>NW_027361847.1:677500-1220000 GCF_039654945.1 Dendrobates tinctorius
TGGTCCGCTAAAAAACGGATCCGCCGCTAAAAAAACGGATCCGCGATTTTTTCGCGGATCCGTTTTTTTTTTCCCATAGACTTACATTTGCGGCTACCGCGGATCCGTCAAAAAAATGGATCCGTTTGCGGGGAAAACGGCGGATCCATTTTTTTAGCGGACCATCCAAAAAAACGGAAGTGTGAAACAGGCCTAAATACCTATATGTGTGCCTGAATGTTGAATTAAAAAAGTTCAAAACTTTTCTATGTACTAATTTCTCTTTTTATTTTTTCCAGCATGTCTTCTTCATCTGAAGAGTTCGTACCCGAGACTGGGCACGAGGCCGAAGAAGTGAGTACCATGCTTCCCTATGGATAGTTAAAAAAAAATGTACACATGTGGGTAATTTTTTTTATTATTTTTCAGAGCTCATCCTCCACCACGCCACCACGCCAGGAGGAACGGCAGGAGCAGCAGCAAGGCCAAGTGCGGGCGGGAAGACGGGATGTAAGTACAGAATGTTTAAATTTTTGGGATATCTTAATTTCTATATGCAATTTTTTTTGGGAAACCGTATTGTTTTTTTTTTATATTTTTTTTTATTATTGAAAGGTTTTTTTTTTCATTTTTATGAGTATTTTTGGGTTTTTGTTATGCTTGTGGTTTTAGTGTGGTTTTTTTATTATATTTACAGCAACGTTTTTTGTTTTTTTTTTGGTTTTTGAAAAGGGATTGAAAATGTTTTTTCGTTTTTTTAATGTATTTTATGTGTTTTTTGGTGGTTTTTTTTTAAATAGCATGGCTTGGAATTTTTTTTTTTTTTTTTTAATATTTTCTGCAATGTGTACTTTGTTGGTTTTTTTTTTTTTTGGTATTTGAAAGGCATTAAAATAACCGAAAAAAACATTTTCAATGCCTTTCAAAAAGCAAAAAAAAAAAAAAAACTTCAAAGTACAAATTGCAGAAAATATTAAAAAAAAAAACAAAAAAAACAAGCCATGCTATTAAAAAAAACACACCAAAAAAAACATTGAAAATGTTTTTTCGGTTATTTTAATGTATTTTGTGTGGGGGTTTTTTTGGTGTGTTTTTTTTAATAGCATGGCTTGTTTTTTTTTTTTATATTTTCTGCAACGTACTTTGCTGGATTTTTTGGGAATATGTAATTTATTTGTATTTTATTTTCATTCATGCATTTATTTTTATATTTCAATGTATCAAAATTTTTTTTCTTTATTTTCTAGGCTCCACTGCGGGAGGAGGAGCTCGCCCTGGACAATGACGAGCTCATTCGTCTAGTCCAGGAGCGAGTTCCGTTGTGGGACACCCGTCACCAGCTGCACTCGGACAGCGTGGTGATCCGGCGGCTCTGGAACCAGGTGGCCGAATCGCTGATGGATGGCTGGGACAACGCGACTGCCAGGGTCCGCAAGGAGTTTCGTAAGTATTTCACTGCAGTGTGATGCAGCAGTGATCTTGGCCGTGATCACACAACTTGGTGTGATGCTATTAACCCCATGGAGTTTCTAGCATCACACACAGTTAGGTGATCACAGCCTCCAGCGCATTGTCTTTAATTTTTTTTTTTTTTTGTGTTTTATTGTTTCCCTACAGTGAACAAAGTCAGAACCCGTTGGCGCTCGATGAAGGACCGCTTCAACAGGGATATCCGCCAGGAGAGAGAGGTTCGCAGTGGTGCTGCGTCAAGGACCGGCACGAAATACCGGTATCATCGTGCCATGGCCTTTTTAAGACCGGTCCTTGCCTCCCGAACGTAAGTATATTCTAGTTGTATTGTGTTTTATTCTGTGCTTTTCAATTCCACAGGACTTGTCGATTTTTATGCTATAGTACTAATTTCTTTCTTATATTTTCACAGCACCTGGAGCAGCACCCTGCAACCTGGCTCCGAAGCGGTCCTTCATCCAGCTGCCACGGACCCCTCCCAGCCATCCATCAGCGATGAAGCACCTTGCAGGTCTGGACCACAGTCATCTGGAGACCAGGAAGCTGGTCGCTCAGGTGTTCCCCTGTCCCAGGTCTCTGCCACTGGTTTTGCGGGCACTTCCCGCCAGCAGCGGCAGAGGGCCTCGGACAGGCCTGCCATGCCCGAGTTCGTTCAGTTGAGCTCGGTCTTTCAGAGTAGCCTCAAGGCACTCTCTGATAGACTTGATAGCGGGTTCCTCCTTTTGGACCAACGCTTCAAGTCTATCGAGGGTCGCCTTGAGCGCCTGGAAGCCGACCTCGCCAGACCAGCCCAGCATTTTTACACACAGATAGCTCGGGACTCGGCGGAACACCTTACCCCTGAACTCCAGTTAACTGTCATGCAGGCCTGCAACAATGCTTATATGCAGGCTATGCAGCAGACTCGGTATATGCAGCAGTCAGCGGTGGCATTTCCACCAGTGCCACCGTTGACTCGTTATACTGCAATACCGACATCTGCTGCATATCACTGCACGGCCACCACTGTTCCAAGCTTCGTCGGACCACTGCATACCACCCCAAGTCCGAGTGCAGCTGGACTGTCACCCGCCATCTCCATGCCAAGCGCTGCTCCTGCCTGGCCCACCACTGCTGCCGCCACCACCACAGGATGGCCCGTCACCACCCCTGTCTTCAGCGCCACCAGCACGAGGACCACCCCTGCCTGGACTGCCACCGCCACCACCACGGAGCATCAGCAGACGGGGGACCCGCACTCGATATTTGCGGCACCGACCGTAACCTTCACCACCACCAGCATGCAGCACGATCCTGGCAGGCGGTCCCCAACCACCATGCGGTCCCCCAGCTCCAGGCGGTCACACAGGTCACGGGGGTCCAGTATGTCCTCCGGCACAAGACGGGTAGGCAGCCGCCGAAATCGGAGGGAAAACAGCAGGAGGTCTCTCACCCTCCCTCCTCCCTCACCTCCCACTTCCCAAATTTCCTTACCTCGCCTCCCTTCTCCCACTTCTTTAATTCCTCCCTCCCCTCTAACCACAACCTCCACCAGCCATTCCTCATCCCTCCACACCCCCCAATTTCCACCATCCTAAATAAAAAAAATTGTTAATTTTTTTTCATAAAAATGTTTGGTTATTTTGTGTTTCATCACCTGCACACACTGCGCCTTACACTTTGTGTTTGTGACACCACATAGCTCCAGTACTGACACGTTTCTTGTGTCATTCTTGGAGCTATGTGATGTGACAAACACAAATATATGACTTGTATTTTCATGCACCAGTCTCTTCTGTCTGTTGGTATTGGTCAGAATGATGGTGGAGGGTACAAGGCATATATATTCTCAACTTGCAGGTATCATAAAGACTGATTTGAGGATGGTATTTTATTATTTTATTTTATTTATGAAGTCAGGATGCTTTTTTTTTGGGGGGCATCATCACTTCATGACACCAGGCCAGGGAATGGTAGAAGTTGTAAACCTTTCTCATCTCTCCAGTCTGCATGCAAGAGTGGAGATAGTACAACCAAAATATTTAACATGACATGGTCAGTTATCAACCAGTGTGAAGGATGCTAACATTTATTAACAAACATATTTATACCATTTGGTCCTGCCATGCTACACGACCCACATCGGTTACGAAGAAATCCGCAAATTTGTCCCTCATTTGGGCAACTTCCACTGAAGACCGAAGAGGGTGCTGATTATAATCAGGCAAAGGGTTGGCAGCAGGTTCGTCCATATCAAAGTTCGGTGGCTCCTTTGCCATTACAAAGTTGTGCAGAACCACACATGCCTTCACAACCTCGTCCACAGTTTCCATTTTCAGGTTGATGGCGGTGCTAAGAATTCTCCATCTGCCCACTAAAATGCCAAAGGTGCACTCTACAGTCCGGCGTGCCCTTGTCAGCCTGTAATTGAAAATTTTCTTGGTGTGGTCCAAGGCACGGCTGGAGTACGGCTTTAGCAGGTTCTGGCACATCTGAAATGCCTCATCCCCAACTAAAACAAATGGCAGTGGTGGAGCATCAGTTTGGGGAAGAGGCTGTGCCTGTGGAAAATTAAAATGGTTGCTGTACAACCTCCGGCCCATATTGGAGTTCTTGAAAGTGTGCGAGTCGTTGCTCCTTCCGAAAGCCCCAATGTCCACCGCCACAAACCGGCAGTCAGCATCCGCTATCGCCATAAGGACTGTGGAAAAGTACTTCTTATAATTGAAGAACTCGGAGCCACTTCTTGCTGGTTTCGTGATTCGGATGTGCTTCCCATCCACGGCTCCTAGGCAGTTTGGAAAATTGCAGAGTTCCCAAAATTTTTCAGCTATTTGAAGCCACTTTTCGGTGGTGGGTAAGGGCAGATACTCCGGACAGAGAACTTCACACAGAGCCCTGCAGGTGTCGGCAACTATCCCGGATAAAGTGGAGATTCCCAGCCGGTACTGGAAATGCAGGGATGACAGACTCTCTCCAGTTGCCAGGAACCTGTCAATAAAAAAAAAAAAAAAAAATTATATTTCTGTCTAGGGTATAAATAAAAACCCTGGAAATCAAAAGTACATGGGATATCTGTTTTGCATGATTTTTAAATAAAATATAGCAGAAAAACATTTTGCAAAGAATTTTGATTAGTAAATGAGAAAATCCAATGAGAAAAAAAAATTAGGGAAAAAAAAAGGTTCACTAAAAATGAAGCAACAAAATATTACCCCAAAAAAAAAACAAACATTTTTTAAAAATCCAAATTAATTTAGGCACAACATTACACTCCATAAGTTGACGAGCAGTTTCAGTAAAAATGATGCAAAAAATTATTAACCAAAAACCAAAAATGTTAAAAAAAATAATTAATAAAAAAACCCAAACAATTTAGGCACAACATTACATACCATAAGGTGCCGAACAGTTTCGCTAAAAATGATGCAAAAAAAATATTACCCAAAAAAAAATTTTTATAAAAAAAAAAAAAAAAAACACCAAAAATTTAAAAATAAAATAAAAATAAATAAATTTTGGCAAAAAATTACATACCGTAAGGTGACCAGGAGCCTTTCTTCCGGAGGAATGGCACGCCGAAGCTGAGTGTCCCGTCTCCGGATGATGCCTTCGACCATACCCAGCAAGTCCATGAAGCTCTCCTGGGACATCCGGATATAGTCTCCAAATTTCTGCGGGTTGACCTGGAGCTCGGTGTACAGCGTGTGATACGCTCCACGGCTTTCCCGGACTTCTATTATCGGATGCCTCCAAAAGCGACGCCGCTGCCATCTCTGGTGTCTCTCCCTCTCCCGCTGGCAAGCAAAGGCATACGCCTGAGACATCGCGATGTCAAGATCAAGCTTGAAACGGAAATTATCCATACGCATATCCATCATATCCACTGGCAAAGCAGCAAAATGTGAGGAATTCTGCTGTACAAGGTCTATATAAAGACACTCCCACTGTTGTCCCATTTGTCCCATTGGTGAACTCTCTCTTGTTTGTTAAAAACAGTTTTTGAAATATCACACCTAAAAACGCATGCGCGTGAAAAACGCATGCGCAAGCCAAAAACGCATGAAAAACGCAAGCAACGCTGCGGTTTTTTAACGCATCAGCGTTCGCTTGCAGTAAAAAAAACGCAGCGTTGCTTGCGTTTTTCATGCGTTTTTCATGCGTTTTTCTTGCGCACGATGCGCTGCGCAAAAAAGCGCCAATGTGAAACTAGCCTTACATAGTCCCAGGTGGGACATCACTGTCCTGTGACAGATCGCTGATCTGTCACATCACAGATCACTGTGACAGATCAGCAATCTGTCACAGGCAGTTCTGCAGACTTCCTCATGCCTGCGCTTTGCAGGCAGTGAGGAAGTCAGCTCCCTACAGGCCCCCGAAGGCCCCCGTCGCCATCTTGGATCCGGGGGCCTGTAGGGAAAGAGCCCCCCGCAGCAGTGCTGCACATTGCGCTGCCGTGGGGGGCTCAGGGAAGCACGGAGGGAGCCCCCTCCCTGCCGATGCTTCCCTTTAACCCCCGGTACACCGCGATCGTGTTTGATCGCGGTGTACAAGGGGTTAACGTGTCGGGAGCGGTCCGTGACCGCCCCTGACACATTGTGCCGGGTGTTAGCTGTGATAATCAGCTGACACCCGGCCGCGATCAGCGGCGCTCACCACGTGGGCGCCGCTGATCGCATTAGACGTACTATCCCGTCCTTGGGAATTAAGTCCCAGGGCACATGGACGGGATAGTACGTCTCATGGCAGAAAGGGGTTACAGCTTAAATATTTCAATCCGGGTCTCTTGGGGGTGATCTGTTCACTGGGTTTGGCTCCTGTGGTCGTCTGAAGGATCTTTGTGTAAGCGCATGAGGAAGAGAGTCCTCTCTATCCGACCGACGGCGTGGACCATTTTCTGTAGTCAGAAGAGAGAAAACCTGCAGCCATTGAGGAAGCGATATATGAGGGAGGTTAAGCTGAGACAGAAAGTCTGGCAAGTCCTCTGGTGAACGGAGACAAATCGAACGTCCTTCACATCTGACAAATAAACGGAAATCCCCAGCAATAGGGACGCTCCCGTTCCCCAAGAATGTCTGTGAGAGGTTTTAAAGCAGATCTTATAGATAATGTCCTTCTGGATAGGTCAGGTAGAATCAGTGGTCACCGGCCTTTATCGATTGTTGCAAGGCTGTCTTTGGCTTTTAATAAGATCTCTTCTTTAGTTTTATAATAATGGATTCTGCAGATTGCGTTCCTGGGTTTATTGGGTTCTGGGTCGCTCTGTGTGCTCTGTCTAATTCAGTTATTGATGAAGAAGGAGCTCCCAGTATTTTGTTAAACGGCTGATTCAGGGTGGTTGATAAATCTGACGCTGAGACTGATTCTGGAAGACCCCTGATTCTCAAGTTGTTGCGCCTTCCCCGATTTTCCTGATCGTCCATATGCGATTGAAGGTTTACTATATGTGCAGTATTGTGTCCTGGAGAGCGGAGATTTCTGATGATGATTTTATCGTAGTTTGTTCCAGAGCGTCCACTCTAATTGTCAAAGTAGTTACTTCTGATTGAAGTTTTGCAAACTCCTGTTTACATTCATCCACAATATATTTTGCAAAGGGTGACATGTCTTCTTTGATTGGAATAGACTGCAGTAGTGGTTGAATGTCGGACAATGTTACTAATCTGCTGCTCCCTTCCCCAGGCGGCATTGATTGTAGTGATGACCCGATGGGTGTTGCGGTGGACAGCCGGGTGCCAAAATTATCACTTTGCACCAATTGAGTGCACAAAATCTGCAGAAACCATGCGGGCAGGTCTTGGGATTGACTAAGTAACCCCTGTTCAGTTTCCTCACATGTAACTGACGAGTCCTGCATAGGCCGCACAGTAATATCATATACAGTCATATGTTAAAGTTTGGGCACCCCTATTAATGTTAGCCTTTTTTCTTTATAACAATTTTGGTTTTTACAACAGCTATTTCAGTTTCATATATCTAATAACTGATGGACTCAGTTATATTTCTGGATTCAAATGAGGTTTATTGTATTAACAGAAAATGTGCAATCTGCATTTAAACAAAATTTGACCGGTGCAAAAGTATGGGCACCTCAACATAAAAGTGACATTAATATTTTGTAGATCCTCCTTTTGCAAAAATAACAGCCTCTAGTCGCTTCCTGTAGCTATTAATGAGTTCCTGGATCCTGGATGAAGGTATTTGTGACCATTCCTGTTTACAAAACAATTCCAGTTCAGTTAAGTTTGATGGTCGCCGAGCATGGACAGCCCGCTTCAAATCATCCCATAGATGTTCAATGATATTCAGGTCTGGGGACTGGGATGGCCATTCCAGAACATTGTAATTGTTCCTCTGCATGAATGCCTGAGTAGATTTGGAGCGGTGTTTTGGATCATTGTCTTGCTGAAATATCCATCCCCCGCGTAACTTCAACTTCGTCACTGATTCTTGCACATTATTGTCAAGAATCTGCTGATACTGAGTTGAATCCATGCGACCCTCAACTTTAACAAGATTCCCGATGCCGGCATTGGCCACACAGCCCCAAAGCATGATGGAACCTCCACCAAATTTTACTGTGGGTAGCAAGTGTTTTTCTTGGAATGCTGTGTTTTTTAGCCTCCATGCATAACGCCTTTTTGTATGACCAAACAACTCAATCTTTGTTTCATCAGTCCACAGGACCTTCTTCCAAAATGTAACTGGCTTGTCCAAATGTGCTTTTGCAGACCTCAGGCGACTCTGTTTGTGGCGTGCTTGCAGAAACGGCTTCTTTCGCATCACTCTCCCATACAGCTTCTCCTTGTGCAAAGTGCGCTGTATTGTTGACCGATGCACAGTGACACCATCTGCAGCAAGATGATGCTGCCGGTCTTTGGAGGTGGTCTGTGGATTGTCCTTGACTGTTCTCACTATTCTTCTCTGCCTTTCTGATATTTTTCTTGGCCTGCCACTTCTGGGCTTAACAAGAACTGTACCTGTGTTCTTCCATTTCCTTACTATGTTCCTCACAGTGGAAACTGACAGGTTAAATCTCTGAGACAACTTTTTGTATCCTTCCCCTGAAAAGCTATGTTGAATAATCTTTGTTTTCAGATCATTTGATAGTTGTTTTGAGGAGCCCATGATGCCACTCTTCATAGGAGAATCAAATAGGAGAACTACTTGCAAGTGGCCACCTTAAATACCTTTTCTCATGATTTGATACACCTGGCTATGAAGTTCAAAGCTCAATGAGGTTACAAAACCAATTTAGTGCTTCAGGAAGTCAGTAAAAAGTAGTTAGGAGTGTTCAAATCAAGAAAATGATAAGGGTGCCCATACTTTTGCACCGGTCAAATTTTGTTTAAATGCAGATTGCACATTTTCTGTTATTACAATAAACCTCATTTGAATCCAGAAATATAACTGAGTCCATCAGTTATTAGATATATGAAACTGAAATACCTGTTGCAAAAAACAAAATTGTTATAAAGAAAAAAGGTTAACATTAATAGGGGTGCCCAAACTTTAACATATGACTGTATTCTGTCCTGCTGATGAATCCCCAGCTGGGGGCGAGATTGGAATACAGTAGACCTCGCCGATGTTATAATATTTGGCACTTGAGAAGTATTCATTTCTCCGCCAGGAGCTGTTAAATCAAAGTCTGTGTCAGGGTTATCAGATGTCCTGAGAGGGAGATATTTTATTCCATTCTGGGTTTGAGCATTAGGATCTGTTATTGTTATTATGTGCCCCTTTCTGTACTGTGAGTTGCACTTGCTACCCTCGGGGGCCGGGTTTTCACTGAACTCCACGTCTGCTTATCTACACTGTGGAGAGAGGGGCCAGAGCCATGTTGATTTTACAGGAAGGCCCTGACTGGGCTTCCCTTTGACTATCTGTGGCCTGATGAGCAGTGTTATCTCCATCTATCTTAGTGAGATAGTGAGTCTGGGGTGTTTGACCAGGGGAGGGGGGAGTTTGAATAGTTTTACGGCCTGTATCTCCTGTGTCGTGGAGAGTGATGTTTCCTTGGGAGGCAGAGGAGGAATGATGAGCTTTTCTTTGTTTTGCCCATGATTTATGTGCCAGTTGGACAGCTTTTCAAGATCTTGGAGTGGAGGAGTTCTGCACCACACGTCTTCACTGCTCCATGTCGGGACACCCCCCCCCCCGATTGGTAAGATTTTAATTAATATCTCACTGAACACAAGAACCATTTCTAAAATTTTGCCAACACTGAGTTTCATAGAAATTTTTTTTTGTAATGAAAATATAAAAAATAAGGTTAATAATATAAATTTATTTACAAAATCTTCAGTTTTACTCAAATTAGTTGATGCAAAAATGAGTGCACCCCACAAGCTGCATCTAGCATTTTGTATGGCCTCCATGATTTTTAAGGACAGCACCAAGTCTTCTAGGCCTGGAATGAACAAGTTGGTGACATAATATACAACCTATGTTTTTTTCTCTTCTTCGAGAACGAGCTCTCTTAGAGTCTGGGTGTTGGATGGAAAGTGATGACAACTTGTCTCTTCATAATTCACCATAGGTGTGTGGTGGGGTTCAGATCAGAAGACACTTGGCCACTGAATCACTTCCACTCTATTCATTAGAAATGCAACAGTGGCCTTAGATGTGTGTTAGATCATTGTCATGTTGGACAAGTGCTGGTCTACCAAGAGCATGGAGTGATGGCGGCATCTTCTCTTTCACTATAGAGCAGAACATCTGTGAATTCATGATGTCATCAATGAAACATAGCTGCTGACACCAACAGCACTTGTGCAACCTCCACATAAGGTCACGGCCACCACATGTAGGTGTAAGCAGGTTGCGGGATGCAGTGACACAAGGAAAATAGAGCAAGGGTTAACAATTTAATTGAACAGGGAAGGTACTCCTCGCAGGAAGATAAACAGTTAAATGGGGAATAGATAAAGTGAAGTGGCAACATAGCAACAGTTCACTTAGCAGACTTATTGTGTCTGTGGTTTCCTCAGCCGCAGATGATCTATTGAGGGTTGTAGTACCAGCAATGGCCAACAAAATGTCCTCAGATGGGGTCCCTTGAACGATGATCCGTCTTCTGGTGGCAACAGGTGGACTCCGGTTTTCCTTGTTGAGCCACTAGTCCATGAGCCTGTGCAGCCAAAGCAAAGAGGGCCACAGCAATCCCAGGGTTAAACTTAGGGTGATGTGTACCTTGTGGCAAAGAGGACCGCAAACGACTGTCCTTTACACGGCCCTCGTTCCTCTGCATGTGCGCGGTATTAACTGTCACTGAGTGCACAGCACTTTTTGCTCTCACTTTCCCATCAGCGTTACTGGGAGCTGACCCCTGCAGTCCATCGCAGTTCCGGCGCTCGGGGTGCAGAGCATGCTGCTCACCCTGGTACACGCTCCCTGTCGGCTGGGAACTCTGCAGCTTTGCACGCATTCTGCACTGTTTCCGGCTTGAACACGCCCCCTCTTCCCGGGTCATGGGGCCTATCTTGTCCCCTATTCGTTCCCCGGGAAACATGGGACGCAGCCTCGGCAGGTCCGAACCCGGCTTGGAACAGGTCCCCGCAGCCCAGTCTTCCGCCTTACACTCCTCCTCTCCTTTAGCTCGCCATTCCACGGGTGAGCGTTCCTGCAGTAGACGATGATACGCCTCCATCTCTTGAATGATCCACTGCCAAATAAATTGGTCTTGTTCATAAAGAGTGGGAGGTATTCCAGCTGTCATCAGCTGGGTATGGCGTAAGTCAGGTTGAGTGGTAGAGGACAGGTCTACGTCTGGATTCACTGGAGCAGCCATCTCTGGAATTTCAGGCCCACGTACTTCTGTACTGGTGGGCGGCGAGCCATCCATTTCCGAGAACGAAGCAAGTGGTTCTTCCTCATCACAATTGGGAACCGTGGGATCAAGCATTTCAGGGACACTTGGTGCTCACTCCCCTCTTGGGATCGGCAATGACGCAACATACTTCAGTGGACTATTCGGGTAGACGCCTCTTATTCCCCTTTGGGTTGAACTTCATAGATGAGACCTTTGGATCCAATACTTTGCTTATCTCAGACCAATACTCGGTCCGCAGCCTTGAGAGCTGTCCCTCGAAGGGGCACGCTTCATGGTGTTCAAGTTCTCGAAACTTAGTCTGCAACCGGTGTCGATGTTCACGAACCCAGGAAGATATCACCGTCCGTGGGTAGTCTGCTTCTGGATCCAATTCCAACTCTGTAATTCCCCGTCCTTTTTACCTGAACAACAGGGTGTACAGCATATATCCAATTGTACTGTGCACCTGATTGTTATACCCATAGCAATTCAGCCACATACTCAGGCAAATGGACTTTCCTATCTTCTTCCAATGTTCTCAACATCTGAATCAATGTCCAGTTAAAATGCTCACAGGCTTCATTCCCTTGTGGATGGTAGGGCGTCGTCCTGGACTCGATCTGGTATAGGCGGTGGAGCTGCTCCATCACTCGGCCTTTTAAACAAGCGCCTTGGTCGGAATGAATCCTCTTCAGACAACTGTATACCCGGATAAAGTCCTGACAGATAGCCTGTGCAGCTGACTCGGCAGTCTGATCCCGGGTCGGAGTCACCACAGCGAACTTGGTAAAGTGGTTGGTCATCACTAGACAATGTTCGTACCTGAGATGCGCTGGACCCACAGTCAAGTAGTCGATCATCAATAACTCCAAGGGGGCAGAAGTCACGATGGTGTGCGTAGGGGCCTTCTGTTCTGGAGGTTTAGCCAGTTCACAGCACCGAGATCGCTGACAGGCCTCCTCTACTGCAGTCTTCAATTGGGGATGATAGACCAACTTCTTTAACCAATGGAACATCTTCTTCAGGCCAAACTGAGCCCCACTCTCATGAGCCTCCGTGGCTACCATGCTGATCAACTTCTCTGGGAGTACCACTTGCCAGGTGACCCCCAACTCCCGTACCAACTGCACTTTCCGATATTTCCAATAAAGTAAGCCGTCTTTTAATTGGAGCCTCTCCCACTGCCTGAGAATTTGCAGCATTCCAGGTGACAGAGTGTCCCTTTTACTCCAACTGGGGACTCGTTTTAAGGCCACCCACCGTCTCAACTGGGTAAGTTCTCTATCTTACTGCTGGAGTTGCTCCCAGTCATCACAAGGTCATCCCAGTAAGTGTACTCCCGACACCTCTCCGATCTGCCCCGGCATCGCCGCCAACGACCTGGCGAGGTCCTGAAACCCAGCAATCTCATCTGCCTCCAGCTCTTCATCTCGGTCACGTCCAGTTTGCTCATGGGTCACTTTTGACAGAGCATCAGCATGTGTATTCTTGGCTCCTTTTTGATATGCAATCTTGTATCGGTATTTCGCCATGCAGGCCATCCATCTTTGTTCCAAGGCCACCATTTTTGCATTTTCTAGGTGGGCAAGGGGATTGTCATCTGTGCGCACCATGACTTCTGACCCTGACAGGTATTCGGCAAATTTCTCGGTCATCGCCCACACTAATGCCAGCAATACCAGCTTGAAGGAACTGTAATTATCCGGGTTTATATTTCATGAATGGGTCACCGAGGAGGATAGCAGGACCAGGCTAAGCCACCAGAAAACCAGAGAGGTTGGTAACTAAGCGGATTGCAGACCCCTGTTCCTATCCACACAACTAGCAGTAGCCGTGGAGCGTACCTACGATGCCCTAAATGCCTCGGCACAGCCGGAGAGCTAACAGCCTAAAGCAAGAAAGGTGAAATCTAAACTGCCCTGGAGTAGACCCCAAAGGAATAGATAGCCCCAAAACATATATTGTCGGTGAGACAAGATGAAAACACAAACGCAGGCAGAAAAATAGACTGAGCAAATGATGGGGCCCAGACTGACTAGACAGGACAGGAAAGGAAAGACACTGTCTGCAATCACGCAAAAAAACCTGAAAAATCCAACACGTCTGATGCACAAAAAAAACCACTGAAGTCACACGACTTTGCCCACACTATATCGGCACTCTGGTATATACTGAAAGCAAAGCAAAAGGAGACCAATATAACAGGGGACAGAACAAACTGACACAAGCAGTAACATATGGGCGGTGATCCAGCACAGCCCCAGCAGGAGCAAGCTGACCCGCACAAAGCAGAGACAGACAAAACCAGATCAAATGCAAAAAGTTTAGCAAATGAACCACTTAGCTGAACCATGTAGGAACAGAGCAGGAGACATCAGACGTCAGAAGGCACAGGAAGAAAATCACCTGCAGGGATTGAGGGAAGTCAGCTGTCTTAAATACTCCAGTCAGAAACCCCGGATCTCCAATCGTCATTATCATCAGGTGGCAACCCTCTGTCAGTCTGACCAGCTCCACTACCTCCAGTAACCACCAGAGGGGGGCCCAGAAAGAGAATTCACAACAGGTTTAGTTCCGAGTCTTGGAGGGATCGGCTCGCGTAGGCAATCACTCGCTCCTTCCCGTCCAGCACCTGCAACAGCACGGCCCTTAGGCCATGTAGGCTTCCGTCAGCATGAAGGGTTAAGAGAAGTCTGCATAGGCCAATATGGGAGCTACAGTCAGGGCCATCTTTAAGGCTCCGAAGGCTTCTATCTCCCCACTGAATGAGCCGATTCTTTGCACTGAATGTTACTCCTTTTAGTAACTCCAGCAGAGGATTAGCAATACAAGTGAAATTTTACGAGAACCTTCGGTAGTACCCAGTAAGTCCCAGAAAGGCCCGAAAGTCCTTCACTGTCTTCGGGGTGGGCCAGTCCTGCACTGCTGCTGTCTACTCACATGCAGGTCTCACTGCCTCAGTGGATGCAATGTGTCCCAGGTATTCGATTTACTTGTGGAAAAGGTGACATTTTTGGGGCTTCACTTTCAGGCCAATCTTCTGCAGCCAACTCAACACTTGTTCAATCCGTCGGAGATGTTCTCGAAATCTGGCTGCATAAATGATGATGTCATTTAGGTAGAAGAGGGTAGCCTCAAAGTTCAAAACTCCCAAACATCTCTACATCAGTTGCTGAAATGTTCCAGGAGTGTTGGTAAGGCCGAAGGGCATCTGATTGAACTCAAATAATCCCATGGGCAGTATGAACGTTGTCTTTGGCCAGTCATGCTCAGCCATGGGCACCTGCCAGTATCTGCTGGCCAGATTTAGTGACGAGAAGTACTTTGCTTTTCCCAAGGCAGACGACTCCTCAATTCTTGGTAGGGGTAGGAGTCCCGCACTGGACATTCAGGTGCCTATAGTCAACACAAAAATGCAGGGTCCCGTCCTTCTTTTGAACTAGAACGATGGGAGCCTCCCACGGTCTTTGCCTCTCCCGTATGACTCCACTCTGCAGCATGTGTGCCAACATCTCTTTCACTTCCTTGTACATCTGTGGCGGTGTTATGGATGTTTTTTTTTGCAAAAAGCAGAGTCCAGTGGTGTCAAAAGCAAGTTACGTTCCCGAAGACACCGTATCGCCCACCGGACGAAACTCTTGACAGATGACCGGAGGACCGCGGAGGAGAAGATGGCTCCCTCAACAACTCCGAAGATGCAGGCCTTCCTTGGTCTAGTCTTGTACTTCAGAACTTGGATCCCTGGTGCTCCAGGCTTAATGCAGCCTCTGTACAATTGCATCAACGCATTGCAGCCTTTATCTCGTACAGGAAACTGAAAGACTTCATAGTCTCTGCGCCAGCTCTAGGCCTCCCTGACTACGAGAAGCCATCCCATCCTGACCGAATGGAAAAAGGACAAAGATGGAGAAGGTCATGCTACCGGTGTCTTAAAACAGGCCCACGGAGGAAAACCAGAGGCCTCTAGACTACCTCTCAGCCGGCCTGGATCCAGTTCTAAGGGGGAGGCCCTCCTGCATGAAAACAATATCTGCAGCACACGCCCTCCTGACAAGGCTGCTCTCCACCACTCTTCAGTGCTCTCAGCCATTACCTGTCTCTACTCCCACTCCCAAGGGGGGATGCGGAGACGGACCCTCAGATGAAAAATCTGGCTCCAGTTTTGCAAATGATGAAGGAAGGTTCCACACAGGCTGTGCAGTGACCAGCAATCAAGACATCCTATGGTCCAAAAGTTTGTCAGCCAAGAGCCCAAGACGCGGAGCTGATAGAGCTGACGAAAGGCCTGCCAGATTGCAAAGAACAAAACTTCCAGGTACTCGCATGGCATAGCACACGACTTCGGACCCATCTGGGCTGCAAGAGACTTCATCACAGCAAGCGGATCGACCATGAAGCATCATGGAGCCATCAGAGACCTGCTGGACACTCTCCAAATACTAAAAGTGGTGGCAGTGTTGAAGGTCAAGGCACACGGAAAATTGAACACAGTAGAGACATGGGGCATCAACATGGCAGATGTGGCAGCCAGAGGAAGACAATATGGAAAATGGGAGAGGTCGTAGAGCCGGACGGATACTACATGACGACTGAAGAAGAGAAAACCTGGCATACAGAAGTCAATGGGAAAACCAGTGAAGACGCCATCTCTGAATTGGACAGAAGTGCTGCCTCCTCCTCCACCAGCCAACGAGCTGAATCACTTCCAGGATGAAGACTCTGACGTGGATATGAATTCTGAGGCAGAAGAATAGTGCCCACCTTTACCAGAAAGGACCTATTTGATGGAGACATTTCAGAAGATTGTCCTCCACCACCCCCTCGTGGGGAAGCTTCTTCTCCAGCACAGTCCTACGGTCAGCAGTTCACAGCAACACTTCCCCCTGTCCCCCCGAGATGAGCTGCATGAGTCCGAAGGTATCCCAAGGCTATAACAGTTTGACTTTCCCCCTTATCCCCGGAGAATACCAGCTGGATCTGTACCAATGCAAAGAGTCCCAAGTCCTCCTCTGACACAGTCTAACTCGAGTCTTCATACAGAGGGAGGCACGGACATAGACGAAACCTCAGCTAAAATCCCACAATCAGCTCAGAGAATGTCAATTACCACAACCCAGTCACTAAACCTGACAAAATGACTTCCTGAAACCTGTACAAGAAGTAGCAGGATCAGACTCGGGAGGAGAAGGAAAGCTGGATGCTGTAGGGCAAAAGCACTGGGCTCCAAGAAACCTGTCTACCTCAAAACATCTACCTCAAGACAGACCCAGCCTACTTCAAAGTGTGTACCCTACAGTGGTTCAATGGGCACATGGCCCCCGCACGGAATTGAAGACACAGATGAATGACC
The DNA here is from genome assembly GCF_039654945.1 of Dendrobates tinctorius. Classification (NCBI taxonomy): domain Eukaryota; kingdom Metazoa; phylum Chordata; class Amphibia; order Anura; family Dendrobatidae; genus Dendrobates; species Dendrobates tinctorius. Next base: position 694,093 of record NW_027361847.1, read on the forward strand.
TGAATAGGCTGGACTCCCACCTTAACTGCCAAATTCCTAGCAGCTGTCTGGCCTCCGACAAATTCAACATCACACAAGCGGGAAAAGTTCCCCACGCCATCCGGCCTGAAGACTTCCCAGTAAGGAACCGTTTGGGCGAAGACTACTGCAAAGAAGCTACTCTCAAAAATAGCGTGCAGATATGGGGGTTCCAGAAGCAATAGCAAATGATCAGGGACCCACATTCACAGCAAACCTGACACAAGAGATCTGATCAGCAGTAGGGTCAGACTTAGGCCTACAGTACACACTTCCCACCATCCCGCATCATAGACTAGGTGGGACACTTAAGAGCAGCATGCTAAAAAATTTGCCCAAGTGACAGACAAACCCTGGCATTAGATACTCCCATAGGCTCAGAAAAAGCTGTCACCAATATGAAACTTTATTTGGGTAAAAGACCCAGTTTAGGGGTATTGTTTACTTAGCAGTTGACTATGCAATATGATACTTTGTCTGCATGCGTAATTGAATTTATCAAGAATTTTGCTAATGTCCATTCTCGAGTTTTTCCTTTATTGCCAGGTCCAAGATTCGGTGCCTGGTATGCACCCCCTGAAGTCAGGAGACTGAGTGTGGGTGAAAAAAGTCCGTAAGAGAAGCACTCAATCCCAGATCTGATGGCCCTTCTCCAAGTGCTGACGCCACCAACCTGGAGGGAAAACCCCCACCTGGATCCACGCATCGCATTGCAGGAAAAGGCCTTCATACCAGAAGATACACCTGAGCTGGAATGATGCTGTGGATGACCTCCCTGACTGAATAAATTACCTACCTGACAGAGGATACACATGCACTGACTGCATAGACTGATAACTAAGAGACTTTTATCACATTGCACCACACCCCCTTTAGGGACAGATCTCCTGACTGCCCATTTGTGAAAGTCTGTACAGAGGAGGATGTATGCGTTAGGCGTATGTCAGTCCACTGGCAGCATAAAAGAGTTGCAGCGCTTTGGGCCAGGAGCAGGATTTTAGGGCAAGTGATATCTACGGGGGGATTGTTATGAAAATATATATGTATATGTATTTCATATAGATCTCACTTGCCTGCTATAGGCTATATAATGCTATATACTCATGTATTCTTATATAGCCATATGCACACAGATACATATTTACAGTTTGAACCTTATAACTAGTTGGTGGAAGTTGACCGGCTACCCAGTCATCTAATGATAGCATTATCTTGTGACCTGAGAAATATCTAGCAGACATAGGGAATGAGGAAGTAAGGCCAGATGGTCCAGCCGATATTGGAGACTTGCTGACGAGTGCAAGACTCCGGACAGTAAATCACGTGGTGTCTAAGTAACCCCAGGTCGGACACCCATATATGTTCATGTATTTAAACTGACCAATTAGATAAGAAGTTCAGCCTTTATGTATCTTTCTGTACAGCTGATAAAGCCAAGTATATTCAATAAAATTTCCAGAGTTTTGCTGGAAGGTATTGCTGCTAACCAGGTGTGGCGTCTTTCCTTCCTTGAGCGTTCAATAGGACTCTGTCTAATTTGGGCAGGCCACAGTACACACAGGGGTAAATCTACCCATATAAATTTCCATGTCAGCAGGATCTGCCAATGTCCCTCTTGGATCGGCGCTTTGTGTGGGTATCTCATGGGTTATGGCTGTTGTGCACCTGAAGTCATCGTCATGACGGGAGTAGACATCTTGGTAATGCTCCAGTACAGCCTCCACCTGTTGTATCTGTTGTGATTAGAGTCCCGTCAGTTCAGCCCGCATTTGCTTCAAGATCCGATGCCCTTCCTTCATACTTCCAGACGGATGCTCTGGGGAAATGGTAATGGCTACAGTCCAGGGATCCCCTTCTTTCACTGCTAACAGCACAGCCTCCGACTGCATCAGTTCTTCTGGCATGCCCAGCACCTGTGCCACTTTACTTTTGGGCGAGAGCGTGAGATTGTCCTCCCCCAGGTTGACACCCTGCACCACTACGTTACCGTCATGAACGATGGCTAATGTCCGGGCAATGAGGAGCCCCGCAGGTATTTAGTCCATTGATTGGCTCTATCTGGACTTCTACTCCTTCGAGGGGCGTACAAGCTCGTACGGCAACGTGAGCACAGTCTGACCAGGCGGCAGAACGAGTTTATCAGCGACCGGGACTACCACCTTTCCCCATGTAGAATCCTAGAATGTTAGAATTGGAAGAGAGCTCAAAGATCATTGTGTCTAACCCCCGGCTCAATGCAGGAGTCACTAAACCATCTTAGACAGATGTCTGTCCAGCCTCGGTGTTAAGACTTCCATTGAAGGAGAACTCACTACCTCTCGTGGCCACCTGTTCCACTCCTTGATCACCCTCACTGTCAAGAAGTTTTTTCTAATGTCTAATCTGTATCTTCTCCTTTTCAGTTTCGTCCCATTGCTTCTCGTGTTTCCATGTGCAAATGTATTCCCAACCTGCACAAACTCCTCATCCTGCTGCTATCCCAATACTGAGCCGCTGTCCCTGTTACTGCACACATACATAGAATGATACATAGAATGTTGTCCCCTCTGCTCCTCCAATGCACAGTATAATAGTTAATAGCGTTCTGGCGTGGCGCATGCACTGAGAGTCCCACTGCTAGGAGGAAATTAACTTTATTCCTCGCAGCAGCCTCGCTCTTCCAGTCATAGGGGCGGCGCCGGCACGGCTTCAGTCACTGCTCTGTGTATAGAGAAGAGCGGCTGTGACCTCACCCCGGCACTGACAGCCGGCTCAGCACCGTCTGCCACCCACTAGTTACATTCTGATTAATAATTTCACAATAAGCAATTTATTATTATAATAAAGTTATTAGAGGGTTGGGATAAATGTCTGCAGTCACTCTCAGACTGCACACTGCCAAATCATGGCGGCAGGTGCTCCCCATCATGATTTTGCAGTGTGTAGTCTCGGAGTGATAATAATAATAATAAATTGCTTATTATGAAATTATTAACTAGAATGCAGCTCATGGTTACTGTACAGTTATACTTGTTAGGGGCAGACGGACGTATTTCTCGTGTGAGGATCGCATCGCAATCCTCTGACTGTCAGCTCTCCACACCTGAGTGTGACAGCTACATAGTAATGCATCACACTCATGACAGGAGCAGTATCGGCCAGTCCGAGGATTGCGATGTGATCTTCGCAATAGTTATATGGCGTCTATCTGCGCGATTCTGCTAATACTTATCCTTGTTATACTAATACTGAAATAGTGACCTATTATTAATGTATAAACTGTATTGTTATACTTCTTATAGTAATACTTTTAAAAGTACACCTCGTACACACACGGATCCGCTCTGTACACCTCGTACACACATGGCTTCGCTCCGTACACCTCGTACACATGCGGCTCCGCTCAGTACACCTCGTACTCACGCGGCTCCGCTCCGTACACCTCGTACTCACGCGGCTCCGCTCCTTACACCTCGTATATGTGCGGCTCCGCTCCGTACACCTCGTACACACACGGCTCTGCTCCGTACACCTCGTACTCACGCGGCTCCGCTCCGTACACCTCGTACACACGCGGCTCCGCTCCGTACACCTCGTACACACATGGCTCCGCTCCGTACACCTCGTACACACACTGATCCGCTCCCTACACCTCGTACACATGCGGCTCCGCTCCGTACACCTCGTACACACACGGCTCCGCTCCGTACACCTCGTACTCACGTGGCTCCGCTCCCTACACCTCGTACACGCGGCTCCGCTCCGTACACCTCGTACACACACGGCTCCGCTCCGTACACCTCGTACTCACGCGGCTCCGCTCCTTACACCTCGTATATGTGCGGCTCCGCTCCGTACACCTCGTACACACACGGCTCTGCTCCGTACACCTCGTACTCACGCGGCTCCGCTCCGTACACCTCGTACACACGCGGCTCCGCTCCGTACACCTCGTACACACATGGCTCCGCTCCGTACACCTCGTACACACACTGATCCGCTCCCTACACCTCGTACACATGCGGCTCCGCTCCGTACACCTCGTACACACACGGCTCCGCTCCGTACACCTCGTACTCACGTGGCTCCGCTCCCTACACCTCGTACACACGCGGCTCCGCTCCGTACACCTCGTACACACACGGCTCCGCTCCGTACACCTCGTACTCACGTGGCTCCGCTCCCTACACCTCGTACACACGCGGCTCCGCTCCGTACACCTCGTACACACACGGCTCCGCTCCGTACACCTCGTACACACACGGCTCCGCTCCGTACACCTCGTACACACGCGGCTCCGCTCCGTACACCTCGTACACACACTGATCGGCTCCCTACACCTCGTACACACGGCTCCGCTCCGTACACCTCGCACACACGCGGCTCCACTCCGTACACCTCGTACACACGCGGCTCCGCTCCGTACACCTCGTACACACGCGGCTCCGCTCCGTACACCTCGTACACACAGGGCTCCGCTCCGTACACCTCGTACACACACGGCTCTGCTCCGTACACCTCGTACTCACACTGATCCGCTACGTACACCTCGTACACACGGCTCCTCTCCGTACACCTCGTACACACACTGATCCGCTCCCTACACCTCGTACACATGGCTCCGCTCCGTACACCTCGTACTCACGCGGCTCCGCTCCTTACACCTCGTATATGTGCGGCTCCGCTCCGTACACCTCGTACACACACGGCTCTGCTCCGTACACCTCGTACTCACGCGGCTCCGCTCCGTACACCTCGTACACACACGGCTCCGCTCCGTACACCTCGTACACACGCGGCTCCGCTCCGTACACCTCGTACACACACGGCTCAGCTCCCTACACCTCGTACACACACGGCTCCGCTCCGTACACCTCGTACACACACGGCTCCGCTCCCTACACCTCGTACACACGCGGCTCCGCTCCGTACACCTCGTACACACACGGCTCTGCTCCGTACACCTCGTACTCACGCGGCTCCGCTCCGTACACCTCGTACACACGCGGCTCCGCTCCGTACACCTCGTACACACATGGCTCCGCTCCGTACACCTCGTACACACACTGATCCGCTCCCTACACCTCGTACACATGCGGCTCCGCTCTGTACACCTCGTACACACGCGGCTCCGCTCCGTACACCTCGTACACACACGGCTCTGCTCCGTACACCTCGTACTCACACTGATCCGCTCCGTACACCTCGTACACACGGCTCCGCTCCGTACACCTCGTACACACACTGATCCGCTCCCTACACCTCGTACACACGGCTCCTCTCCGTACACCTCGTACACACACTCGGCTCCGCTCCGTACACCTCGCACACACGCGGCTCCACTCCGTACACCTCGTACACACGCGGCTCCGCTCCGTACACCTCGTACACACAGGGCTCCGCTCCGTACACCTCGTACACACACGGCTCTGCTCCGTACACCTCGTACTCACACTGATCCGCTCCGTACACCTCGTACACACGCGGCTCCGCTCCGTACACCTCGTACACACAGGGCTCCGCTCCGTACACCTCGTACACACACTGATCCGCTCCCTACACCTCGTACACACGCGGCTCCGCTCCGTACACCTCGTACACACACGGCTCCTCTCCGTACACCTCGTACACACGCGGCTCCACTCCCTACACCTCGTACACACGCGGCTCCGCTCCGTACACCTCGTACACACACTGATCCGCTCCCTACACCTCGTACACACGCGGCTCCGCTCCGTACACCTCGTACACACAGGGCTCCGCTCCGTACACCTCGTACACACACGGCTCCGCTCCGTACACCTCGTACACACGCGGCTCCGCTCCGTACACCTCGTACACACACGGCTCAGCTCCGTACACCTCGTACACACACGGCTCCGCTCCCTACACCTCGTACACACGCGGCTCCGCTCCGTACACCTCGTACACACACGGCTCCGCTCCGTACACCTCGTACTCACGCGGCTCCGCTCCGTACACCTCGTACACACGCGGCTCCGCTCCGTACACCTCGTACACACGCGGCTCCGCTCCCTACACCTCGTACACACGCGGCTCTGCTCCGTACACCTCGTACACACAGGGCTCCGCTCCCTACACCTCGTACACACGCGGCTCCGCTCCGTACACCTCGTACACACGCGGCTCTGCTCCGTACACCTCGTACACACAGGGCTCCGCTCCCTACACCTCGTACACACGCGGCTCCGCTCCGTACACCTCGTACACACACGGTTCCGCTCCGTACATCTTATACACGTGCGGTTCTGCTACATCCACCCTGAAAACCCCTCCTGACCCCACACATAAACTTGCCCTCATCCAGCACCATGACAACCAGCACAGCAGAGTCCAGCCCACACTGAGGCCCCTGATCATGTGACCCCTGACTCCTCCCCTCCTGTGACCTCATCACAGGTCCTGTGCGCACAGAAAAGAACAGCCTAGCGACATCATTGCAGGATGTGGTGGGTCTCTGGGAAGGTGAGAATGGGGTGCATGGGGGGCGTGCGGCTTATCTCCCTGCAGTGCAGGTAATAGAGTTCTGGCTGAGACAGCGGGTAAAAGCGGGAGTCCCACAAAATGAGGGACGGTTGGGAGCTATGGTGACTGTACAGTATGTGTGTGTCATCACCACAGGTCCTTCACCATTTCTCTCCTGACCCCGCCCCCTGATCACATGACGGTGACGTCACCACAGGTCCTTCACCACTTATCGCCTGACCCCGCCCCCTGATCACATGACGGTGACGTCACCACAGGTCCTTCACCACTTATCTCCTGACCCCGCCCCCTGATCACATGATGGTGACGTCACCACAGGTCCTTCACCATTTCTCTCCTGATCCCCGCCCCCTGATCACATGACGGTGACGTCACCACAGGTCTTTCACCACTTATCTCCTGACCCCGCCCCCTGATCACATGACGGTGACGTCACCACAGGTCCTTCACCACTTATCGCCTGACCCCGCCCCCTGATCACATGATGGTGACGTCACCACAGGTCCTTCACGACTTATCTCCTGACCCCGCCCCCTGATCACATGACGGTGACGTCACCACAGGTCCTTCACCACTTATCGCCTGACCCCGCCCCCTGATCACATGACGGTGACGTCACCACAGGTCCTTCACCACTTCTCTCCTGAGCCCCGCCCCCTGGTCACATGACGGTGACGTCACCACAGGTCCTCCCGCGCTCAGTGCAGCCGCTCCGTCCCGGGTGTGCGCAGCTCGTGTTCTCTGCGGTCAGCCAGCAGCAGATTTCCGGTTCCCGCCATTCCGGTGAGATGACAGGAGGGTTTGTGGTGAATCTGTGAGAGGAGAGTGTGGGGGAGATCAGAGCTGTTCCTGTGGAGGCTCCTGCTCCATGTGACTGCGGCTCCTCAGTGTTGGGGACGGGCAGCATTGTATGGGGGATGTGCAGCGTCTCCTCCTCACCTCACGGCCCCCGCTGGAGGTGGAGTTACCACGGTGACCGTCCCCCGCTGGAGGTGTAGTTACCACGGTGACCGTCCCCCGCTGGGGGTGTAGTTACCACGGTGACCGTCCCCCGCTGGGGGTGTAGTTACCACGGTGACCGTCCCCCGCTGGCGGTGGAGTTACCACGGTGACCGTCCCCCGCTGGCGGTGTAGTTACCACGGTGACCGTCCCCCGCTGGCGGTGTAGTTACCATGGTGACCGTCCCCCGCTGGCAGTGTAGTTACCATGGTGACCGTCCCCCGCTGTGGGTGTAGCTACCATGGTGACCTTCCCCGCTGTGGGTGTAGTTACCATGGTGACCGTCCCCCGCTGTCGGTGTAGTTGCTACGGTGACCGTCCCCTGCTGGCGGTGTAGTTACCATGGTGACTGACTTCTGCTGGAGGTGTAGTTACCACGGTGACCGTCCCCTGCTAGTGGTGTAGTTACCACAGTGACCGTCTCGCTGCTGGTGTAGATACCATGGTGACCGTCCCCCGCTGGTGGTGTAGTTACCAGGGTGACCGTCCCCTGCTGGAGGTGTAGTTACCATGGTGACCGTCCCCCGCTGGCGATGTAGTTACCACGGTGACCGTCCCCCGCTGTAGGTGTAGTTACCATGGTGACCGTCTCGCTGGCGTAGTTACCATGGTGACCGTCCCCCGCTGGGGGCGTAGTTGCTATGGTGACCGTCCTCCGTTGGCGGTGTAGTTACCACGGTAACCGTCCTCCGCTGGTGCTGTAGTTACCACGGTGACCGCCTCCCCCGCTGGAGGTGTAGTTACCACGGTGACCGTCCTCCGCCTACGAGGCTGATAATGAGCGGTCAGATCGGCGGAGGAGGCCGCGGTGGAGTTTTGTGGCTTTTCCTCCAGATTCTTCCTGATAAATGTGGATATTTGGGCAGAATTTAGTGATTGTCGTTCTCTCGTCCCCTGTGATTTCCATCTTCTCCTTCATCATGAAGACGCCGGCAGGACGAGATCCCTCCAGCTGATCCAGTGCTCATCCCTCCTCCTCCTGAATGACCCCCGAGGATGGACAAGGACAGGGATGAGACCACCAGGAGATTATTCCACTGCGCCCTGGAGATCATCTCCCTGCTGAGCGGAGAGGTAACTCCTCTACATTTCTATCAGCTTTATTGTGTGATGTGACGAGTCCGACACCGGGAGGAGGAAATCCAGAATAGGAGAGAAGGATTCTTTACTGTAAGAGCAGGGATTCTGTGGAGCTCTCTGCCCGGAGGAGTTGTCATGGGGATTCCCTATAAGAGCTGTAGAGGGGTCGGGATGTCTGTCCGGAGTGTAATAATATTCCCAGTTATGGCCCCAGATTACTGGAGACGGTTATTGATCCCGGGATTTCTACTGATTGTCAGATCTGGAGTCGGGAAGGAATTCTTCTCCCTAAGTGTCTCTCTCCATACACAGGATTACACAATAGTGAGGAAGACACCGGGGGACTGTGTGACTCCCATCATCCATCTCCAGGAGTCAGGAGGGCGGAGCCCGGGCCCCATCACAGAGCCTCCCCCGCACTCCCCGATACATGAGAGGAACAAGAAGATCCTGGAGCTCAGCAACAAGATGATCGAGCTGCTGAGCGGAGAGGTGACTGCTGGGACATTATACAGGACTGGAGGATTCTGGGTGATGAGCGGAGAGGTGACTGCTGGGACATTATACAGGACAGCACTGGAGGATTCTGGGTGATGAGCGGAGAGGTGACTGCTGGGACATTATACAGGACAGCACTGGAGGATTCTGGGTGATGTGCGGAGAGGTGACTGCTGGTACATTATACAGGACAGCACTGGAGGATTCTGGGTGATGAACGGAGAGGTGACTGCTGGGACATTATACAGGACGGCACTGGAGGATTCTGGGTGATGTGCGGAGAGGTGACTGCTGGGACATTATACAGGACTGGAAAATTCTGGGTGATGAGCGGAGAGGTGACTGCTGGGACATTATACAGGACAGCACTGGAGGATTCTGGGTGATGAGAGGAGAGGTGACTGCTGGGACATTATACAGGACGGCACTGGGGGATTCTGGGTGATGAGAGGAGAGGTGACTGCTGGGACATTATACAGGAGGGAACTGGAGGATTCTGGGTGATGAGTGGAGAGGTGACTGCTGGGACATTATAGAGGAGGGCACTGGAGGATTCTGGGTGATGAGAGGAGAAGTGACTGCTGGGACATTATACAGGACAGCACTGGAGGATTCTGGGTGATGAGAGGAGAGGTGACTGCTGGGACATTATACAGGAGGGAACTGGAGGATTCTGGGTGATGAGCGGAGAGGTGACTGCTGGGACATTATACAGGACGGCACTGGAGGATTCTGGGTGATGAGCGGAGAAGTGACTGCTGGGACATTATACAGGACAGCACTGGAGGATTATGGGTGATGAGAGGAGAGGTGACTGCTGGGACATTATACAGGACGGCACTGGAGGATTCTGGGTGATGAGCGGAGAGGTGACTGCTGGGACATTATACAGGAGGGAACTGGAGGATTCTGGGTGATGAGTGGAGAGGTGACTGCTGGGACATTATACAGGACTGCACTGGAGGATTTTGGGTGATGAGCGGAGAGGTGACTGCTGGGACATTATACAGAACGGCACTGGAGGATTATGGGTGATGAGCGGAGAGGTGTCTGCTGGGACATTATACAGGAGGGCACTGGAGGATTCTGGGTGATGAGCGGAGAGGTGACTGCTGGGACATTATACAAGACTGCACTGGAGGATTCTGGGTGATGAGCGGAGAGGTGACTGCTGGGACATTATACAGGACGGCACTGGAGGATTCTGGGTGATGAGCGGAGAGGTGACTGCTGGGACATTATACAGGACGTCACTGGAGGATTCTGGGTGATGAGCGGAGAGGTGACTGCTGGGACATGATACAGGACGGCACTGGAGGATTCTGGGTGATGAGCGGAGAGGTGACTGCTGGGACATTATACAGGACGGCACTGGAGGATTCTGGGTGATGAGCGGAGAGGTGACTGCTGGGACATTATACAGGACGGCACTGGAGGATTCTGGGTGATGAGCGGAGAGATGACTGCTGGGACATTATATAGGACGGCACTGGAGGATTCTGGGTGATGAGCGGAGAGGTGACTGCTGGGACATTATATAGGACGGCACTGGAGGATTCTGGGTGATGAGCGGAGAGGTGACTGCTGGGACATTATACAGGACTGCACTGGAGGATTTTGGGTGATGAGCGGAGAGGTGACTGCTGGGACATTATACAGCACTGGAGGATTCTGGGTGATGAGCGGAGAGGTGACTGCTGGGACATTATACAGGACGGCACTGGAGGATTTTGGGTGATGAGCGGAGAGGTGACTGCTGGGACATTATACAGCACTGGAGGATTCTGGGTGATGAGCGGAGAGGTGTCTGCTGGGACATTATACAGGAGGGCACTGGAGGATTCTGGGTGATGAGCGGAGAGGTGACTGCTGGGACATTATACAGGACTGCACTGGAGGATTCTGGGTGATGAGCGGAGAGGTGACTGCTGGGACATTATACAGGACGGCACTGGAGGATTCTGGGTGATGAGCGGAGAGGTGACTGCTGGGACATTATACAGGACGTCACTGGAGGATTCTGGGTGATGAGCGGAGAGGTGACTGCTGGGACATGATACAGGACGGCACTGGAGGATTCTGGGTGATGAGCGGAGAGGTGACTGCTGGGACATTATACAGGACGGCACTGGAGGATTCTGGGTGATGAGCGGAGAGGTGACTGCTGGGACATTATACAGGACGGCACTGGAGGATTCTGGGTGATGAGCGGAGAGGTGACTGCTGGGACATTATATAGGACGGCACTGGAGGATTCTGGGTGATGAGCGGAGAGGTGACTGCTGGGACATTATACTGGAGGATTCTGGGTGGTGACGGTGTCGTTGTTGTCAGGTTCCTATAAGGTGTCAGGACGTCGCTGTCTATCTCTCCATGGAGGAGTGGGAGTATCTAGAAGGACACCAGGATCGGTACCAGGCCGTGATGATGGAGGAGCGCCGGCCTCTTACACCACGAGGTGAGCAGCGAGGCTCCTTGTTGGCTCCGGTGGATGTGATGACGTCTCTCCGGCGTCCTCCTATAATAGATGAGTTTTCTCCAGACTTGCTCTGGTTTTCTGTACATTTCCTCCGTCTGACAACAGCTTTCATTTCCCTGATTATTTTCTTCTGATCTGTGAGTCGCGGTTTCTCCGCTGTCGTCTCGTCTTCATCAGTCTTGAGTCTTCGTTCTCTTCTTTCAGAATCTTTCTCCTTCCTTAGAGCATCGGTCACATTTTCTCTGCAGATGTCTCGTCCTTCTGTCCGTTCTCTCCTGTGAGTTCTTTCGGTCTCTAAGTCTGTTGTGGATTGTTACTCAGCAGAGTCGGGGTTAATTTACTGATGATTTTCCCCCTAATCCGCTGTCGCTCGTCCGTCCCTCAGAATCTGTGCAAGGGCTCAATGTCGTCATCAGTCGTGGTCGGCGTCCGGCTCCTCCCTCTTGGCTGACACTTGTGTCACCTTCCTTGGACTCCGCCTTCATTCTCTCTTCTTCTTTGTGACAAATCACTTTCTCCGTTCTGTGCACAAAGTCCTGGATAAATATTGGCCCCGGACCGTCCCTCAGACCTCGGGACACGAGTCGCTGTCCTGACATAAAGATGGAACGTGGTGGAGCCGATCACCCGTCAGTCTGACATGGAGGCTTTCCAGCAGTTCTCCGGCCCCGTGTCTATTCACCAATCGCTCTGCAGGCGTAGAAGCACAGAACTCTCCGTAGTGGAGGAGAAGGTCAGATCACCGCGCAGGGGACTAGTGCACCCAACCACATAAAGGGAACCTGCCATGTAAAATAGCATTAACCTTCAGACATGGGGTTAACCTCCAGATTAATAATGACTTGAACTTGCCCGGCTCCTGCACTGAGAGCCCCTCTGCCAGGAGGAAATTACCTTAATTCCCCCGGCAGCGATCGGCTTCCAGCCATAGAGGTGCGGTTTCAATGACCTCTCTGTATACAGTGAGAAGCGGCTGATTCCATGCCCCGGCACTGACTGACAGCCGGCTCTAATGCTGAGCCCGGGGGTGTGGTAACTGAAGTGAAGTGGTTAAATGTCAGCAATCTGAGCTCACTCCACAGACGCACACCTGGCATCCTCCATGTATGAACACTAGATATCAGGAAGGCGTTAAAGAGACATCAGAATGCTCGGGATGGGGTGTTCTAGCCTCAAGGGCTCAATGACAGCAGAATGTCAGGCGGTCCGCTCTTCCTCTTCATGAGGTCTGAGCAGAACAATGTAAGTGGGATGGTGACGCAGGTGTTGGTCCTGCAGGGACATCGGGCCGCACAATGATGGTAATAATCAGTGTAAGTCTCCAGTAAAGGGTTGTTTGTTCAGTAGAATATGTATTATGGGGCTTTTCTGTGGAATCTGACCAGACAATCTCTCCTTGGCTCCCCGTGTCCCTCAGTCAGCGCCCATGACCCCGGTGCCTGCTCTCTAGTGTCCTCTTATATTACACAGTGATAGGCACTAACCGCTGTGTACCGGGGGCTCCCACAACACCGTCCTCCCGAGCGCTGTCACCGTCAGCCATACACGTGCACTTTCCTTCTTCAGATACATAGAACTTTCCGCGCACTTTCTGCCTATTTTAGTGTTTATATCGAGGCGAATGTTGAGATTTTTCTCTATTTAAAGAAGAATAAAAACGCAGTAACTCGTCTCTTAATAGGAGGACGGCAGGTTCTCTCCTCTTAGGCTCTGTTCACACTGGGCGTTTTTGCTGCTTTTTTATGCTAATTTTCAGCCTCGTTTGCTTTTGTCCTCAGTATTTTGGGCTTTGCATGGCTTCTTGGACATAGAGCAGGTCACTTCTTTCCTCATTTTCTCAGTGTTTTTCACCCACTGACTTGAATGGGTGGTGAAAAAATTCTGCAAAACGCACCAAAAGCGCAAGTATTATTTTTGTTGTGTTTTTCGTGCTAAAACCTCATTCTTTCGAATAGTACTTTTTTTTTCTATAATAAACTTTATCAGCACGAACAAGAGACAAACCTAGCATGCCAAAACCTCCACAAAAACGCATCAAACAAGCAGCGAAAAATACAAAGAAAATCTCCTATTTTTCTGCAGCTGCTTTCCTGCCGAGAGATCAGGTTTTACTGCAGAAAAAATACGCAGCAAAAACGCCCAGTGTGAATTAGTTCAACATATTTCACAATGGTGGGTACCATGCGAAATGAAGTGAGAGTAATGAAAAAAGTGAAGTAAAATCATTATCTTTATTAAATAACATTTAAATACGGGTCAGAATTAAAAATACAGGGCGAAAAAGGCCTCCAAATAAGGGGGATGGTGCGCAGCAGAAAACAAATATAGAGGCAATTGGATTATTGATGAACCTGACAAAGTTATAATGACATAGATTACAATTCCCCTAGGACATACACCGTCGTCAGCCGGCCACTTGGTAAACACAATAATGTACAATTGTTTGCTGCTACCAAGTTTTGCAAAGAAGCCATATTATGTGCTGGCCAGGGCAAAGGGTGAAAAAGGAGAAAAAAAAATCTCAATGTTCATCAATATGGGTGACAAAGGGGGATCATCAAATAATGCACCCAAAATTAATCCAAAAGGAATGTAAGTGTAGATATGCAGGTATATGAGGCGATTGGCAAAGGATTTACCTCCTGGTAGGAGAGTACTGGAGATGGTGCTGCAATTGCAGAGTATGAGGGGTTAACTGCTGCAGAGCGATCCCCTCGCCTGACGAGCACCGTTTCGCTAGGTAGCTTCTTCCGGGGGCGTGGAGGTGTTTAGGTGTCATGGAGTGTATTTATACTAAGGTGCGAGGTGTTTAATATGTGATAAGATGTATTTGAGATGCCCCCTAGGTCCACTTAGCGCATGTCAAGCAAGTCCCGCCTCCACTTGCTAATGGGGCTTCCGGAGCTGCGCTCGGTGACACGCAGTGGAACGCACCGCGGTCACCTGTTTGAACACTTCCGGTGGTCAGAGGGAGAGTTCAGGACTGGCGCGTGCGCATAAGACCAAGAAGGCTGGAGGGGAGGGATTCTATGTGTACACAGAGGATCCGCACATAGATGCAAAAAGAAGCCGCGATGATGATGCCTGTATTGAAACAGACTGCATTTTACCCCTTAACGACCACCGATACGCGTTTTAACGGCAGTCGCTAAGGGTACTTAAACTTCAGCGCCATTGTGATAAAAGTAAATAGTGCCCCCTGGGGTTGCGATCGCCATTATTAACAGTATAACGGCGACTGCAAAAAAAAACCCCCCGCAATTTTACATTTACTTTCTCCTATGATGTGATTGCACATCAGAGGGGAGAGAAATAGGCTCCCCGGGTCCTCCGATGCCCCCCACGGTACCTTATGTATCGGTTCATCGTTCCCCCGGCCCCCCTCCTTCCGGCAGAAAGAAAATGGCGGGCGCATGCGCAGTGCACCCGCCAAGATCTTCCTGCCTGCACCCGGCAACCAGTGAGAATTTTCTCATTGGCTGTTGGGTTTTGATCACTGTGATAGGGTCTATCACCGTGACCAAAACCCCCAATATTTGTCACTATGTCAGCACTTGGGCTGCACTTCTCTCTTCTCTCCTTGTAGTTGTTCTGGGAGACAAGAGAGAGAAACTACAGCTGCCCTGTCAGTGAAGAAAAATCATAATTTGTGCGTCTGCAAGCTTCCTAAAAAATCCAATTACCCACCCCCGTTCTCCGGAATCCCCGCATCCCCATCCCCATTGTCAGGGGATTATAAAAAAATATATTTTTTCTTATTTTTTTATTTTTTTTTGTGGTTAGGGTTACACATATTAGGGTTAGCAGGAAACAAAAATACGAGTTAGATTAGGGTTAGTATTTCATTAGGCAGGAAAATAAATAAAATGGCCCGCAGAACTTTCAGTGCGGAGCAAGCTTACAGCCTGCTGTTCTCCGGCAGTGAAATGGAATCTGCCTCTGAAGCTGAGCCGTTTTCAGACAGTGACGACGACTCTTCCTCCATGGGATCCCTCAGCCAGATGGTAGCGGAGTCGGTCGTCACTGCTGAAGCTTGAGAGGCAGGACCAAGTACCACTGCCTCCCCATCGATGCTGTATAATGACACCTCATTTTCCCCTCAAATTCCCCCTTTTTCTGTTGTTCCTGGAATAAGAGTAGATGTCGCCAGTTTTACCCCCAATAATTTTTTACAAATTTTCATTAGCCCCGAAGTCCTATGATTGACCATCCACCGGACAAACCTATATGCCCGACAATACAATTCCCAAAAGTCCACTGCCTTTCATTCCCGTTCCTGGATCCCCACAAATGTCACCGAAATAAAGGAAATTTTTAGGCCTTACCCTGAATATGGGTTTAGTAAAAAAATCCACAGTCCACTCTTACAGGACAACAAAATCTGTCCACAGCACCCCTGTATTTGCAGCCGTCATGTCCCGAGTCCATTACGAAGCCCTGATGAGATTCCTCCACTTCAGTGACAATTCCCAAGCTCCCCAATAACTGACCCCAACTGTGATCGGCTAAATAAATCGAGACCCCTAATTTCCGTCCTAAAAACTTCATTTCTTAATTCCTATACCCCAGAGAAAAATGTGGCAGTCGACGAGTCCTTGATGAGCTACAAGGGCCGTCTGTCATTCCGCCCCTTTATCCCCTCCGAGAAACCCAAATACGGCATCAGATTGTACAAAATATGTGAGAGCTCATCAGGGTACACTTCCACCTTCCTAATTTATGAAGGTAGGGACCGCCAAATAAACCCCCCAAACTGCCCCCAGAAAATTAGCATCCCAGGCAAAATTGTGACCAACTTCTTGCAGTGAAGTGGAAAGACAGGAAGGACGTCTACATGCTGACCACACTGCATGCGGACACCACTGCGACAGTCAGAGAGAGGGGTGCCACCAGGGACAAGGAAAAACCAGTCTGCGTCACAGACTATAATAAATTTATGGGTGTCGATGACTTATTAGACCAGGTTCTGCCACCATACCCGGTCAAGCGGAAGATCAGGGCCTGGTACAAAAAGGTTGCAATCTACCGAACTGCCACATACAACAGCTTTGTCCTGTATAAAAAAAAATCCCAAGGACTACTTACATTCCTGCAATTTCAGGAAAAAATTGAGGGCCTCAATGGCACCAGGGGAAGCCTTCGTGTCTGAGGATTCCTGGAGACTTGCAGAGCGCCATTTTCCTCACCCTGCCCCTGTCACTCCCACCCAAAGGTATCCTCAAAAAAGATGCCGCGTTTGCCGGAAGCATGGCAAACTGAGTGATTCCCGGTACTGTTGCCCCACATGCCCATCCCAATCAGGCCTTTGTATCTCCCCCTGCTTTGAGACCTACCACACCACCTACAATTTTTAGTTTTTTTTATATAATTTTTATTTTCAGCTTAGTGGCCCCAGTAGAGTAATTTGCATCAAATAATAGAGAATATTTTCATTAGTAAATCCCATTTTACCCCATTTCACAATTCTAGGACGTGATCAATCCCATACCAAACTACTCTTCCAACAAATTCTCATCCATGTACCTACGTCTGTACACCCCAGAGTGTGCACCCCACAAATGTTCTGGGAAAAGTCAGGTCATCTGAAAATTAATTCTAGGACTTGATTACTCACAAACATTTTTGACCATTTATCTAACTTTGTTTTTATGACTGTCTTGCTACACAAAACTTTGGCTTCCATTTATATTACTTATATTTATGTTGGTGATACGGGCATGATCATTTTATTGGAGAATTTCTAAAAATGATGGCATTCTGTACTTATACACTATGGACTTTACCGTATGGTTCTTGCCGAACCTCTGGTACCAGACTATATTTTACAGATTCTGTAGGGGATTGGTTGTTTTGTGCATATAGCGGTTCTGACCTTGGCGGGTGGCAGCTTGCAATGGTGCACCACGTCTATTGGCACATTTGTCTCTCACATAGGGATTGATGGAGCTAAAAGGACGTTGTACGACCAGTCTCTAAAAGTCTGTGTCATTCTAGCCCTGCAGGTGTTTTTTCATCTTTGGAACAAACTCAGCTTTGCCACATAGTTGACTGCATTTTCCTCCACATTTTGCCCTTCATTCCAGTACAGTTTATTCTTCCTGCTACAATATACGCAAATGTGGGACAACTATTTAGTTAGCAAGACCAAATTTTATAAACTGCAAATGTATTTTTAGGAGCATGCCTCCCTCTGTGAGTAATAATTCCTGAAAGGATTTTCAATAGCACCTACATATTCCGCAGCGCTTTACAGTTTCACAGTTCCAAAACACAAGTCATAAGTAACAACGTTAACAATACAATAATTAAAGCAAAATAAGCCGCCCCTTCTCGTGAGAGCTTACAATCTACAATGAGGTGAGGGAGATACAGAGTACAGGTGGGTATTTACAATGGTGTATTTACAATGGTGGTCCGGCCATCTTGAGGGAGTGCGGGATAGATGGAGATAGTGAATGGGCTACACACGCACACTTACACATAAAATGACTTTGATTAGTGAACGTGATAGGCCGCTCTGGATAAATGTGTTTTGAGGGAGCTCCTAAAACTATGCAAATTGTGGATAGTCCTAATTTCTTGGAGTAGAGCATTCCAGAGGATTGGCGCAGCGCGGGAGAGGTCTTGGAGTCGGGAGTGGGAGGTGCGGATTAGTGCAGAGGTTAGTTGAACGTTGTTTGCAGAGCACAGCGGTCGGTTAGGCCAATAGACAGAAATGAGGGAGGAGATGTAGGGGGGTGCAGCACTGTGGAGAGCTTTGTGGATGAGAACAAGTACTTTGAATTGGATCCTATAATGAGTGGGCAGCTAATGTAACGATTGGCGAAGAGCGTACTAGTACCGATTAGCCAGTGGGATGACCCTGGCTGCTGCAGTAAGTATGGACTGGAGAGAGGAAAGTCGAGTAACGGGGAGGCCAATTAATAGATCGTTGCAGTAGTCCAGGCGGGAATGGATCAATGCGACAGTGAGGGTTTTTGTTGTTTCCATGGCGAGAAAAGGGCGGATTCTAGAGATGTTCTTTAGGTGTAAGCGGCAAGAGTGGGCATGAGATTGTATATGGGATATAAAGGAGAGATTGGTGTCAAACATAACACCTAGACAGCGCGCCTGCTGCCGAGGTGTTATTATGGTGCTACCCACGGAGAGGGAAATGTCAGGTTTAGGGAGATTAGTAGACGGCGGGAGCAGAATAAGTTCAGTTTTTGAGAGCGGACATGATGTTGGAGACTGCAGACAGACAGTCACTGGCGTTCTGTAGTACAGCGGGGGTAAGGTCCGAGGATGACGTGTATAGTTGTGTGTCATCAGCATAAAGATGGTACTGAAAGCCAAATCTGCTGATGGTGTGTCCAATTGGGGCCATGTAGAGAGAAGAGAAGGGGGCCAAGGACTGAGCCCTGAGGTACCCCGACAGCGAGAGGAAGAGGAGATAACGTGGAGCCAGCGAACAAAACACTGAAGGAGCGGTCATAAAGATAGGAAGAGAACCAGAAGAGAGCAGTGTCCTTAATGCTTAGTGACTGGAGCCTATGGAGTAGGAGACGGTGGTCAACCGTGTCGAAAGCTGCAGAAATGTCGAGAAGAATGAGCAGAGAGTGGTCACCATTAAATTTTGCTGTCAGCAGGTCGTTGGTCACTTTGATGAGTGCAGGTTCGGTCGAATGTAGGGGGCGGAAGCCAGACTGTGAAGAGTCTAGGAGGGAGTGAGTGGAGAGGTAACGGGTAAGGCGGGGGTAGAATAGGCACTCCAAAAGTTTACAGATGAAGGGGAGATTGGAGACTGGTCTGTAGTTGTTTGTGCAGAATGGGTCGAGAGCGGGCTCCTTTAGTAATGGAGTAACTATAGTGTTTGAAAGAGGATGGGAAATTGCCCGAGGGGAGGGAGAGATTAAAGATTGTAGTTAGGTGGGTTGGGACGGCTGGAGAGAGAGACTGAAGGAGATGTAAGGGAATGGGCTCGGTAGTGCATGTAGTCGGACGAGAAGAAGAGAGAAGTTTAGAGACTTCTTCTGTGATGGGATCAAATGTGGAGAGTGAGCCAGGGGAGATGCAGGGAGGGATGGGAGTCACAGCGCTTGGTGGTTGGGAGCAGATTTCCTGACGGATATTATCTATCTTTCTATAAAGTGGGAGGACAGGTCATCAGCACAAATGTCTGTGATAGGGGCTTGTGCTTTTAGCATGTGGAGGGAGTGAAAGGTGTCAAAACGTTTATAAGGGTTGTAGGCTAGTGAGGAGATCAGGGTGGTGAGTAGGTCTGTATGGTGACGTGAAGGGCAGCGTTATAGGTCCTTAACATAAATTTGAAGTGAATGAAGTCTTCTGGTGTGCGGGTTTTCCTCCATAGGCGTTCAGCACTCCTAGATCATCTCAGGAGAAGTCGAGTTTGCGATGTGAGCCAGGGCTGTTTTACTCTGTGCTTCGAGGTTCTGAGGGTGAGGGTGAGGGGCGCTACTTGGTCAAGGGTGCTTCTAAGAGTGTCGTTGTAGTGATGAACAGCCAGATCAGGACAGGAAAAAGAGATTGGGGACAATGATGAGTGTAGGGAGTCTGAAAGTGTCAGAGGGTTAATGGCTTGTAGATTTCTGAATGTGTGGTAGGTAGGAGTGTGCTGGGGTGGGTGAGGATTTGTGAGCGTGAAGGAGAGGATGTTGTGGTCAGAGAGGAGAAGCGGTGAGCTTATTTAGGTAGGAGATTGAACAGAGCCGGACAAAGACCAGATCAAGGGTGTTACCGTCCTTGTGTGTCTCAGAGGTTGAAAGCTGTGAGGCCTAGAGAAGTGGTTAGTGATAGAAGCTGTGATGCAGATGTGGAAGTGGGGCTGTTAATGGGGATGTTGACGTCTCCCAGGATAAGGGTTGGTAGTTCTGAGGACATGAAGTGCGGCAGCCAGGCCGAGAAGTGGTCAAGGAAGTGGGTGGGTGAGCCTGGGGGCCGGTATATGACCGCTACTCTGAGGGAGAGGGGATGGAAGAGCCTGATGGCATGGGCCTCAAAAAAAGGGAAGGAGAGTGATGGAACTGGGGGGATGACCTGAAAAGTGCATTGTGGAGACAGGAGTATGCCGACTCCACCACCAGGTCTGTTTGTGGATCTCGGGGAATGGGAGAATTGTAAGCCACCATGGGAAATGGCAGTGGGGGAGACAGTGTCAGAATCCTGAATCCAGGTTTCAGTGAGTGCCAACAGATTCAGAGAGTTGTTCAGAAAGTAATTGTGCAGGGAAGGAAGCTTGTTACATACAGACCATGGATTCCAGAGGGCACAATGAAAAGAAAGAGATGAGGGAGTTCAAGTAATATAAATAAGATTATTATGGTTTTGATATGAGGTAGGGTTGGGGTTGGGGGATGGTAGACCGGGGTTGGGGGAGATGTCCCCCGAAATAAGTAGGAGTAGGGAGATAAAGAGCAAGTAGTTATTGAAATTGTCAGAATTTTTTGTGTGATGTGTTTGAGCAAGATGGGCTGAGGTTTTTCAGGAAGGTGAGAAGTGCATGGATGCTGTTCATGGGAGAGGAAAGTATAGAGGGGCTGATGTTTGAGTCGTGATGGTGGGGTATGGGACGGTGAATGTGGATGGCAAGGGAACACAGGAGGATGGAATTTAAGCACATGGATAAAAGGGAGTGCAAAGTTTGATTTACCTGACTCCTGCCCTGACTAACTACCATGGAATAACTGCTTCTTCTGGATGCTTAGCTAATGGGATGCTTTGCTGAGGGGATGCACGTGCAAGCACCCCACACTGCGTCACATTGTCCCCCTTTCTGTCTGAGCACTGCAGTTTCTCCAAACAGAACTTTTTGACTACATATGGGATATCGCCGCGCTCATATGAAAGTGGGTAACAAATTGTGGGGTCCACTTTTTGGTGTAATCTCTGACAAAAGTGAGAAATTCAGGTCTAAAACAAGATTTTTGTGAAAAAGTGAACTTTTTCAATATGATGACCTAATGTTATCAAATTCTGTGCGTACCTGTGGGTTCAAATTGCTCAATATACCCCTGGATAAAACCTTTGAGGGGTGTAGTTCCCAAAATGGTGTCAGTTTTGGGGGGTTTCTGCTGTTTAGGCAGATTTCCAAACCCGACATGGCATCCGCTCTCACAATTTTGAGATTAAAAGTCAAACGGTGCTCCTTCCCTTCCGAGGTCTGCCTTGCACCCAAACAGTGGTTTAACCCCACATTTGGGGTATTGCCATACTCAGAACAAATTGCACAACAACTTTTGGGGTCCAATTCCTCTTGCTACCCTTGGTAAATTAAAAAATTGGGGGCGAAAAGATCATTTTTGTGAAAAAAATATGATTTTTTATTTTTACGGCTCTACGTTATAAACTTCTGTGAAGCACTTGGGGGTTCAAAGTGCTTACCGCACATCTATATAAGTTCCTTGGGGGTCTAGTTTCCAAGATGATGTAATTTCCACTGTTTAGGCACATTAGGGGCTCTGCAAACGTGACATGGCGTCCAATCCCAATTCCAGACAATTCTGCATTGAAAAAGTCAAACGGCGCTCCTTCCCTTCCAAGCTCTGCCATGCGCCCAAACTGGTTTACTCCCACATATGGGGTATCGGCATATTCAGGAGAAATTGCACAACAAATTTCTTTTTCTCTTTTAACACTTGTGTGAATAAAAAAAATTGGTTCTGAAGTAAATTTTTTGTAAAAAAAAAAAAAAGTTAAATGTTAATTTTTTTCCTTCCACATTGCTTTAGTTCCTGTGAAGCACGTAAAGGGTTAATAAACTTTTGAATGTGGTTTTGAGCACCTTGAGGGGTGCAGTTTTTAGAATGGTGTCACTTTGGGTATTTTCTGCCATATAGACGCCTCAAAGTGACTTCAGATGTGAGGTGGTCCCTAAAAACATGGTTTTGTAAATTTTCTTGTAAAAATGAGAAATCGCTGGTCAACTTTTAACCCTTATAACTTCCTAACGGAAAAAAATTTTGTTTACAAAATTGTGCTGATGGAAAGTAGACATGTGGGAAATGTTATTTATTAAGTAATTTGTGTGACATATTTCTCTGTGATTTAAGGGCATAAAAATTTAAAGTTTGAAAATTGCAAAATTTTAAAAATTTTCGCCATATTTCCATTTTTTTCATAAATAAACACAAGTCATATCGAAGAAATTTTACCACTAACATGAAGTACAATATGTGATGAAAAAACAGTGTCCGAGTCAGCGGGATCCATGGAAGCGTTCCAGAGTTATAAGCACATAAAGGGACAGTGGCCCGATTTCAAAATTAAGGCCTGGTCATTAACCTACAAAGTGGCTTGGTCCTTACGAGGTTAAATTAAAAATAAGGCGTGTAAACGAGGAATGTGAATAGGGGAAAAGGAACCGGAGATGGGGAGTGTGGGGAAAAGGGGAA
Organism: Dendrobates tinctorius; assembly: GCF_039654945.1. NCBI lineage: Eukaryota > Metazoa > Chordata > Amphibia > Anura > Dendrobatidae > Dendrobates > Dendrobates tinctorius. The sequence continues at coordinate 717,044 of NW_027361847.1, forward strand.
ACTGCATGAATGTTAAAACATGGAGGAGTGAGGGAACATGAATGTGATCAAGAAAGGGGGATGGTAAAATAGTGTGGGGACATGAAAGGACAGGAATAAACGTAGAATAAAAAGATAAATATATATATTTTATATATCATTGATGTGTATAACTATATGGGCAATATAAGAATGGTTCCTTTTCCCCATTCACATTCCTCTGTTGATTTCTATGGATTCTGCCGCACTAGGGTGTGACCCGTCTTAATTGTCTGTGGCCGAATTGGATCTCTGGCAGAGATTTTATGTGCACGGAGAAAATAATACACAAGACAAGGTGTATCATGTCAGTATGATTCTTCTCTGTCTTTAATCCAAGGTGTACAGTTTTTATAACAGAAATCGCGCTGTCTCATTGTGTTACATCATGGGTGCATTTCCAAATTACTGTTTACCCCAAATAGCAAATTAGTATTGATCTTGTGGGATCTCATATGTTCCCATATCGCTACATAATCATTATGTACATAATTATTGTCTTCTAGCCCGATCCACCCTAGTCCACCCAGTCCACCCAGTAATGCATGAAGCCTAGGTGGGTTATACAATACAGAAACAATTCTCAGAAAATCAGAAGTATCTTAAAGTTACATGATCCCAATATTCAGCAAAGCGTCTATATAGTAGTACAGTTTTGATTCTTGTATATATTCATATGCCATATATTTTCCCCTTAACACTCGTTTACACTCCTTATTATTTACCTCCTTTCAATCATCACACCCATATGTAAATCCAGTCTGTTTCCATACAGGCATCATCATCGCAGCTTCTTTTTGCATCTATGTGCGGATCCTCTGTGTACACATAGAATCCCTCCCCTCCAGCCTTCTTGGTCTTATGCGCACACGCCAGTCCCGAACTCTCCCTCTGACCACCGGAAGTGTTCAAACAGGTGACCGCGGTGCGTTCCACTGCGTGTCACCGAGCGCAGCTCCGGAAATCCCATTAGCAAGTGGAGGCGGGACTTGCTTGACGTGCGCTAAGTGGACCTAGGGGGCATCTCAAATACATCTGATCACGTATTAAACACCTCGCACCTTAGTATAAATACACCCCATGACACCTAAACACCTCCAGGCCCCCGGAAGAGGCTACCTAGCGAAACGGCGCTCGTCGGGCAAGGGCGATCACTCTGCAGCACTTAACCCCTCATACACTGCAATTGCAGCACCATCTCCAGTACTCTCCTACCAGGAGGTAAAATCCTTTGCCAATCGCCTCATATACCTGCATATCTACACTTACATTCCTTTTGGATGAATGTTGGGTGCATTATTTGATGATCCCCTTTTGTCACCCATATTGATGAACATTGAGATTTTTTTTTCTCCTTTTTCACCCTTCACCCTGGCCAGCACATAATATGGCTTCTTTGCAAAACTTGGTAGCAGCAAACAATTGCACATTATTGTGTTTACCATGTGGCCGGCTGACGACGGTGTATGTCCTAGGGGAATAGTAATCTATGTCATTATAAGTTTATAAGGTTGATCAAAAACCCAGTTGCCTCTATATCCCAGAGAATCCTGTCCAGGAGGGAGGCCGTGTCCTCATGGTGACATCATGAGCTCTCAAATAACAATCACTGGTAAATGGTAACCTTCCTTCCCCCAGTCTCCATAACGGTGAATTAGGAGAGAAGAAACCGCTGGATAGAAATGTGGATCTTTCTCCAGCTCCTCTGTGGTTCCATCCCTTGTGGAGGGAAACTTGGAGAAGTTGTGTTTCTTAGTGCGGCTCCTCCATCTGACTGACGAGGGTCTTCTCTGTCCCTCTCCTCAGGGTCCTCATGCTCCGGGTGCAGAGCAGAGAGCATTAGGCTTTGGCCTCGCTGATTATCACTTCATACTTGGGGCCCACAATGTGCTGGGACCTCGGTACCGGTGGTGAGGACCACAACAATGTAATTTATTCCCTGATACATAAACCTAGAATTACCGGTTCTGAGAGGCGTGTCTCATATATAGACAGATACACGGCAGGTCATGTATTCAGTCTGTGTGTCTCCACAGATGGATCCAGGAGGAGAAATCCACCAGAGAGATGTCCCCGTCCTCTGTATCCCCAGGACTGTCCAGAGGAGAAACACAACATCCCGGAGGATCATCAGGTAGATGACACTGAAGCCCCCACAACATCTGACCATGAAGTGATGGGACCTGAGCTCATCTTGCATTTTTCTTTTTAGGGTGAAGATCTGATTGATATTAAGGTTGAGGTTATACATGGTGCACAAGAGGGGATCACAATATGGGCCGACCAGCAGGGTGAGGAGGGGAGACTGTCATGTCTGTTCTGTGGTCACCAACTACTACTCCCGTCATCTTATTATCACATGTCAAAATCTACAGTGTCATGTAAAAGTCAGTGCACCCCTGGTCAAAATTACTGTTTTTGTGAACAGTTAAGCAAGTTGAAGATGAAATGATCTCTAAAAGGCCTAAAGTTAAAATGACACTTTTCCTTTTAGTATTATGCAAAATAATGTATACATTGTCATTTGTTACACTTAAAAAATTACAAAAAGGAAAATAAGCCAATGCATACGTTTGGGCACCCTTGGAGATTTGTGTGCTCAGATATCTTTGACCAAGTTTTCAGACCTTAATTACCTTGTTAGCGTTATGACTTGTTCACTATCGTCGCTAGGAAAGTCCAGGTGATGCAAATTTCTCAGCAGCAGCCATGGGTTCTTCTAAGCAGTTGTCTAGCACTCTGAAAATGGTGGAGGCCCACAAATCAGGAGAAGGCTATAAGAAGATATCAATGCATTTTCAAGTTTCCCTTCCCTCAGTTTGAAATGTACCATAATTAAGAAATGGCAGTTATCAGGAACATTGGAGGTCAAGTTAAGGTCTGGAAGACCAAGCAAAACTTCCGTGAAAGCTGCTCGTAGGATTTTTAGACAGGAAAATCAGAACCCCTTGCTTGACTGCAAAAGACCTTCAGAAGGATAGAGCAGACTCTGGAGTTGTGGTATATTGTTCCACTGTTCAGAGACGCCTGTACAAATATTGCCATCATGGAAGAGTCATTAGAAGAAAACCTCTACTGCATCCTCCCCATACATTTTAGAGTCAGAAGTATGCAAAAGAACATCTAAACAAGCCTGATGCATTTTGGAAACAAGTCATGTGGGCCGATGAGGTTAAAATAGAACTCTTTGGCCACAATGATCAAAGGTATGTGTGCAGAAAAGTGTCACAGTTTTACAGCATCAGAGAGGAGCCAGAAGACCACAGCATCTAAGTTCACGTACTCCTGCACTAAATAGAAACTTTATCTTCATAGTAAATGTTGCAGGTTTCTTTCAGCAGTGCAGGGGTTAAACTGTTTAGCTTGGATTATCTATAGCTTCCTGCTTGGAGAATCTCAGCTGTGCTGTATCGGCCTCTGCCCTCTCCTATATATTCCCGCCTCTGGCAATATGGATTGCAAGTATTAAGTCTTGTGCTTCCTGGTGAGGAGTGGAGAATTCGGTGTTTGGTAGAGATGTTTAGGAGAGTTCTGTGACCGTTGCTTGGTGTTTCGGTTGTGTGCATAGCCCCCATCCAGACCCTATTTTGTTTACCATCCAAATCCCTCTAGTGTCTTCCTCTGTTGTCTGTGAGTGCATATTTTGTATGTTTGGTATTTTCATTTATCCCTTAACATTCTTCCTTGTTTTTCTGGTTTGTGTATGTACGTACACTATTCTTCCCCACTTCCCTGGGAGTGGGAGGGGACAGATAAGGACTGATTCAGGAGTGCAGCAAGGTACGTGGCCCTTACATCTTCACCATCAGAAAGTAACCTGGGGAGCAGGGATCGCTAGGTCTCTCCTAGCATTAGGGACAGGGTGGGAGCCCCTGGCCCCAGGTTATCAGATAACAGACTAGTGACAGTAAAGCTGGCCCATACTATTTTTTGATCCATCATAGACCATATTACTGCTCTGGATGGGCAACTGCAGCAGCTCAGTCTATAGGTTGCAGATCTTCGCTCCGTTGATTTGCAACATCCAAACACATCCAGTTTGGAGGACTGCGACTCCCATACAACCCCTGGTAGTAGAGCCCAAGGTCGCTTTTGCTTAACAGTTTCTCTGAGGGGTGTGAAACGTTTGTTGCTTTCAGGGAAGCCTGTAAACTATACTTTAACTTGTATCCTCACTCCTCTGGTACTGAGGAAGAATGGGTGGAGATCGCAGTTTTGATCTTTCAGCAGGATGACCCCCCCCAATTTTCTCTTCCGGACGACTGTCACTATAGACGTTTGAGGAATTTTTTCAGGCGTTGGGTCACATGTACATTTACCGCAACCGCGCTCTTCGTAGCCAGTTAATTCAAGGGCATGAGACTCCGGTCTCCCTGGAAGCGACCATGTCTATAGCCATCCGTGTAGTCCACCATCTACGTCAGAGACATGGGGAGACACTGCAGTTTGCGGAAAACCCGGAGTTAGGGGAACCTGGGTCTGGGTCTGAGTTTTCCGTGGAGCTCATGCAATTGGGTGGGGCGGCACGTTCTGTGGGTTCAATAGTAGTTCAGCATAAAGGAGGAGTGTTTTTTTTTTGTTTGTTTGTTTTTGGGTGGAAAGGGTGATTTTGTGGTTACCTGTCCTTTCTTAATGCCCTGTAAACAGCCGCCGGAAAACTAAGGAGCCCGGGTGTGTAGTTATTTCCTCCCTTGGGACATCTCAATTTTGTTTACCGGCCGAGATGCATCTCTGCAAGGAAAAGGTGGTCATTTCTCCATTCTGGACAGTGAGGCGCGGTTTTATTTGATCTACGCCAGGTTCGTCCAGGCTCGAGGCCTCAAACCACAAGTGTTGTTTAAATCCAAACCCATTATCGCTATTGACTCTTGAGCCCGGGGGTATTTTACTCAGGTCAATCTTATGTTGCATATACAGGTAGGGGCCATGCACTCTGAATCTATAGACTGTTATGTGCTAGAGGGCTTGCCTTCTGTGGTTTTTGGACTACCTTGGCTTTTGGTACACCACCCTGTGGTAGACTGACAGACTCGGGAGGTGGTTAAATGGAGCGAGTATTGCCAAGAACACTGCTTGGCCGCCCTGCTAGCCAGGGTGGGTACCCAATCTCTGCCTGAATACATGTCTGACTTCAGGGATGTGTTTTCAGAACCGAGGAGTCAGGATCTCCCTCCACATAGTCCTTATGATTGCGCCGTTAATCTTATTCTTCGGGCTAAGCTGCTAAAGAGCAGGTTATACGACATCACTGGACCAGAGAGGCAGGCCATGAAGGACTATATCACTGAGAGACTGGCAAAGGATGATATCAGACATTCTTCATCACCCGTTGCTGGAAGGTTTTTCTTTGTCAAGAAAAAAGACAGCGGGTTCTGTCCTTGCCTAGACTTTTGCAAAGTCAGTCTGATCACAGTCCATGATCCATATCTTCTCCCTCTCACTCCGGACCTGTTTAATCAGATTGTGGGAGACAAATAGTTTTCTAAGCTAGACCTCCGGGGGGCTTATAATCTCATTTGCAGCAAGGAGGTGGATGAGTGGAAGACAGCCTTCAATACACCTGAGGGACACTGAGAATCTAGTGATGCCAATTGGGTTGACTAATTCACCTGCCGCCTTCAACACCTTGTTACTGACCTCTTTAGTCACCTGGCAGGAAGGTTTGTTGTGATCTAACTTTGATATTTTGATTTATTCGCCTGACCTTGAGACAATAAATGATTTGTCAAACAGGAGAAATGCATGTTCTCGGTTCAGGAGATCCCTTTTATGGGTTATTTTTTTTATCGTCCACTGGTTTTCACATGGATCTGGCGAATGTCCGGATGGTATTGGATTGGGATCGTCCTGAGGACCTAAAAGCCTTACTGGGTTTTGCCAACTACTACCGAAGTTCTTCAAAGGTTTTTGGTGGTGGCCAAACCTTTGACGGATATGACCAGGAAAGGGACGGACGTTTCCAATTAGTCCAGTCCAGTCCGAGAGGATTTTGATACCTTGATGTTTTGCTTCTACACCAATCCTTATACATCGTGACGTCACTCAGCCATTTATTGTAGAAGTTGATGCGTCTGAATGGAGGTGTGGGCTGTGTTGTCGCAGGGTGCTTCTCTTAGTAAATGGCATCCGTGTTCATATTTTTTTTTTTTTAAGAAACTATCATCTACTGACAAGCTATGACATTGGTAACATGGAACTCTTGGCAATTAACTGTGCTTTTGAAGAGCCGCGTTGTTTTTTTGGAAGAGGCAGTTCATCCTATTTCTTCATATTAAGAATCTGCTAAGCGTCTGATGTCTAGACAGGCAAGGTGGTCTTTATTCTTCACCAGATTCAACTTTTTTGTGACATATAGGCCGAGGGATAAGAATGTTAAGGCGGATGCCTTATCTTTTTGTTTTCCTGGGGGTGGAGATAATTGTGATCGGTTCCTATATTACAGAAAGGAATAGTTACTGCTGCTATAAGTTCTGACCTTGAGAACGAGGTTGTAGAGGCTAAAGGGGACACCCCAACTGTCTTTTCTTTAGGTAAATTGTTCGTACCTGTTGTGGTGCAGTGAAAGGTGTAGTGCTGGATGGAAGATATATTTCTCCCAGCAGGATAAATTTTGGCATGGATTTTCCCTAAGTCTCCGAGTTTTCAGGGCAACACTTGACTTTCTCAGCTGCAGCAATCAAGCCTGCATAAGCCAGTTAGTGGGGAAATCTCTGTGTGAGATGAACTAGGATGTAGTTAGCCTGGATTTGTGTTTTCTGGTTATACATGCTGCAGAGGTTGTCGACAAGACTCATAGCAACTCCGAGAATGGCACCTGCCTGTCGCCAATGGCCAGCATCTAACCACGTCGAAAGTGGTGAGCAGGCGGCCGCTTAGTTAAGCCCGTCCCATGCAGCGGTGAGTCCGAGACCAGTGGTTCTCCAAGCTGGAGTATTTTCATGTTTTTTTTTCTTATTTTCTACCACCTACTGTTTAAAGCGTTAATAAACACCTGAAGTTTGGACTGTAAGCCTGTGTGTTGCCTTTTTGCTGCGTCCCTGCCACTGCCTGCCAAAGCTAATCCCTACAGTTGATGGAGAATGCGGGCATATGCAGTTAGGCCGGTGCTGTTTTTGCTTATTTTTTTGCTCTGGACTCCAGCTTATGGCCTGGGTGAAAGGAGTGGCGCAGACTCAGTCGGGGAACTCTGAAGAAATGGAGGCCACAGTAAAAGTGCTTATGGAGGCCATGCGACAGCAGCATCAAGCTACGTAGCAGCAACAGGAGGCTACTCAGCAGCTGATATTTAATCAACAGCAGCAGGAAACCAACCAGCTGTTAATACAGCACATCATGGCGTCGCAGTGAACAGGAGCTCCACGGGGAATCTATGATGTCCAGAAAGGGATCCGTTCAGTGATCCCCAAAATGGAGAAATCTGATGACGTCGAGACGTAGCTGGAGATATTCAAAAGAGTGTCAGAGAGGGAGAGACTATCCCGGGACCAATAGGCAGTAGTCATCGCTCCGTTTCTGGCCCCAGGACCTATGACAGACTATCAGGCTCTACCCCCTGAGCAGATGGCGGCCTACACGATCGTTAAGGGTGAAATACTGGCTCGTCTTGGGGTTAATGTGTTATTCCGGGCCCAGCGGGTACACCAGTGGGAGTTTGACCCTTCCAAGCCGGCTCAGTCCCAGTATTATGACTTGTTACAGTTAATACAAAAGTGGTTGCAGCCTGAGGTACTGTCTCCCGGCCATGCTGGACTGCATAGTGACTGATAAATTTTTGAGGGCTTTCCCCACCCCCTCCAATCATGGGTTGGTCAGGCGTCCCTAATGATGCACTCCAGTTGATGGACCTTATAGAACAATATGAAGCTACCAAAGATCTCCAGGGAGGGACTCTCAGGAAGGTCCCCTCCCCTGACCCGGCGAGCAGAGCCCAGGAGGGCTGCTCAAGACTTTCTGGGGGAGAAAGGAGCCCCATAGTCTGCTGGCGTAGCCAGGCCATATGAAAGCCGATTGCCCCCCCCTGGCTGAGCCCATGGACACAAAATTTGGGTACCGCCAATCCCATTATGCCGAACGGATTTGTGCAACTGGCACCCCGGAGGGTCCAGTAAGGGACTCGGGGAGTCTCGTTACCCTGGTACAAGCCAACCTGGTACAAACCAGCAAAAGTACACTGGCAAAAAAATTGGGGCGTTGTGTATACATGGGGACTTAAAAGACTATCCTACTGCACTAGTGGTGATAAACACCCCAGCAGGGAGGCGGTGCCATGAGGTGAGGGTTGTGATTAATTTACATTATGAACTGATACTTGGAAGAGACTTTCCTTTATTTTCTGTACTTTGGCCAACAGTTGTCCCACCCAGTGAACAACTGCCGGCATCGGTGTCAACCAGGTTACATTCTTTTGAAGTGGGGCATGAACCTGGTGGCCCAGAGGAAGAAGTGCTGGTGGTAGGGGTAACCCCCCCCCCCCCCTTTGGTGGAGGAGGGGGAAAATTCTCCCATAGAATTGTTGGCTGGAGATGTGGAAGACTTTCCGCCGGGACCCGAATTGTCAGACTTAAATGTCTTTGGCGAAAATTTTGGTACAGCGCAGCTCTGAGACCCTACTTTGGCTCGAGCCAGGGAAAATGTACTGTTTATTAACGGGGAACCCCAACAACCTGGGGCAGCCACAGTGTTGCCACGATTTGAGGTGAACCGAGATCTGTTGCATCGAGTCGAGAAAATACGTGGGGAAATGGTAGAACAATTACTGGTACCTCAGGGATATTGTAGGCTGGTAATGGACCTAGCGCATGCGCTTGTACTCGGTGGGCATTTGGGCCAAAAGTAAACCCTAGACCGAATTCTGCAGCGGTTTTACTGGCTAGGTGTCCATGAAGAAGTTAAATGGTACTGTAATTTCTGTCCAGTGTGCCAGGTAACCAGTCCCCAGCCTCACTTTCGGAGTCCTTTGGTGCCTTTACCAATTATAGAGGTACCTTTCGAAAGAGTGGCAATGGATCTGGTTGGGCCTGTCAATAAGTCAGCAGAGGGACACCAACACATCCTGGTAGTTCTAGATTATGCTACCCGGTATCCTGAGGCCATTCTGCCGCGCCACTTGTCAGCTAAACTCATAGCAAAAGAACTCATGGGTATGTTTTCTTGGGTGGGGATTCCTCAAGAGATTTTAATAGACCAGGGAAACCCCCTTTATGTCAAAAATTATGAAAGAACTCTGCCGCTTGTTAATTGTTATACAGTTGCACACATCAGTCTATCATCCCCAAACAGATGGCCTGGTAGAAAGGTTCAATAAGACGATAAAGAGCATGCTAAAAAAATAGCAGTCTCCAAAGATGGGAAAGATTGGGATCTCTTACTACCATATTGTTTGCAGTGCGGAAGGTGCTCCAGGCATCTACGCGGTTCTCACCCTTTGAGCTATTTTATAGCAGACAACCCCGGAGCTTACTCGATATAGCCAAAGAGGCTTGGGGAGAACCAACCAACCCCCCCCTACAAGAATGTGATAGAACATGTTGCAAAAATGCGGGAAAGGAGACGGTCATACCACTGGTCCGGGAACATATGGAGGCAGCACAACGGTCTCTGTCGGGTCTATAACCGGGAGGCTCGGGTAAGAACCTTTAGTCCTGGGGATCGGGTGTTGGTACTTGTGCCTACAGTAGATGGCAAATTTGTTGCAAGGTGGCGGGGGCTCTACGAGATAATGGAGAAGGTAGGGCCGGTAGACTACAAGGTACACCAACCAGGACGGAGAAAGCCAAAACAGGTTTACCATATTAATTTGCTTAAACCATAGAAAGCTAGAGACCACCTTGGCGGGGAAAGTCTGCTGCCTGCATTTCCGGCGGAGAAGGCTCCGTTACCTCTGGGGGTGTCAGGAGAAACCTTCCCCGTAGTTAAACTAGCAGATACTCTGTCCACTAAACAGGTTCAGGAGATCTAGGAGTTCATTAGCCGAAATACAGATGTTTTCTCTGAGCTCCCTGGACATACCTCCATAATCCACCATGACATTGTCACAGAGCATCAGGCCAAAATCTGACTAAAGCCGTATCGGGTGCCTGAGGCCCGGCGACAAGCCATCTCGGAGGAGGTGAAAACTGTGCTGCAGTTAGGGGTCAATGAAGTCCCAAAGTGAGTGGGCCAGCCCTATAGTCATAATACCTAAGCCTGATGGGACGCTACGGTTCTGTAATGACGTCAGAAAACTTGATGATGTTTTGAAATTTGACACCTACCCCATGCCCCGGGTGGATGAAGTGATAGAGTGGTTGGGGAAGGCATGGTATTTTTCAACCCTTGACCTCACAAAAGGATACTGGCAGGTGCCCCTAACCGAGACGGCTAAGGAAAAAATGGCCTTTGTGACTCCCGAAGGGCTGTTCCAGTATGAAGTATTACCGTTTGGTTTACATGGTGCGCCGCTGACGTTCCAGTGGTTAATGGATATTGTTCTCCGTCCCCATCGGCGTTATGCCTCAGCCTATCTTGATGATGTTGTGTACAGTACAGACTGGGAAAGTCACATACCAAAGGTACAGGCGGTGATAGATTCCCTCTAACAAGCAGGGCTAACCACCAACCCAAAGAAGTGTTCCATAGGGTTGGAGGAAGCTCAGTACTTGGGTTATGTGATTGGAAGAGGAGTCCTGAAACCCCAAGTAAACAAAGTGGAGGCAATTCAGAACTGGCCCCGTCCCCTCACAACAAAGCAGGTGAGAGCCTTTTTAGGTTTAGTAGGATATTACAGGCGATTTATTCCCAACTTTGCTACCTTGTCCGCATCTTTAACAGACTGCTTGAAAGGAGGAAGTCTGTGATGGTCCGCTGGAATGATCAGATAGAAGAGGACTTTGTAAAGTTGAAATCGGTACTGTGTGGTACATCATTTCTGGTTACACCCGATTTCAAAAGAGAGTTCATCGTGCAGACCAGTGCCTCAGAGATAGATCTTGGTGCAGTGCTGTCTCGAGGGGTTAACGGGGAACAGCATCCCATTAGTTTCCTGAGCTGGAAGCTTACCCCATCCGAAACCAGGTACAGTATAGTGGAGAGAGAGTGCCTGGCCATTAAGTGGGCACTTGAGTCTCTTTGCTATTATTTGCTGGTGAGAACATTTTGTTTGACCGATCATTCCCCTCTTACGTGGACGAGTCAAGCTAAGGAGAGGAATGCGCAAGTGACCAGGTGGTTTCTGTCCCTGCAAAATTTTTCAAATTTTCAGTAGAACATCGGGCATGCAGACTATAGGGGAATGCAGATGCCCTGTCCAGAGTCCACTGTATGTCATGTGTCCACCCCCATAGGGTTAAACAAAGGGGGGAGGTATGTGGCGCAGTGAAAGGTGTAGGGCTGGATAGAAGATATATTTCTTCCATCAGGATAAAATTTGGCCTGGGTTTTCCCTAAGTCTCCAGGTTTTCAGGGCAACACCTGACATACTCAGCTGCAGCAATCAAGTCTGCATAAGCCACTTAGTGGGGCAATCTCTGTGTGAGCGGAGCTAGGCTGGAGTTGGCCTGCATTTGTGTTGTCTGGTTATACTTGCTGGGGGCAAGACTCCTAGCAACCCCAGGAATGGCATCTGGCGGTCGCCAGTGGCCAGCACCTAACCACGTCGCTAGTGGTAACCAGGAGGCCGCTTGGTTAAGCCCGTCCCATGGAAGGGTGAGTCTGAGACCAGTGGTTCTCCAAGCTGGAGAACGTTTGTGGTTTTTTTTCTTACTTTCTGCCACCTACTGTTTAAAGAAAATAAACCACTGAAGTTTGGATTTTAAGCCTGTGTGTTGCCTCATCACTGCGTCCCTGCCACTGCCTACCAGAGCAAATCCCTACACTGTGAATCTATGTCTAAGCTGAAAGTAAACCTCATGATTCGGTCTTGGCCGGACACCCTGGTGGCAAAGCCACCACAGATCTCCTTACTCGGCATTTATGGTGGTCTGGGTGCATCAGGATGTTTGGAAGTATGTAGCTGCCTGTAGTGTGTGTACACGTTCTAAGACCCCTCATACTTGTCCATCTGGGTCCCTACAACCATTGGTGATTGCCAGTAGACCTTGGACTCGTCTATCAGTAGAATTCATTACTGATGTAGCTGTGTCTGCAGGTAATACAGTTATTTTGGTGGTGGAGGACAGGTTCAGCAAGATGTCTAATTGTATTGCGCTTTTTTCTTTATCCAACGCCAAGATCTTGGCACAAATTTTAATCAAGGAAATCGTGAGATTATATAGGATGCCTACCGATATTGTTTCTGACCCCAGGGGGGTGCAATTTATTTCCGAGGTTTGGAAAGTGTTTTGCGCTCGAATGAGGATCCATCTATAGTTTTCATCCACCGTCTAATGGGCAAACTGAACGCGTTAATCAGAATCTTGACTTAGGTGTTTTCTATCTAAGAAGCAGGAAAATTGGGTTACTTTATTTACCTCTAGCTGAATTTGCAGTGTATAACCATTGTCATGAGTCTACTGGTAAGTCCCCATTCTTCGGGACCTGCGGTTTTCCTCCTCAGTTCAGGTCGTTTAATAGGAATTGTTCCTAGGGAATACCTGAGAAGGAACAATTTTCATAATCTAATACGTCTGTATGGTAAGGGGTTTCTGTCGTCAATCCTGTAGTATTTCTTCTTGCTTTGCCACCTACTTTTAGGATTCATAATGTGTTTCACCGGTGTTTCCTCAAAACATATGTTGTGTCTTTTGAACCATCACCACTACCTCCATCTCTGGTCATAGTTGATGGGAATTTGGAGTTTCGAATAGCTAATATCATGGATTCTCGCTTTGTTCGGCGGTCTCTTCAGTATCTGGAACACTGGAAGGCTTCCAGTCCTGAAGAGAGGATGTGGGTACTAGCATCTCACTTTCATGTGGTTAGGTTGATCCGGTCCGTTCCATAGAGATGTCAGAAGACCACAGCATCTGAGTTCATGTACTCCTGCACTGAAAAGAAGCACTTCTTCCTCATATTAATCGGTGCAGGTTTCTTTCATCAGTGCCGGGGTTAAAATGTTCAGCTTGGAGTCTCTGAAGCTTCCTGCTTGGATGAGCTCAGTTGTGCAGTATTAGCCACTCCCTTCTATACATTTTTGGCACTAGCAATCTAGATTGCCAGTGTTAAGGCTTGTGCTTCCTGGTGAGGAGGGGAGGATACAGTGTTAGGTAGAGTCGTTTAGGAGAGTTGTTCTGTGACTGCTGCTTGGTGTTTCGGTTTGTGCATATTCCCCATCCTCTCATTTTGTTTACTTTCCTTATTTCTACGGTGTTCTTTGTTGTCTATGAGTGCATTACTTGTGTGTTTGGTATTTTAATTTATTCCTGTACGTTCATCTTTGGTTGGTTTGTGTATATACATACAATATTCCTCCCCATTTCCCTGGGAGGGGATAGATAAGGGTTGATTCAGAAGTTTAGCAAGGTACGTGGCCCCGGAGTCTTCACCATCAGAAGTAACCTGGGAAGCAGGGATAGCTAGGGTGCCTATCGTTAGGGACCAGGGATAAGCCCCTTTGCCACGGGTTATCTTACAACAAAATTGTGACAAAAAGGGCACAGAATTTGAGGAAAAGAACATTTTGGCCAAAAATTAAGCATGGGGGTGGATCAGTCATGCTTTGGTGTTGTGTTGCAGCCAATGGCGCAAGAAACATTTCACAGGTAGAGGGAAGAATGGAATCAATGAAACTTCAACAAATTCTTGATGCAAACATAATCTCAGCTGTAAAATACTGAAGGTGAAACGAAGATGAGGATGTCTTCTACAAATGGGTAATGGTCCTAAACACACATCACAGTCCACAATAGGCAACCTCAGAAGGGGCAAGCTGAAGGTTTTACAATGTCCCTCACAGTCCCGTGATCTGACCATTATTGAAAATCTGTGGCGAGACCTCAAAATAGCAGAGGATGGAAGCCGCCCCAGGAATCTCACAGAACTGGAGGAATTCTCCAAGGAAGAATGGAGGAAAAACCCTCAAACAAGAATTGAAAGACTCTCATCTGACTACAAAAAGTGTTTGAACACCTTTAGTGGAAACCTAAATCCTTTGTACCATAAGAAGGTCCCACACAATGGTACATTTAAAAAAAATCTTTATTTATAAACAATACAGTTTAACAATCTTTAAAAAGATGGTGCTAGACAAGTATGAAGGAGCACCACACCATAGAACATTCATTATAAGAAAATAGGGTCTCATATCTCACTAGTAGGGTTTAACATGGTTTGCTTCTTCCACGCTCATAAACTGACTATCCTCAGACATATCCAGCAACATGGGGACATTTCTATCCTCCAAAAATATTCCCCCAATAAAAACCCCCATACTTAGCCCTACATAAACCTAGTGACACATAATAAACACACGTGTGAGTACTATAACATACCATGAACTGGTGGCGCTTCCTGGAAAGTCCCTCATGCTCCGACGCGCGTTTCGCTATGCTTCATCAAGGAGGAGCCTCCTTGATGAAGCATAGCGAAATGCGCGTCGGGGCATGAGGGACTTTCCAGGAAGCGCCACCAGTTCATGGTATGTTATAGTACTCACACGTGTGTTTATTACAGTGGGGAAAAAAAGTATTTAGTCAGTCAGCAATAGTGCAAGTTCCACCACTTAAAAAGATGAGAGGCGTCTGTAATTTACATCATAGGTAGACCTCAACTATGGGAGACAAACTGAGAAAAAAAAATCCAAAAAATCACATTGTCTGTTTTTTTTTCATTTTATTTGCATATTATGGTGGAAAATAAGTATTTGGTCAGAAACAAAATTTCATCTCAATACTTTGTGATATATCCTTTGTTCGCAATGACAGAGGTCAACCGTTTTCTGTAAGTCTTCACAAGGTTGCCACACACTGTTGTTGGTATGTTGGCCCATTCCTCCATGCAGATCTCCTCTAGAGCAGTGATGTTTTTGGCTTTTCGCTTGGCAACACGGACTTTCAACTCCCTCCAAAGGTTTTCTATAGGGTTGAGATCTGGAGACTGGCTAGGCCACTCCAGGACCTTGAAATGCTTCTTACGAAGCCACTCCTTCGTTGCCCTGGCGGTGTGCTTTGGATCATTGTCATGTTGAAAGACCCAGCCACGTTTCATCTTCAATGCCCTTGCTGATGGAAGGAGGTTTGCACTCAAAATCTCACGATACATGGCCCCATTCATTCTTTCATGTACCCGGATCAGTCGTCCTGGCCCCTTTGCAGAGAAACAGCCCTAAAGCATGATGTTTCCACCACCATGCTTTACAGTAGGTATGGTGTTTGATGGATGCAACTCAGTATTCTTTTTCCTCCAAACACGACAAGTTGTGTTTCTACCAAACAGTTCCAGTTTGGTTTCATCAGACCATAGGACATTCTCCCAAAACTCCTCTGGATCATCCAAATGCTCTCTAGCAAACTTCAGACGGGCCCGGACATGTACAGGCTTAAGCAGTGGGACACGTCTGGCACTGCAGGATCTGAGTCCATGGTGGCGTAGTGTGTTACTTATGGTAGGCCTTGTTACATTGGTCCCAGCTCTCTGCAGTTCATTCACTAGGTCCCCCCGCGTGGTTCTGGGATTTTTGCTCACCGTTCTTGTGATCATTCTGACCCCACGGGGTGGGATTTTGCGTGGAGCACCAGATCGAGGGAGATTATCAGTGGTCTTGTATGTCTTCCATTTTCTAATTATTGCTCCCACAGTTGATTTCTTCACTCCAAGCTGGTTGGCTATTGCAGATTCAGTCTTCCCAGCCTGGTGCAGGGCTACGATATTGTTTCTGGTGTCCTTTAACAGCTCTTTGGTCTTCACCATAGTGGAGTTTGGAGTCAAACTGTTTGAGGGTGTGCACAGGTGTCTTTTTATACTGATAACAAGTTTAAACAGGTGCCATTACTACAGGTAATGAGTGGAGGAAAGAGGAGACTCTTAAAGAAGAAGTTACAGGTCTGTGAGAGCCAGAAATCTTGATTGCTTGTTTCTGACCAAATACTTATTTTCCACCATAATATGCAAATAAAATGAAAAAAAACCAGGCGATGTGATTTTCTGGATTTTTTTTTCTCAGTTTGTCTCCCATAGTTGAGGTCTGCCTATGATGTAAATTACAGACGCCTCTCATCTTTTTAAGTGGTGGAACTTGCACTATTGCTGACTGACTAAATACTTTTTTTCCCCACTGTATGTGTCACTAGGTTTATGTAGGGCTAAGTATGGGGGTTTTTATTGGGGGAATATTTTTGGAGGATAGAAATGTCCCCATGTTGCTGGATATGTCTGAAGATAGTCAGTTTATGAGCGTGGAAGAAGCAAACCATGTTAACCCCTACTAGTGATACTCAACATATGAGACCCTATTTTCTTATAACGAATGTTCTATGGTGCGGTGCTCCTGTGGAGTTTTTCGTCTCTCATACTGGTCTAGCACCTTCTTTTTAAAGATTGTTAAACTGTATTGTTTATAAATAAAGATTTTTTTTTTTTTAAATGTACCTTTGTGTGGGACCTTCTTATGGTAAAAAGGATTTAGGTTTCCACTAAAGGTGTTCATTGTTGTTGTGTGGTACATTTCCCAGTATGGGGATGTTGTAAATTGATTGGGCAATTTGGTGTATACAAAGTGTTTACAAGCTGTGATACTTAAAAAGGGGCCGCTACTAGGTGCTAACCATGCAGGGTGCCCAAACTTTAGCATTCTTCTTTTTAAAATATAAAATAAGAAAATATATTTATTTTTGCCTAAAATACAAAGGAAATGTGTCATCTTTTATTTTAGGCCTTTTAGAGAACATATAATCTTCAACTTGCGTAACTGTACACAATAACAGTAATTTTGTCCAGGGGTGCCCAAACTTTTAGATGCCATTGTATTCTGTCACAGTGTATTTCCTACAGATGGACTCATGGAAAGAAATCCACCAGAGAGATGTCCCCGTCCTCTGCATCCCCAGGACTGTCCAGAGGAGAATCACAGCATCCCGGAGGATCATCAGGTAGACGGCGCTGAGCCCTGTACCGAATCTGTATATGGCGAGATATTTCTTTTTTGTAAATTCTTTATTTTGAAATTTATCACAACACCATTAAACACAACACCAGTTCTCAGGTACAGTTGGCGCAATGTTAAGTAAGGGTTGGTCTAAGGCGAGAAGGAAGGAAAAAATGAGGGAGAAGTAGGTAGGGGAGAAAAGAAAAGATAAAAAGAAAGGGGAGGGGAAAAAGGGTACATGTACAGTATCAACAACATTAACATCAACATCATGTGGTTGACAACAGGAGCACAATTATTAAATGGGTGCACTTTTGGAAAATAATGCATCGCACTACATTACCTTTGGGCTACCTAGTTTGAGGCAATGAGGCTAAGAGCCCCAGAACAGAAGCCATCTAATTCAGTTAAACTTAAACTTGAGAAACTCTAAAATGCCCTTAAAGAGGGTTGTCTTCTAAATACCTATTCCAAGGGGCCCAAGTCAACACGTAAGCTCTATGATTATAAATTTCCCAGCTAGACAGCTCCTCTAAGCGAGAGATTTGATTTATTTTAGTATACCATTCTCCCAACGTGGGAGGAGCTACATCTTTCCAATGGGCAGCTATCAACTGTCTCGCCGCACTCAACATCAGTGGAAGAAGCCCATGTTTTTTTGGTAAAAAATCTTTAGACGGGCATGAAAGGAGAGCCTCCGTGGCTCTAAGATCAGCCTTTATTAGTTTTAATTTTTTGAGAACTAGTTCAACTCCCTCCCAAAAAACCCGCAATCTAGGGCAGTCCCAGAATATATGTGAATGATGTCCTCTAGAATTGAGGCATCGCCAACATTCATCGTTATCCACGAGGCCTAACTGGAATAATTTAGCTGGAGTTAAATGCCACCTAGTCAATATTTTATAAGAATTCTCCTGCAGAAGTACACATCTAGAAAAACCCCGAGCATTTGACAGAATTCTAGATATTTGGTCTTCTGTAAACGTGGTGTTAAGTTCCATTTCCCAAGAGTGTATAAACGAGGGTTTAGAATGTACAGTCGGAGAGATGAGATGCGAGTAAATGCGAGATATAATTTTTAGCCGTGGGGACGGAAGTTTAACCATAAGATCTAACCAGGACCAATTAGATTTAGACGGGAATCTCCGTCTAAACTGTAAAAGTGTACGTCTGATGTGTTGTTTTTGAAGAAAATTTGTTGGTTGAGTCGACGCGCCCTGTGGCCAAGACCCCTCTCGCAAGGTGCTATTACCATAAAAACTATTCAACGTTTCTCTAGGGAGGTTGGACCATAAATTGTATGGGTCTTGAAAATCTAGCTCTAACAAATAGGGAATTGAGACGATCGGTGTCAATATTGAGGGGAAGGTATCTTCCGGGAACTCTCCCATTACCAATCTTTTAATACGCAACGTAGTTGTAGTTATGTCATCCAACCTAAGAGAGGCCGGCGGTGTAGCCCTAGTCCAAAGATACGGTAAACCCCTCGAGCCCAATAAAGCCCAGTCAACACTATCCCCCTCCTCTCTTCCAGCACAGGACACCACCTTTAACCATCTACTGAGATGAATAGCCTTATAGTATAAAAGAAGGTCTGGGACCCCCAATCCTCCAGAAGAGATAGGGCGAGAGAGAAACTTATATGGCAACCTAGCCCTTTTAGATTTCCAAATAAATCTTCCAATAAGGGATTTTAACGTTCCAAAAAATGCCAGGGGAATCCGAATCGGAACCATGTTCGTGGTATATAGTATAATAGGCATTATATATGCCTTAAACACATTAATACGAGCCATCCAGGATAAAGTGGGTATGCTATACTTCTGCATCAGGCCTTTGACCTTTTGAATTAAGGGAATGTAGTTATTTTGGAATAGGTTGGCGGGATCTCTAGTTATCGTTATTCCCAAATATCTAATAGAACTAGTAGCCCAAGAAAATGGAATCTGCGTACGAATAGTGGAGGTCTGAGAGTGAGGGAGACCAACGCTCAGCACTTCAGACTTTGACAAATTAATTTTAAAATTAGAAAGGAGACCAAAATGATGAAAGGCCTGAAGGATAATTGGGAATGCTCGGGATGGATTGGAGATAAGGAAAAGCAGATCATCCGCGAAAGCTAGAGTTTTGAGTGACCCTTGACCCACCGACAACCCCTCTATACGTTGGTCTTGTCTGATGCTTTGTATCAAAGTTTCTACAACTAAAATGAACAAAGATGGCGACAAGGGACAACCCTGTCTAGTCCCGTTATTAATCCCAAAACTATCTGACAGGGTGCCGTTGACTCTAACCTTGGCCGTCGGTTGGGAATAAAGCGAGAGAACCGCTGTTATATATTGAGGGGGGAAGCCAAACCTAATCATTACTTGTTCCATGAACCTCCAGCTCACTCTGTCGAAAGCCTTCTCAGCATCCGTCGACAGAAGCATCAAGGGTATACCCCGAGTCTTAGCAAACATTATAGACTGAATGACTTTAGTAGAATTATCCTTCCCTTCCCTGCCTCTTACAAAACCAACTTGATCTGCATGAATTAGCTTAGGTAAGAAATTACTTAATCTGCCCGCTAATATTTTAGCCCACATCTTAATATCTGCATTAAGCAGTGATATTGGTCTGTAGCTAGCGCACAGGTTGGGGTCTTTACCCTCCTTAGGGAGGACTGTGATGTATGCCTCTAAGGATTGTCTAGGAGGGAGCTGGCCTGCTAAATAGGAATTAAACAGAGACACCAGGCGAGGCAACAGTGGTTTTATAAACTTTTTATAATAGATAATGGGAAGACCATCTGGACCTGGTGCCTTTCCGTTCGGAATAGTAGAAAGAGTGTCTAAAATTTCTTTGGGGGTAACTGGAGCAGTCAGCAAGGACTGGCCTTCAAGAGTTATTGTAGGGAGATGTAGTGAGGTCAAGAATTCTTTTATTTTTGCCAAGGCTGTGACTGGCTCCTGCATGCTATCCGGTGTATTTAAATTGTATAAATTTTCGTAAAAGGTTTTAAACTCCCTGGCAATATCTGCAGTCCCGAGAATTGAAGAGCCATCCAAAGCTCTGAGTTGTCTAATAAACGTTTTTTCTTTTTGTTTCTTAAGTAGGGATGTCATAAGCTTACTACTTTTATTGCCATGGAGATAAAACTTCTGTCTACTTCTCATGTAAATTTTTGCTGATTGAATGTTTAAAAGGTTTTTTAATGAGGTTCTCAGATCTGTCAGTTCAGATAATGTTTTATCTACCTGAGATCTCTTATGTAATCTCTCAAAGGAACTAATTTGGTGTAGAATAGACAAAACCTTTTTTGTTCGCTCTTTTTTCAAATGGGAGCCTAGGGCTATAAATTCCCCTCTCATTACTGCTTTATGTGATTCCCATACCATAGGCAAGGGCGGGCCTGAGTGCAAATTATTTTGAAAAAAGAAGTCAAGAGTGTTTGTCAGTTTTTCAATGTGTGAATCCGAGTCCAACAGTGTCTCATTCAGTGACCATGACCCATCCGGCCGCGGTAAAGTTTTTATCTCTATGTCAAGAAAAATGGGAGCGTGGTCTGAGAGAGAGATGATATCTATATTAGCTTTTTTAATTAATTGGAGATTAGCTGCTTGTATCAATAGGTAATCAATTCTGTGATAGCTATTATTCGGATGGGAATAAAAAGTGTAATCTCTGCCCGAAGGAAAAAGTGTTCTCCAAGGGTCTATCAAATGCAATTTTTGTAATGAAAGGTGTAATCTTCTCAGCGCCCTTTGAGAAAGAGCCGACCTGCCCGTTGAAGTATCTAAAGTTGGGTTTAAAGATACGTTAAAATCCCCTCCCACCAATAACAGACCCTCAGCAAAAAGTTCTAGAACATTCAATGTTTTACACAGCCAACCTATCTGGTTCCTATTTGGGGCATATAAGTTACACAGGGTAATCTTAGTGTTGGCCAAAAAGCCCTTAATTATAATGTACCTGCCTTCTGAATCCGATAAACAATCACTCAAAATAAAGGGAACATTTTTCTTTATAGCAATACTCACTCCACATGACGCTGAACCGCCCGCACTGTGATACCAGGTCGGGTAGCGAGATCTAGACATATCTGGGACTCTCCCTTTTTTAAAATGAGTCTCCTGCAGGAAAGCTATACTAGACTTCTTTGAATGTAAAAGATTCATTACTTGGCTTCTCTTACTTGGGGATCGTAAGCCCTTTACATTATACGAGGCCACTGTCATAGTAGCGAAGGTTACCTTGTCACCCATAGTTTGGTAAAGGAAGTAATAATAAAGATTCCTCCGTCATCAAACCACCGAAATTAAAAAAAAACAAAGAGATGAAAAAAAGAACAAAAACCTTAAAAATTATTAAGATAAAACAAGAGAAATATAACAAGAACCAACTACCTGCCTGTAGCAGAGGTAGGGGGTCAAACATACCTCCCATAACAGAGCAGGAAATAACATTTCCGACACACAAGTGGCACATATTAACTTATACGGCAATTGAATGATATCAACACATGAGTAAATGTCAAGCTTAGCAAGCTGAAATAAGATAGAACATGTCCGAGTGGACCAAGAGGTCTGGCTCCAGTATTGGAAAAATGCAACCGAGAGAAGCACAAGAAAGCTCAGGGGGGTATCTCCTTTTCCATTCCAGATTTCCCTCTTTTAGGAGTCGAGCGTTTCTTTCCTAAGACCCAGTCACCCTGCCCTCCGGTAAAGGCATGGACAGGGGGAGGTGTGCGATGATCCATGTCCAGAGGTAGCCAGGAAGGAATATCCATAGGGGCAATGCCAAAAGCGTCCCATACTTTGGTTAAATCTTCAGGGGTCCGAACCATTATTTGCCTACCATCTCCTTGTATAGATATACCAAACGGAAACAACCATTTGTATAAAATTTTTCGTGAGCGTAACACCTCCAGGAGGGGCCTCAGGACTCTTCTTTTTGCAAGGGTTGACGGCGCAACATCCTGATAAAGATGAATAGCAGATCCCTCATAAGAAAGATTTTTAATGTCTCTTGAGGCAGACAAAATAGCATTTGTATCCAAATAGCTCAATAGGCCGCAAATCACATCCCTCGGAGGTTCCGCTGGTTTCGGCTTTGGTCTAAGTGATCTATGCACCCTTTCTATTATAATTCGATCACATGTTTCTTGTGGGATTAAGAGGGCGAAGATCTCCTTCGTAGATTTTTCTAATATTTCTGTGGAAACACTTTCAGGTAAGCCTTTTATCCGTATGTTCTTCCTGCGACTCCGATTTTCCTGATCCTCGAGAGCCAGAAAAGAGTTGTTAAGTTGTGTTCTGTGGTAGTCCAGATGCTCTCTCATGGCATTGGAGTGGCTAATGATAGAGGACTGAGAGGACTCCAAAGACTCCACTCTATTACCAATGTGTAGCAAGTCCGCTCTCATACCAGATATCTCATTAACTAATGGTTTTATAGCTTGTGCTAATAATTTTTAAAAAAATGATCTAGAAAGTTTCCCAGAATCTGATTGAGTGACATCGCTGCCTGAAGCATCATCACTGGAGTCTGAGTCCTCGACATGCTCCTCCTCCACAACCTCTGCAGGGAGCCTTTTAGCATTAGGCTTAGACGAAGCAGATTTATTTTTCAAAAATTTATCCATTTCACCCTGTTTGCTTCTATACGCCTCTGCAGCCAACGGTTTTGCACGCTCTTTGTTAGTTTTGACCATTTTGCTTGATTGAAGCGCGCCTTTAATTTACCACCCGTGCGTCAAGAAAAGTCTAGTAGTGCATTTTTCTATATGAAAATAGCCCCATGCAACTTGGAGGGCGAGGGGTTAATATATGGAAACATCCGTGGGGATCTGCTGGAGCCGGTAGGGATAAGGTAACACCAACTCCCCACCGTGGCGCTTCAGAAAAGACACAATGTCCTCCTCACCAATGGCTCATAAATCTGCTGACAGCAGCTCCTCTATGTGGGGAGAGCGATATCCCTTGTTCAAAAAACAACTCAGCCCCTGGGAAATGTCTCAGTGAAAGTAGGGGGCCGTCAACAACCCGTCTGGCCCAGAGCCAGCACCCTCCTCCACCGCACGTACCAATAATGATCCCCGCAGGCCCCACAGACAGCTCACCGGGGGCTCCCTCTCACCGCCTTTTACTCCAACGGGCGAGACCGCTCCTTATTCCGCGGTCTCACGCCTCTATCGAGGGTCTCCTGCGGTCCGGTTTCCAGGCCTTGTGCTCAGGGGTATGTAAAGATGGCGCCCGTCTCCAGCACCCTCCACGAGGCCGCTCTGCGCTCCGGTGTCACGGCAGAGATCAGCAGCCCCTCTCTTCTCCCCACCGCCCCTCACCTTCTCCTCCAAGCCCGGGGTACTTCAAAAATCGTTTTTGCCACTTTCGTCTGGGCCAAATAAGGTGGATTTGTGGCTGGAAGCGGGAGCTGCCATAAAACACGTCCTCCCTGTGTGAGATCCAGGCCACGCCCCATGGCGAGATATTTCTGATCGAGGTCATAGGTGTCACAGATTTTGGTGGTTTCTTGTATTGTGCTGATTGTTACATCTGATATATCAGGAGGAGGATCCGACTAAGAATAAAGTGAAGGATGAGATAGAAGAAGCAATGACGAGGGGGAATCAGCCGTGTGTGAGTGCCGGGAAGGAGGAGATTCCGGGAGATGTTTCCACAGGTATGTCATAATGACCGGCGTGTGATGATGATGACCGGTGTGTGATATCGTGTAAAAGTCTCCCGTGCAGTGAGACTGTCCACCTGTCCACATCACAGCAGAAATGTCCGGTGATGGCGCGGCTGCTCCAGTACAGAGTCTGGCGGTGCACCGATGAATAGTGGGGCCGTCTTCATCACACTTTCTTAATGATTTAGAAAGCACATTTTTAATTTTCCTCATGATACATTTTTTAATATTGCTTCCATCCTTTACTTACATATTTTCTTACACAAGTCCCGTGCTGCCCTATAAATGACCTGAGCTTGTGATTCAGACAGAAACTCCGCCGGAAGATTCCCGATATTGAGGCAGATGGAGGCACTGTGGACGCCGTCTGTCCTATGATCTGACGGTTTCTGTCTTTTTAGGCTTGCAAAAAAGCACACTGGACCAGTTTTGTGCACCTCTGAAAAGAAGGATACCACTGAACAGAGTCCACAGTAACTCTGCTGCCTCATTATAGTGAATGGTTCTCTCGGGGATGTCATCTGAATCACATATTTGGTAGATTTAGATGGAAACTCCGATGTAAGTGCTCAGCGTAGAGCCTCGCAGAATAAATAGCATCCAAAAAGCTTTTTACCCCAAAATGCCACCAATTAAAGTTTCTACTCAGCCTACAAAAAACAAGTCCCCACTCAGGTTCCTCATTTCTTAACAGAAATATTGGAGGTGTCCATATTACTGGTAGCACAAAGGCTCTGGAAAAGTGACATGGCTCACACCAATAGAAATCCAGAAAAATCTGTGCTTCCAAGTACCCCTCCTCCTGAGCCCCACAGTGTGCCTAAACCACAGTGTCCACATGTTTGGCATTACTTATAAACCTATATATCAAAGACAACACCCACAGCTGGTACCTCTAGTCAAATAAGCATATGGGAATCAAAAGGACGTTTATAGAGTGTTCAGTGCAAAGGCAATGAAAATCATATGGAGGGAAAGCACTCATAAGAACCAAAGTAATAAAAGTGAACAACTTTATTGCGGTAACAATAAAACATGATGTAAAAGCATAAAGAGAAAATGGCAGGGAAAAGACAGTGGTAAGCCACAATGGTGGATACACGGCATACAAACAGGCAAGGAAAATATTACAGGCAAAATAAAATAATTATTTATATGGAAGTCTGCTCAAAAAGTGCAAAGGAAGGAAGACCCCCGGAAGAAGGCACTAGGGCGAAACGCGTGTTGGGGTGGGTGGAACCACGGTCCTCTCAGGTAATTTCTCAGGCACATATGCACTTTATCCTTACTGTGTTTTGCTCTGCATCTTTTCTCCTATTGTGGCAACTTGCCTCCGGAGATTTTCTTTGTGCCCCTAGTGTATTTGGTACCTTTTGGATATATTTTACATTACTTACACTGGCCAACTTTTTAGCACAATGCATTTGCACTTTTTGAGCAGACTTCCATATAAATAATTATTTTATTTTGCCTGTTATATTTGCCTTGCCTGTTTGTATGCCGTGTATCCACCATTTTGGCTTACCATTGTCTTTTCCCTGACATTTTTTCTTTATGCTTTTACATTGTTTTATTGTCACCTTAATAAAGTTGTTCACTTTTATTATTTTGGTTCTTATTAGTGCTTTTTTTCTCTATGATTTTCATGTTTGGCATTACTGTAGCGAGAAGAGCCCACTTAATTTACGGGGTGCACGTCTCCAGAATCACAAGCTGGGCATAATGTACGAGCGCTACAATGTACCGAGTACTAGAATACTGGGCACTACAACATACTGGGCACTGCAATGTATTGGACACTGCAATGTATTGGACACTGCAATGTATTGGACACTGCAATGTATTGGACACTGCAATGTATTGGACACTGCAACGTACGGGGCACTACAACGTACTGGGCACTACAACGTACTGGGCACTACAACGTACTGAGCACTGCAACGTACTGGGCACTGCAATGGGCACTACAACATACTGGACACTGCAATGTACTGGACACTACAATGTACTGGATGCTACAGTGTACTGGCACTACAATGTATTGGGCACTACAGTGTAATGGGCACTACAATGTTTTGTATGCTACAGTGTACAGGCACTACAACATACCAAGCACTGCAATATATTCGGGCACTATAATGGCAATTTTTTCCGTCCGCCAGAAATGATTACAGGGTTAAATTTCTGGCTGACTTCCTTCCTCCAGGCATGCGCACTCTAAAATGCGCATCCTGCAGCAAAAAAAAACGTTGCATGGTCCGTCCGGGCATGACGGCGGACACAAAAAATTTGGCGGATCCGCAAAAAAACGGATTCAACGGATGGCCATCCGTCAACATCCGCCGGTAATGCAACTCAATGGGGAACAAAACGGATCCTCCAAAAAAAAATGGCGGATCCGTTTTTTTTGTTAAACAGCGGATTTTGATTGATGGTCAAAAACAGAAGTGTGAAACAGGCCTTAGCAGTTCTGTACAGACACATATGGGGTATTGCCACATTCAGTAGAAATTGTGTAACAAATTATGTGGTCATTTTTACCCTTTTTATCCTTGTGAAAATGAAAAATTTGGGGCCAATACAACATTTGGGGGGATTCATTTGTAACCCTTTCGAGAACTTGGAGTTTTTCTTTTTGCATTTCTGTTTTTTGTGCTTTGTCTTCCCAGAGCCATAACTTTTTTATTGTGTTGGTCAATATGTCCATGTGGGGGCTTGTTATTTGCAACATGAGTTTTACTTTTGAACTACATCATTGGTTTTACCATATTGTGTACTGGAAAACTGGAAAAAAAATACAAAGTGTGGTGAAATTTTAAAAAAGGACACTATGATTCTCCAGGTCATTACGAGTTCTCAGACACCAAACATGTCTAGGTCCTTTATATAAGTGGTGAAAAAAAAATGTAAAGTTTGCAACAAAAAAAAAAATTGGGCTGGATGAGGGTAGATATGATCTTTTTATCGCCTGTGATTGCATTTTATTGCAATGTTGCAGCAACCAAAAAAACGTAATTCTGGAGTTTTGATTTTTTTATCGCTGCGCCGTTTACCAATCTGATTAATTTTTTTTTAAATCAGATAAATTTTTATTGCATAACAAAATACAAAACAACAAACATGTTCAATCTGTCAACAGTAGACAAGTTGTAAATTTTCCAACATATTCCCCCCCCCCCCTCTGTAAAGCTCATATACAACTATTTAAATAAAAGTACACAGTAACGCAGCATAGATCTTCTGAGGTCAGCACCTCTCCGCCCAGGGATTCCATATTGTTTCAAAGGTACCAGCCCTTTTGTAACGAATGGAAGCGGAGGCAGAGATGGTGAAGTTCACATTCGTTTTTATTTTTAAAGTGGAACCTCGGGACCACGGTCCGGGGGGCTCCGAAGGGGGCGTGATTAGTGAGCCCCGGGTACCCGTAGTAAAGCCCCTCAGGCAGGGCCAGAATGGAATACCCGGAGGACACAGGTGCTACCTCCAGTTAGACCCTGGACACGTGGCAGCGGGACCAAAAGGGATAACAGTAGTTACAGCAGAGTCCGTAATGAGACGGGTCCTGGATCCGGGTAGTTGGTAAGGAGTCGGTTCCAGTGACCTTCACACAGTCCAGAAATAGCTGTATGGCCTTCAGCCCAGACGGACGAGGCCACCTGAGTACAGCCGATAACTTCTCTGGATCCATTTTTAATCCTGTGAAGGAAACAATGTAACCGAGGAAAGGCAAAGAGGATTGTTCAAAGAGGCACTTTTCAAACTTGGCTTACAGTCTGTTCTCCCTGAGCCTCTGTAAGTCTAGGCGTACTTGCCTCCGGTGTGAGACCAAGTCAGTGGAAAAAATCAAAATGTCGTCCAGGTAGACAACAACACAGGTGTAAGGGTACCGTTACACATAGCGATGCACCAGCGATCCTGACAATGATATGGATCGCTGGTGCATCGCTAAGTGGTCGCTAGTGAGCTGCCACACAGGCAGATCTCACCAGCGACATCGCAGGGGTCGCTACTTACCTGTCTGACGTGGCGATCCTGACGTCCTCCCGCCCGGCTCCACGCGCCGCTCGTCGTCACAGCAGGAAGCGCCGCAGGAGCTGACGACGAGAAATGCTCCAGGACCTTCTCGCGCGACCAGCGATAACCAGCGGGGGAGCCGGTCGGAGGTAAGTATCACATGTAGCGATATCGCTAGCAATATCGCTGCTACGTCACAAAATCGGTGACTTTAGAGTGATATTGCTAGCGATATCGCAGTGTGTAACGGGGGCTTAAAGCAGATCCCTGAAAATGTCATTGACGAACTCCTGGAAAACAGCGGGCCCATTGCTTGGACCAAACGGCATTACCAGGTACTCGTAGTGACCATCACGGGTGTTGAAGGCTGTTTTCCATTCGTCTCCATCCCTGATTCGGATCAAGTTGTAAGCCCCTCTGAGATCCAGCTTGGTGAAGATCTTGGCCCCTCGGAGACGGTCAGACAGTTCTGAAATTTGAGGCAAAGGGTACCTGTTTTTTACCGTGATCTGGTTCAGTCCCCGGTAGTCGATACAGGGCCGCAAGGATCTGTCCTTTTTCTTCACGAAGAAGAAGCCTGCTCCTGCCGGTGATGATGATTTTTGGATAAACCCTCTGTCCAAATTCTCCTGGATGTAGTGCGACATAGCCTGAGTCCCTTATAAAAGAAAACCTCCAAATTAACATCATAAATTCATTACTGTACATGTAACAGTTGTAAAGGGGGAGGAGGACGAATCCAAGAACAGCAACAAATGGTCAAAGTGTAAAGATTTTTATTAAGTGGTAATGCAAAGAACAAATAGCTAAAAAACATGCAAGTACTGGTTAGTCAAAAGTAAGATCAGGACCCAGGGTACCATGTTGCAAGAAATATAAAGATATTGTCAGATAAAGCATAAGACATAATTACAACAGGATGAAAGCGATAAGGACCACCAAAAATTCCTATAAACACGTGTTACTATTCTTATCCCAAAATGGAGACAGATACTGCGTGTGATCGATCGCAATCACACCAATATTTGGTGATATACCTGAGCAGCAAACAATACTGGCAACAGAGGGGTCCCCGGGCCCGCCCCAACGCGCGTTTCGGACACACCTTCTTCAGGGGGCGCTCTAGAAGTGTACAAGCAGGGTTTAAAAAGGCCGAAAACCGGAACTCAAAGCAGGATCCGAAACCGGAAGTCGTCATCCGTCACTATAGGAACGACCATAATAGAACCTCCCATAGTTACACAGGAAGTGCGGGAGGATAAAGTGAAAGCGTTGCCCGGGAGATGACCAGACGCCTACAACGCAGCAGATGAGGAGATGTGACGCCAAAATCACGTGGGGCCCCACGTGATCAAGCGCCCATAGTCCCACAGTGCTGACGTGAGGCGTTCTGACACCGCACAGGCGCAAAGCTGCAATAAGAAAAAAGCCCGACATTTTGTTAGTGGGCAGCAAAAAAGATATATATAAAAGCTATAATAGCAGCAAGATCCATAAAAATACACGCTCACCCGGTCAGACATAGACAAGAGGCTGTAACACCGAAGTGAATGACTGTAGGTTTTAGTAATAACTGTAGGTTTTAGTGAAGACCCACTTAACATAAAGACTATAAAATTGACATCACAATATTATGCTGAAAGTAATATATGCACTGACTGCACAAGTTGGCAATATTGCCAGATTAACATGGCTTCAATATTCAGCAACCTATATACACATGAACCATAATAATAGATATAATTATAGATTATATGGAACCAATATCGATAACCATATTCGGTACAAAAAGGATCAATGTCATAAATGTCATAGATTGCAGAATGGCAAGACCAGTGCACATACAGACATCACACACATATCAAGTGTCACAAAAAGAATTCATCTTGAAGATCCTAAAAATATATCACAATCCTCCGCATACATTATAAGGAAGGAATATTGTTGGACCTCCACTTCATCTGTACAGCCACATGTCCACCCAAAATGGTCATACACGGGACTTCTACCATCCAGCAAATCAGTTGGTTGCCCCAAAAAGTACATTAAAAGCTAAAAAATAAAATAAAAGAACAATAATTAAAAACAAAAAATGACACCAGACCACATGTGGGACTCAAAGTAACAATTATCCGAGGAAAGGGGCAAAAGAGAGACTCTCATTCAACCCGTGAGGATGCACAGTTTTCAGTGTCCAGATCCATCTGGATTCAAGACATGAAAGTCTGGTGGATAATTTCCCTCCCCTTATACTAATATCAATGGTATCAATGCCCTTAAACCGTATCAGACTACTGTCACTACCATGATAGAGCCTAAAGTGACGTGGATGTCATACCTATGTATCTCCTGTGATACTAGATATGTGGTCTATCATGCCACATGTCCGTGTAATCTCGTGTACATAGGTATGACATCACGTCAGTTGAAGGTGCGTGTTCACGAGCATGTTTTGGGCAATGCGGCGTCAGCGGGCCAGGAGGATGCATCCACGCTGAAGACTATTCCACGTCACTTTAGGCTCTATCATGGTAGTGACAGTAGTCATTTGGATGGACATGTGGCTGTACAGATGAAGTGGAGGTCCAACAATATTCCTTCCTTATATTGTATGCGGAGGATTGTGATATATTTTTAGGATCTTCAAGATGAATTCTTTTTGTGACACTTGATATGTGTGTGATGTCTGTATGTGCACTGGTCTTGCCATTCTGCAATCTATGACATTTATGACATTGATCCTTTTTGTACCGAATATGGTTATCGATATTGGTTCCATATAATCTATAATTATATCTATTATTATGGTTCATGTGTATATAGGTTGCTGAATATTGAAGCCATGTTAATCTGGCAATATTGCCAACTTGTGCAGTCAGTGCATATATTACTTTCAGCATAATATTGTGATGTCAATTTTATAGTCTTTATGTTAAGTGGGTCTTCACTAAAACCTACAGTTATTACTAAAACCTACAGTCATTCACTTCGGTGTTACAGCCTCTTGTCTATGTCTGACCGGGTGAGCGTGTATTTTTATGGATCTTGATGCTATTATAGCTTTTATATATATCTTTTTTGCTGCCCACTAACAAAATGTCGGGCTTTTTTCTTATTGCAGCTTTGCGCCTGTGCGGTGTCAGAACGCCTCACGTCAGCAGTGGGACTATGGGCGCTTGATCACGTGGGGCCCCACGTGATTTTGGCGTCACATCTCCTCATCTGCTGCGTTGTAGGCGTCTGGTCATCTCCCGGGCAACGCTTTCACTTTATCCGCCTGCACTTCCTGTGTAACTATGGGAGGTTCTATTATGGTCGTTCCTATAGTGACGGATGACGACTTCCGGTTACGGATCCTGCTTTGAGTTCCGGTTTTCGGCCTTTTTAAACCCTGCTTGTACACTTCTAGAGCGCCCCCTGAAGAAGGTGTGTCCGAAACGCGCGTTGGGGCGGGCCCGGGGACCCCTCTGTTGCCAGTATTGTTTGCTGCTCAGGTATATCACCAAATATTGGTGTGATTGCGATCGATCGCACGCAGTATCTGTCTCCATTTTGGGATAAGAATAGTAACACGTGTTTATAGGAATTTTTGGTGGTCCTTATCGCTTTCATCCTGTTGTAATTATGTCTTATGCTTTATCTGACAATATCTTTATATTTCTTGCAACATGGTACCCTGGGTCCTGATCTTACTTTTGACTAACCGGTACTTGCATGTTTTTTAGCTATTTGTTCTTTGCATTACCACTTAATAAAAATCTTTACACTTTGACCATTTGTTGCTGTTCTTGGATTCGTCCTCCTCCCCCTTTCTTATTGTAATTTAGCAACTGGTCAGTTACATTCCTATGTTATATTTGCACTGGGACATAAATTACAGTCATTGATGACATATTGTTTATTATTTTGTCCCAGATAATGTTTACATTGCTTTGCTACACCTTCGCTGTATGTAACAGTTGTGCCTCGTAAAGTCTCATTCGATAGAGACAACTCTCATGGAACTAGAGAAAAACAAGAGGATGCTTGAGTCCAAGTCTATCTATAGCAATACGAAATTTTATTAGTAAAAAACAGGCATATATAGGGAAACAAGACAGTCATGGCAATTTAATAGGCAATTGATTTTTGCCCGGAGCCCAATGAAAATGACAAATCAGCAGCCAATACATGAAAATAAAAGTAAAGAGCACTCCGGCATTAGAGCAAAGAGAATAAACAAGTGCAGGCAGTAAATAGTAACGGCACTAGAAGGTTTATGCTAAAAATGGTCAATCCCATCATAAATTGCACTTCGCCCTGATAGTGTGACTCCATGGCACTGCAGTGGTAACAACCTCCATTTATGTTAAGTCCAGTATAATATGCCGTTATCTATCAATGCAGTTTGTAAAGGACGGGGCAATAAGCCTCACCGCTGGGCCATTGCTCACACAGTGACTGGTGCAGTGTAAACATAGCAGCAGGCCTCCAGCACTACATATATTGTCTTATTGCACCTAAGCCCATGGAAGGGGGGGAGAGAGAAGTACCATGATGTTAACATACCCATCATGTCCTGGTGCGTGTACCCTAGGGGCGTACGGATCAGCGCCTCTCTCGCATTCGGAGGTTTGTCTCAGCCCAGCCTTGTAGAGCCTGTCTGGAGTCCTATACACTCTATGGAGCACATATAACTGAGACAGTCTGGCCGGTTCACTCAGTGATAACTTGGGTACATATTCCATTATTGTTTCCCATTTATTGTCCTCTAGATCTCCCACCTCTTTCTCCCATTTCTCTTTTGCTTTAATTGGATATCTTTGTAGGAAGGCAAGCAGTAGATCCCTATATACACCTGAAACAACACCCCTCGTTCCCCCTTTTGCACAAAGATAGTTTACCAGAATATCCGCAGGAACCTTCATATTAACTGTTTTACTCTGAGTCCTGTAAGCCTGGTGGAACTGCCTATACTGAAACCTGCAGATCTCCGGCAGTCCATAAACCTCCTGTAGGTTTTCAAAGGGTAACAACTCCTGCCCGTCCTGTACCTGGCCGATGTAGCATATTCCCAAGCCCTTCCAAATTTTAAAGTCCCCCATTTTAACAAACTTCGGTAGATTATTATTTTGCCATATTGGAGAGAAGTCAGTTAGATATTCCACCCCTCTAATCTTCTTAATTTCCTCCCACATCTTAGGAATCAGTAAACAAGTGGGGTAGACCAGACCAACCTTCCTAAAGCATCCTGTTTCCAGGCCCTGGATCAGTGGACTCCTATCTAAAACATGCGCCAAAACCCTTTGTGTTGAACCAGATTAATTATTTTTACATTTTGATAGATCGGGCGATTCTGAATGCAGCTATACTAAATATGTATTTTTGAACTTTTATATATTTTTTTATTTTTTTTTTTTTGCTTTTCACTAACTTCCATAGTCTCTGTGGGAAACTAGAAGCTGCGATCGTCTGATCGCCTGTGCTACACGTAGCAGAGCTAAAGCCTTGCTTTGTGTAGCAGAAATGCTCATCTGCTATGAGGGCTGTCCACAGGGCGGCGCTCATAGCAATCCGACATTGACAACAACAGGGCTCCCCTGCAGACCCCGGGTTGTCATGCTAACCCATTGGTGGGGTTTTTGACGTGCTTCCGGTGCAAGCGTGTTGTCAGATTGACAACGGCATTTAAAGGGAACCTGTCACCTCGTTTTTGAGCTATGAGCTGCAGCCACTGCCTTTCGGGGCTTATCTACAGCATTCTAAAATGCTGTAGATAAGCCCCCGATCTACTCTGAAAGATAATAAAAACAAATTTTTTTATACTCACCCTCGTGGGCGTCACTGGTCTGGGTCCGGCGCCTCCCATCTTCTTGCGATGTCATCTTCCTTGCTTCGTGTCGTGGCTCCTTCGCAAGCGTACTAATCTGCCCTGTTGAGGGCAGAGCCAAGTAGTGCAGTGCGCAGGCACTGGGCCTCTCTGACCTTTCCTGGCGAACCATGACAGGAAGCAAGGAAGATGACATTTATGAAGCTGGGAGGTGCCAGACCCAGGACCTGCGACACCCATCGGACCGGACTTCCCCCGGGTGAGTTTAACAAAACTTGTTTTTCTTATCTTTCAGGTTCGATCGGGGTCTTATCTACAGCATTCCCGAAAGGCAGTGGTTGCAGCTCATAGCTCAAAAACGAGGTGACAGGTTCCCTTTAATATGTTAACAGCCATGGGTGGATCACAATTCCACTGGCCGCTGTTATGGGCACATGTCAGCTGATGAAATCAGCAGACATTTGCCGGATAACAAGCGGGCTCAGCGCCGGAGCTCCCATGGAGTGCGGGGACACGTCCTATGATGTATCTGTATGTCATAAGTCATCAAGGGGTTAATTTTCACAGTCCAATGTCTTAAAATTTTGTGCAGCAAACTGAGGTCAGTTGTGGGGGGGGGGTTTCTACTGTTTAGGTATATCAGGGGCTCGGCAAAAGTGTCATGGCGTCTGCTACCTATTTCAGACAATTTTACACTCCAAATATGCCCAAACCATACTTCTCCCCCACACATGGGGCATCTGCATACTCCGGAGTAAGTGCACAACAGATTGTATGCTCCATTTTCTCCTGTTACCCTTGTGAAAATGCAAACTTTTGGGTTAAAGCAACATTTTTGTGGGAAAAAGTTACATTTTCATTTTTTCCTTCCACATTGCTTTTATTCCTGTGAAGCACCTGAAGGGTTAATAAGCTTATTGAATGTGGTTTTCAGCACTTTGAGAGGTGCAGTTTTTTGAATGGTGTCGCTTTGGGTATTTTCTGTCACATAGGCCCCTCAAAGTCACTTCAGATATGATGTGGTCCCTAAAACAAAAAATTGGTTTTGTAAATTTTGTTGTAAAAATGAGAAATTCCTGATAAATTGTTAAGCCTTATAACTTCCTGACAAAAAAAGTTACAGTATGTTTTATAAATGATGCTGATGTAAAGTAGACATGTGGGAAATGTTATTTCTTAACTATTGTTGGTGGGATAACTATCTGGTTTAAGAGCACCAAAATTTAAAAGTTTGAAAACTGCAAAATACTCAAATTTTTAGTCAAATTTTTGACGTTTTTATAAATTAACACAAATAATAATGACCAAAATTTACCACTAACATGAATTACAATATGTCACAAAAATATTCTTAGAATCAGTGGGATGTGTGGAAGCTCCAGAGTTATTGCCACATAAAGTGACAGCGGTCAGAATTGTAAAATGAGGCTTGACCATTAATTTAGATAATCAAAGTGGCTTGATCCTGAATGGGTTAATGTGCCTTCAGTGCTATTGCAGACGTCTAAAATTTCCTATGATGCCCTCAGGCAAACTAAGGACATGATTACAGTGGCTGGAGCTGGACTGCTCCTGGATGTACGGCCACCTTTGTGATTAGTCAATCTCATTTGTATATGGTACTGAAATATTAAAATTCCATTTTTAATTGCATGGACACTTTTCTACATTAAGGGCATGATAGGAAGCTTGAGAGAGTGAATGGCAATGGTGGTACATTAAAGGGGTAATTGACTGGTTCCTTTAAGTACTGTCTATTTGCTGTATAATCTGTGCCACCTGTCACGACTCTGTTCTTGGGTGTCCCGGGACCAGGGGCTCCTTCCCTGCCCCTAACCATAGGGGGCGCGCTAGCTCGCCCTGTTCTCCGGATTACTTCTCATGGTGAAGATTCCAGGGCCACGTATCTAGCCTTAGCTCCTGTATCCGCCCTCGGTCTGTACCCTTCTCCTCTCTTCCCTGGGTGGGGGTAGTAGTGTACCATAATACAATAACAAGAGTAACCAGGTAATGCGAACAAAGGTAACGGAAAATACCAAACATACAAATGTACTCAAACAACAGAGGAATGCACCAGGTAGTGAAGGATGGGAAATACCAAAGTAGAAGAAAGGGAATTATCACACACTCAAAACCTAGCAGTCACAGATAAATCCACCAAATGTCTTCTCCAGTAACAACCACCAACAACCTCCAGCTATGCAGCATAAGCTACTCTGACATTGAGTGCTAGCCAGGCACCAGATTATATAGGAGATGGGAGCGGATGACAGTGCACAGCTGAGAGCCTAAGTGCTCCAGGAGCTCTCAACAGAGCAGATTAACCCCTGCATTGCTAAAAGAAACTTAAACCGTTTGATATGAAGGTGAAGTGCTTCTAATCAGTGCAGGAATAGGAGAAATCAGATGCTGCAGTCTTCTGGATCCTCTCTGTTGCTGAAAACCCATGAAACCACCCCTGACTTGTGCCATTGTCAACAGTTTATAAGTCGTATTCACATTACCCATCATTGTGCTAATTTTTTGTTATGTAAAAAAAACCAAAGGTATAAACTGGGATCTAGACTGGTGTGCATGCAGCGTGTAAGCGCACAGTCACACTGGCCACTGAACAGAAAAAAAACAAAGACAGAAACATAATGATTGAATCCCCTGAAGTAAATAAATAAATAGCACAGTGCATGAAAATAATGTATTGGACTTGGTTAACATGTTTTTTGATCAAAAAAATTCAAGCCATCCCATCACGTCATGGTGACCGTAATTGGCATGTCGTTGTCTTTTCACTGACTGGTGTTTTCATTGTAAGCTCCATAAAATATATTTAGAAATCTCTTTTGTGTTGTAGATTAGATGTGATTTTGTGATTTGTTCCATTCTTAAATCCACAGGAAATCCTTGTGAGAATAACTGGTTATCACTCAATTGTAAAAAAGAAGATATCAGGAAGCAGTCTAATGGAGAAAACCTCATTACCCTTCATGGACCTCCTGGACTTCATAGTACTTCACTTTCTTATAATCCTCCTAATCATGAGGAACCCTCTCCTGAGCAATCTCACATTGTTACCACAATTCCAGGTGACAAAGTGGATACAAGATTTCAGTCTGACAAGCAACTTGTAAAAAGTTCAGTTTTTTTAACACAAAGAAAGCACAAAGGAGAGAAGCCATACTCCTGTTCAGAATGTGGGAAATGCTTTATAAGTAAATCACAATTTGTTATACATGAGAGAAGTCACACAGGAGAAAAGCCATTTTCATGTTTAGATTGTGGGAAGGCCTTCACATATAAAGCGTGTCTTAGTAGACATCAGAGGATTCACACAGGAGTGAAGCCGTATACATGTTCAGAATGTGGGAAATGCTTTAGAGATAAAGGGAATCTTATTACACATCAGAGAATTCACACAGGAGTGAAGCCGTATACATGTTCAGAATGTGGGAAATGCTTTATAGATAAAGCAAATCTTCTTATACATCAGAGAATTCACACAGGGGTGAAACCATTTTCATGTTT
Source organism: Dendrobates tinctorius (assembly GCF_039654945.1). Taxonomy (NCBI): domain Eukaryota; kingdom Metazoa; phylum Chordata; class Amphibia; order Anura; family Dendrobatidae; genus Dendrobates; species Dendrobates tinctorius. The sequence goes on from NW_027361847.1 coordinate 754,072, forward strand.
AGAATGTGGAAAATGTTTTACAGATAAATCAGGCCTTGTTAAACATGAAAGAACTCACACAGGAGAGAAGCCGTATTCATGTTCATTCTGTAAGAAATGCTTTACAAATAGATCAAATCTTGTGCAACATGAGAGAAGTCATAGAGATGAGAAGCCGTATTCATGTTCAGAATGTGGAAAGTTTTTTAAGCATAAATCATGTCTTGTAAAACACGAGAGAAGGCATTCAGGAAATAAACTGTAATTATGTTCTGTGTTTTTTAAATGTTAATAAACATTGCTCAGCGTAAATGAGTACACCCCCTTTGATCAGTAAGATTTTAATTACCGTATTTTTCGGATTATAAGACGCTCCGGATTATAAGATGCACCCCAAATTTTGCGGAGGAAAATAGGAAAACTTTTTTTTAATAAAATGGTGGTGCTTTTTATAATCCATGAGTCTTATTGCTTACCGGGGGGTGGTGGCTGCAGTGAAGCAGGGTCCAAGGGTTGCTGCTGGAGGAGGCAGGAGTGGGGTTATGCTGCAGGCCGCAGGGGGTGCCCGGCATGCACTGCGCCGCTGCAGGTGCTGCGAGGGTGTCTGGCGCTATGGGTGTGTCCAGTGGTGCTGCTGGGGTTTTCAGTGCTGCAGGGGGCTTTTCTGACTTTTTGTGAAAGGTCAGAGCCCCCGCAGTTCCGTGGTTTCCTGTGCGGTGGACACCAGGAAAATGGCCGGGGGTGGCGCATGTGCAGGTTGAGATCTCTGCATCAAGATCTCGGGAGATGAGATTTCAGCGCTGAAATCTCATCTCCCGAGATGATTCCAAGATCTCCATCTGCGCATGCGCCACCCCCCCGGCGGCCAATTTCCCCGGAGTCCACCACACAGGAAACCATGGAACTGCGGGGTCTCTGGCCTTTCACAAAAAGTCAGCAGAACCCCCTGCTGCAGCACCACCGGGCACCCCCTCATCCCAGCCTGCAGCAACGGTACTGGTAAGGTGGTATATACGCATTATAAGATGCACCCCCATTTTCCTCCTAAATTTTGGGGGAAAAAGTGCGTCTTATAATCCTTAAAATACGGTAATATCTCACTGAACACAATAACAATTTCTAAAATTTTGACAACATTCAGTTTCATAGAACATTTTTTTAATAAAACCATAAAAGTAAGGTTAATAATATAAATTTAATTACAAAATATTCAGTTTTACTCAAATTAATTAGTTGATGCAAAAATGAGTTCCCCCCCTAAAGCTGCATCTAGCATTTTGTAGGGTTTTCATGATTTTTAAGCACAGCACCAAGTCTTTCTAGGCATGGAATGAACAAGTTGGTGACATAGTACACAATCTGTCTTTTTTTTCCCCTTCTTCAAAAACGAGCGCTCTTTTTGCCTGGATGCTGGATGGAGAGTGATGACAACTTGTCTCTTCAGGATTCACCATGGGTGTGTGGTTGGTTTGAGATCAGGAGACACTTGGCCACTGAATCACTTACACCCTATTCTTCAGAAATACAACATTGGTCTTAAGCTGGAGTCACACATAGCGACTCACCAGCGATCCCGACAACGATATCAACGTGTCAGGATCGCTGGTAAGTCGCTATGTGATCGCTGGTGAGCTGTCACACAATCAGTAGATTTATTTTCCAGTACCATCTCTATACTGATGACACCCAATTATATGCTTCTCCTGACATCACGCCAGCCTTTCTAGAAAACACCGGCGATTGTCTAAACGCTGTGTCTAACATCATGTCCTCACTATATCTGAAACTGAACCTGTCAAAGACTGAACTCCTTGTGTTTCCTCCCGCTACTAATGTACCTATCCCCGACATTGCCATTTCCGTGTGTGGTTCTACTATTACTCCCCAGCAACATGCCCGCTGTCTTGGGGTCATACTTGACTCCGAGCTTTCCTTTGCCCCCCCCCATCCGATCACTGGCTCCCTCTTGTCATCTGCACCTCAAAAACATTTCTAGAATTCGACCTTTTCTTACTTTTGACTCTGCAAAAACTCTATTTCTCTTATTCATTCTCGTCTCGACTATTGTAACTCCCTTCTAATCGGTCTCCCTCTTACCAAACTCTCCCCTCTCCAATCTGTCTTTAATGCTGCTGCCAGGATCATATTCCTCGCCAATCGTTACACCGATGCCTCTACCTTGTGCCAGTCATTACACTGGCTACCCATACAAACTTATTACCCTCACCCACAAAGCTCTTCATGGCTCAGCACCACCCTACATCTCCCTTGTTTCAGTATACCATCCTACCCGCGCCCTCCGTTCTGCTGATGACCTGAGGTTAGCATCCTCAATAATTAGAACCTCCATCTCCCGTCTTCAAGACCTCAACACATGAACCTAATCTATCCCTATGTGTCACAGTCAAAAGTTTTTTACCATAACCAGGTTCCCCGCATCATGTTCCCACATGCTTTATGCATCCATTAGCCCTCTGCATCTGTACTGTTACACACTTAACATTATGGCTGGTCCATACAATCAGGGCAACTGTTACCACCCACCTTTCGTGTCTACCTCTTTCCTCATAGATTGTAAGCTTGCGGGTAGGGCCCTCATTCCTCTTGGTATCTGGTATGATCTATGTGATTATTGTTATGCTGTAATGTCTATTGTCTGTACAAATCCCCTCTGAAATGTAAAGTGCTGCGGAATATGTCGACGCTATAGAAATAAAATTTATTATATTATTACCAGCGCGCTGTTGCAGGGAGCTGGTAACTAACGTACACATCGGGTATCTAAGGGACGCACATCCCTTGGATACCCGATGTGTACGTTACCAGCAGATTGCTGGTCTCCCGCCTGTCACACGCAGCGATGCGTGGTGGCCAGTGGGAGACCAGCGACAAAAGAAATATCCAGCGGTTTCCTACAGCGATCCGCGATACCGGCAGGGGGGCCAGTCGCTGATCGCTGTCACACACAGCGATCTCGCTGGTGAGATCGCTGTTGTCACAAAACTTGTGACTCCGCATCGATCTCGCTAGCGAGATCACTATGTGTGACGGGGACTTTAGATGTGTGTTTTGGATCATTGTCATGTTGGAGAACTGCAGGTCTACCAAGAGCACGGAGTGATGGCGGCATCTTCTCTTTCACTGTAGAGCAGGACATCTGTGAATTCATGATGCCATCAATAAAACATAGCTGCTGACACCAGCAGCGCTCGTGCAGTCCCAAATAAGGACACTGCCACCACCATGTATAATGTAGATACCATGCATTTCTCCTTGTATTCCTCACCTTTGCAATGTCATACAGTTTTGGAGCCATCAGTTCCAAAATAAACATTTATTTTGTTTTCCTCACTCGAGTCCCAGGAGTCTTCATATTTATTATGTGTTGTGGGGCTGAGAACGTCCCTAATGTGTCCCCAATGCGGAGACTTAAGGTTCTGACCGTGCTCCCCACATATTGCAGAGGGCAAGCTTCACACTATGATGTCAGTGACGTGTGGAGCTACAACTAATGAGACGTCCAATATTATATTATTCTGTTTAGTAGATGAAACTTTTGCTTTGGGCACATACTTGCACAAACCACATTTAGGTCTACCACATTTAATAAAACCTTTGGTATTTGTCACCCACGTGTCGGCTGACTTTCTTGTTGAGATATAAACTAGGAGAAATGATGTTACCGGTAATAACGTGTCATGCTGTGACTGTCTTTGGTAAGGGAGTGAGGCCTCAAACTAGAACTGGGACCCTATCTATCCTTGTCCCAGGGTACTCTTGAAGATAGAGAGGCCTGACTCCAACCTTACTGTGCTCCTGTTAACGCCTGATCTATCCCCTCCCCCACCCTGAACCTGCTGTACAGCGAGTACACACTTCTCCAACTTGGCAAATAGTTTATTTTCCTATAGAACCTGTAACACCTGACGAACATGTACCCGATGATGCTTGAGATCGGGCAAGTGGATCAAAATATCATCAAGATAAACTCCAATCTACCCACAAGGTGACGGAAGATGCCATTAAAGAAAGGAAGGGGAGGGTTTGATCTCAGCACACCGTTGTAAGGATTCTGGACTTTCCTTTGTGCCTGTTTGCCCTGATCCAAGATGGAGTCTTGTATCTCGCCCTGCCATGGAACTTCCAGTATGTCCTCATTATATAAGTCCAGGTCGTGTGCTCCTCTTTGCCTGAGTATTTTGTTGCTGTTGGCTCCTGAGCTCCTGCTGGTGGACTTCCTGCTGCTGCTGCTCCTTACTCGGTGCTTTGCCTTTCCTCGCTCTGCTGCCTACAGTCCTCTGGGCGTCTCCCTGATGCTGTCTGTGGTTAACCACATCTGGACTTCTAGTTGGAGCTATTCTTCCCTGGAACTGCTGTGACCTGTAAGGAATCCTGACATCGTCTTCTCTTCTAGGTCTGTGTTTGTGTGGGCTGCTGTGCGGGACTTGCAGCCCAAAAGGTACACATTGTGACCTCTTGTTAATGCCACTCCTGTATAAAGCTGGACTTCCACAATTAAGTGCCGAGTGCATTCCCACTTTTATGATTACTGGACTTCTACACTTTAGTGCTGTGTGCGTGCTCATTCTTAATATCGCTGGACTGCCTCATTAAATGCGGTGTGCTTACATACTTTCTGCTGGACTCCTAACTTTAGTGCCTTGTACACACCTGCGTTATATTACTGTTGGACTGGGTATATTAGCGGTTGCTCCCTGCTCTTCAGTTACTCTGGACATTTCTATATTGAACTGTGTTTTCGTTACAATGGCAGGAAGTGCTCTGTTAGTTTTGCTATACTTGCATCATTCCATATTGTGCTGTGTTTTCATTATTATTGCAGTAAGTGCCCTGTTAGTTTTGTTACACTTGTTAAATATACTTATTTGCGCCAACTTTGGTCTCGGTGTCATATTATCCCACGCAATCAGATTTCGTAGTACCCATATAATTGTTATGGGATACTCAGGCCATTTAAGGAATCTGCTGGGATAATGTCGACTCAGACAACGTTGGATCAGTTGTTCTCTGTGATCCACTCTTTACAGGGGGATATAGAGTTTTGCTATACTTGCATCATTCCATATTGTGCTGTTTTCATTATTATTGCAGTAAATGCCCTGTTAGTTTTGTTACACTTGTTAAATATACTTATTTGTGCCAACTTTGGTCTCGGTGTCATATTATCCCACGCAATCAGATTTCGTAGTACCCATATAATTGTTATGGGATACTCAGGCCATTTAAGGAATCTGCTGAGATAATGTCGACTCAGACAACACTGGATCAGTTGTTCTCTGTGATCCACTCTTTACAGGGGGATATAGAGGCTTTGCAAAACAAGGTTGCTAACTGGGAGGCCTATTTTGGACAGGCGCTTCAGGATTTAAGTAATCAGATAATAGCAGCCCCCGGGGCAGCTATTGCCAATTAGTCCTCCCAAGTTACCACCATTTAGGTTCAGTGGATACCGCTACAAGTTTCGTGGGTTTGTGAATCAATGCCTTTTGTATTTTGATGTGCATGCCGCCAACTTCCTTACTGATTGATCCAAGATTTTATGTATAATCATGTTACTTACTTCCCGAGCTCTTGCATGGGCAAATCCACTTATGGAGACTCATGAACCTCGTTTGAATAACCTTGATGATTTTCTTGCTGCAGTGTCTATGATGTTTTATGACCCTAATCGTCACACTACAGCTGAGACCGTCTTGTTATCTTTACAGCAGGGTAAGTGTTCTGTCATTGAATACGCTACTGAGTTTAGACGACTGGCGGTGGATACGATTTGGGACTGTTACGCCCAATTACCCATTTTTAAAAAGGGGATTGTCTAGTTCGATGAAACACGAGTTAGCTCATGAAGATGCTCCGCAAGAGTTAGACGCTTTTATACAACATTGTGTACGCATTGATATACGAACTAATGAGCGTAGACAGGAGAGATCTGCAGCCCTAATTGTGTCACTAATTCTTCCTTTTCTCCTAAACAACCTACAGGCAAATCCTCTTGGGAGACAACCAGTTTCCATGCAGGTGGATGCTTTACAGCGGCGTGAGAGTAACAAGCGCAGAGAGCATCGTTTTCAGGAAAGTCTGTCTTTACTGCGGTCAGTCAGTCCTTATCAACTGTCCCAAGCGGCCTCGCAAGGTACTGGCCATGGTGGGAGATTTTGAGAATCATGCTGAATATGTTACGTTGGTGTCATGATCCAGGTTGGATATGACATTTTTTTAATAAGTAACCTTTTTTTTCCTTTGAGCTGGTTGCTTAGAGTTGGTTTTGCCCCCGGTGGCCATTAGGGTTATTACACAGTGGTGTCTTTTGTTCTAATTTGCCCCCGGTGGTGGTGAGTATTATTGCACGGGAATCTCTAACAGGTGTGAGACTCTGGCTCCTAACTATAAAGGTGTGTCAGAGGTGTTCTCACTCAGGGTTGGTGATATTGGTGTTTTCCAACCATCCTTGGTGAAGGAAGGAACTTGAGAAGAGTCCCATTCAGCCCAGTCAGAATTCTGGAGTGGCAGCTATGGTGTCAGCGAGGAGTTCTTGCAAAGCTTGGTGGAGTGGCAGCTATGGTGTCAGCGAGGAGTTCTTGTAAAGCATGGTGGAGTGGCAGCTATAGTGTCAGCGAGGAGTTCTTGCAAAGCTTGGAGTGGCAGCTATGGTGTCAGTGAGGAGTTCTTGTAAAGTATGGTGGAGCGGCAGCTATGGTGTCAGCGAGGAGTTCTTGCAAAGCTTGGTGGAGCGGCAGCTATGGTGTCAGCGAGGAGTTCTTGCAAAGCTTGGTGGAACTCAGCTGAGATGCTAGACTCTGTTGCTGGAAAACTGCACTCAGATGCTGGAATCTGTTGCTGGAAAGCTGCACTCAGATGCTGGACTCTGTTGCTGGAAAGCTGCACTCAGATGCGGGACTCTGCTGCTGGAAAGCTGCACTCAGATGTTGGATCCGGTTGGAGGAAAAGATGCACTCAGGTGTCAGACTCTGTTGCTTGGAGCAATAGCAACAGAGCAAAGCTAAGTGGTGTTTCCCTGTTTGTCACTTTCCTCAATGTGTGTTTTAGTGCAGTGGTGGGATTAGTTTCTGCACCGTCCACTTCACTAGTAAGGGATTGGTTCAGGGTGAGCTAGAGATTTCAGGTATCCTGATCGGCGCCCGATGCGGAACCGGCCTAGGGATCATTAGGAGTGTAGAGACACTGACTCAGGGGAGTGCAGAAGGTCTCCACGTCCCTGTTCCCTAACGCAGGGCCACCATTGTAATTGTTTCCCTAGTTTTCCCCTTTTTTCTGAAATTCACCCTGCTGGAGGCAGTGTATCCAGACATACGTGTACTACTGAAATTCACCTGCTGGAGGCAGTGGATCCGGCTGCACGTTCTATTATTTAAATTCGTCCTGCTGGAGGCGGTGGATCCAGTGTCACGCGTGTCATATAAATTCGCCCTGCTGGAGGCGGTGTGTCCAGTCACATGTGACCATGACAGTTGAGTCTAGTTTTTCTGTGATTGTCATCTTTTATTCTCTGTGACCGCCTCTCCTAAAACAGAGGGATAAAGAGACACATTGCTCCCTTCCCATTAAGATCCGGTTGTTGAGACAATGGATTCCCTGTGCAGCTATGGTGGATTCAGGGGCAGGAGGAAATTTTATATTCCCAGTGCCTTCTGGGATAAGTGAAGAGTCTCCGCGAGCTCAAAGAACACTGGATTTTGGCCGTTGCAACTGAAAGGAGGACATCCGTAAACCAGGGGAAGAGTCCCGAGCAGAGAATTTGCATTTTCCCAGGGCCTTCTGGGATAAGTGAAGAGTCTACGTGAGCTCAAAGAACACTGGATTTTGGCTGTTGCAACTGAAAGGAGGACATCGGTAAACCACGCTCCGAATTTTGGTACATTTTTCACCGCTTTGATATCTTTTTAACAATAAGAAGATGGAAGAGGCCAGGAGCCATTTGGTGAGCTGCATTTCTTGCTACATGTTCAGACTTACCAGTGGTAAAGCCACTGCAAGCTTGTGTCCCTGTTGGAGGAAAAGTTGCAAAATCTCGAAGAGAGGTTAGCTACATTGAAAATAATTAAGGAAGGTGAAGAGTTCTTAGACAGAGCAGAATTATCTCTACCTGTTACAGAAAGAGAAGAAATTCAAAGTGCACCTGAAGAAACAGAGGAATGGAGACGTGACCCAGAGAAGAAGGAGGATCGGGAGGCAGTCAGCGCCTATACTGGTCAGGAACCAGTACCAGGCTCTTATGCAGGAGAACGATGAAGAAATACACCAGGATTAGACTTTGCCCAGAAACAACAACCTTGTACGCCTTCAGAGTTCTCCTGGATGGAGAAAGAAAAATGTTGTGAAGAAGAAACGGAGAGTGGTGGTCATGGGGGATTCCCTGTTGAGAGGAACAGAGGCCGCTATCTGCAGACCTGATATAACCTCAAGAGAAATGTGCTGTCTTCCAGGTGCAAAAATTAAAGATGTGTCTGACAGGATATCAGGACTCTTCAGACCTACAGATGACTACCCATTCCTGCTAATACATGTGGGGACAAATGACACCACAAGAAACGACCTGGAAACCATCTGCAGTGACTTTGAAAACTTAGGTAAGAAAGTGAAAGAACTGGGAGCGCAGGTGGTCTTCTCTTCCATCCTCCCAGTGGATGGCCATGGAACAAGGAGGTGGAATAAGATTCTGCAGGTGAACAACTGGCTACGTCGATGGTGCCATCAGCAAGGATTTGGATTTCTGGATCACTGAGTGGACTATACGAATGCACAAAGCATGGGCAACAAACAAGGAGAATTGGAACTACTAACACAGGAGAAGAAATATGATGTAATTGGAATCACTGAAACTTGGTGGGATGATAAACATGATTGGAATACAAGACTAGAAGGATACAACTTATTTTCAAGAAACAGATTTGATAAACGAGGAGGAGGTGTCGCATTGTGTGTTAGAAAAGCGTATATCTGCACAGAGATCCAAGCTTCAGAGACTGGGAGTTCTGTGGAAACTGTTTGGGTAAGAATACAAGGACAGAACAATGGAAAGGACACCATTGTAGGCATTTACTACAGGCCGCCTGTGCAAGCTGAAGATGTGTATGAACTCTTTATGCATCAAATGGCCAAGTTCTCAAAAAAAAATCTTACATAGTTGTCATGGGAGACTTCAACTATCCAGACATTTGTTGGGAATCTCTCTCAGGCAAAACTAACAGGTCAAGGAAATTCTTATCCTCTCTTGCTGACAACTTTATCTTCCAAAAGGTAGGGGAGAAAACAAGGGGAACTGCTACCTTGGATCTAATCCTTATAAACAGGGAGGAAATGGTTGAGGAGGTAAAAGTGTCTGGGACCCTAGGAGGTAGCGACCATGCTATTTTAGAATTTTGGATAACTAGAGGAGGAAGACCTGTGAAGACTCAGACATCAAGTTTAGATTTCAGAAAGGCAGACTTTAAGGGATTCAGAAAGAAAATTTGAGGGATCCAATGGCTGGATATCCTTAAGGACAAAAATGTCCAGGAAGGATGGGAAATCTTGAAAAAGTAGATTCTCAAAGCACAATCGTTAATTCCGAAAAGAGGGAAGAATAGGAAGCATTTAAGGAAAACAGGATGGATGAACACAGAACTTAAACAAATGCTATAAAGGAAGAAAGAAATGTTTATAAAATGGAAAGAGGGAGGCATATCTAAAGAAGAATATAATGCTGTCTGCAGAACCTGCAGGGCACAAATCAGATTTACCGAAGCTGACAATGAATTAAGGCTTGCAAGAGACGTCAAAAGCAATAATAAAGGATTTGGGGGATATGTCAAAAGTAAAAGAAAAGTTGCTGATGATCACGGTCGAAGGAGCACTCAGGAGTCAGGACACGATGTCAAAGATTAATTTCCTTATTCCACAACGCGTTTCGAAGGCCAGATGCCATCGTCATCAGGTGGCAAGATAATTATGACAACAGGAAGGGTTATTTAAAACTAGATCCACCAATGAGAATGCAGAGACAATCTGCCAATAGCAACAAAAAAAACGATCAAAGGAATGTAAAGTGAAGTCAAAATACAAAAAATAATAAATATGATTAAAACAGAGTAATGGTAATAAAAGACAATAGTTATAGTAGATAAAAACACGAGGGGCCTGAAAGACATCACAGTCAAGAATAGGTACCCTCTGTCACTCATTCCGGAGCTATTTGACTGCCTCAGAGGGACTCGGATGTTCTCCAAGTTAGACCTTAGAGGAGCCTATAATCTAATCCGTATTCGTACCAGAGACAAGTGGAAGACCGCCTTTAACACCTCAGACGGTCATTACGAACATTTAGTCATGCCCTTTGGTGTCTGCAATGCTCCTGTGGTGTTTCAAGAATTTGTTAATGAGATTTTCCGGGACCTCCTATATTCTTGTGTCGTATTGTATTTGTATGACATCCTCGTTTTCTCTCCGACCTTTCTTCCCATAGGAGAAGTGTTCGCCTGGAACTACAGCGTCTTCAGGAGAATCGCTTGTACACCAAGATCGAGAAGTGAATCTTTGAACAGACTTCTTTACCATTTCTGGACTATGTTATTGCTGACACTGGATTGAGGATGGATCCCGAGAAGCTGTCTGCTATTCTCAAATGGCCTCGCCCCGTTGGAATGAGGTCTATTCAACGGTTTCTTGGATTTGCCAATTACTACAGTTTATCCCTCATTTCTCTTCAGTAACCAAGCCTATCTCCGCTCTTACCCTTAAGGGGATGAATCCAAGTCCTGAACTAAGGAGGCCGAGGAGTTCAGACTCTGAAACACGACTTTTCTATAGCCCCGGTGTTACACCGTCCAGAGGCCAGCTGACCCTTCGTCCTTGAAGTGGACGCCTCCACCACAGGAGCCAGGGTGATACTTTCCCAGAGGTCGGCCTCGGGTCGACTACTCCCCTGTGGGTTCTTCTCCAAGGTCATTTGCCCATCGGAGTGTAACTACTCGATTGGAGATCGGGAACTATTAGTTATAAAATTGGCCCTGGAGGAGTGGTATTATCTACTGGAGGGGGCTGCCCACCCCTTCGTAATTTTCTCCAACCGCAAGAACTTGGCCTATCTTAAGTCCACCCAGAGACTCAATCCTCGACAGGCCAGGTGGTCCATGTTTTTTGCCTGCTTTGATTTCAAGCTCCATTTTCGGCTCGGTAACAAGAACACCAAGGCCGATACGTTATCCAGGGCCTTTCAGCCAACCGAGACAGTGGAGGAGCCTTCACACATTATCGAACCTGACAGAATCATCACTGTGGCCCCTGTGAATCTTCTCTCCCTGCCGCCGGGCAAGACTTTCGTATCTGAGGATTTTAGAGGAAGGGTCTTACTGTGGGGACATTCCTCTAAACTTGCTGGCCATGCCAGAACTAAGAAGACGTGTGCTCTCATTTCTCGCTACTACTGGTGGCTTACCCTTCGCCAAGACGTAGTTGACTTCGTTGCCTCCTGTCCATCCTGTGCTAAGAACAAAGTGCCATGTCGGCCGCCGTTGGGCCTGCTACTTCCGTTGCCAGTACCTGCGGTTCCCTGAGAACACATTGTCATGGATTTCATCACCGACCTACCCCGCTCATCTGGTTGTAAAGTGATCCTGGTAGTTGTGGACCGCTTCTCCAAAATGGCACATTTTGTCCCTCTGCCTGGACTACCCTCAGCTCTTGAGTTAGCGAAAGTCTTCATATGTCAAGTCTTCAGCCTCCACGGATTACCTCGACGTATCGTGTCTGACCGTGGAGTTCAGTTCACCTCCCAGTTTTGGAGGGCACTTTGCTCATGGATGTATTGCTGGATTTCTCCTCCGCTTACCATCCACAGTCTAACGGGCAGGTGGAGCGAACTAACCAGGAGTTGACGTCTTACCTGTATCATTTTTCTAATGCCCATCAAGACGACTGGGTTGATCTTCCATGGGCCGAGTTCGCCTACAACAACCATACCAGCGAGTCCTTAACCAAGTCTCCGTTTTTTATTGTGTTTGGCTGACATCCTGGTGTCCTTCTTCCTGTGATCTCTGCCTCTGAGGTACCTGCGGCCAACTTTTTATCCACGGAGTTTTCCAAGGTCTGGGCCGAGACCAACACGGCAATTAAAAGAGCTGGTGATCGAGTGAAGAATCAAGCTGACAAGATGCGACTGGATCCTCCACCGTATCGTATGGGTGAAAAGGTCTGGCTCTCTTCCAAATATATCCGGCTGAAGGTGCCTTCATACAAGTTGGGCCCGCGGTACACTGGTCCTTTTGAAATCCTTGGACGTGTCAATGATGTCGCCTATAAGTTGAGGATGCCTGCTTCACTCTCTGAGTCCCGAACACCTTCCATGTCTCCTGAAGCCAGTGGTACTAAACAGTTTCCATTCCGCATCTGACTCTGTCTCTCAGCTGATTGGTACCGACAATATCTTCAAGGTAAGGGACATCCTTGCCATGAAAAAAATCAGAGGGAGAACCTTTTTCCTTATTGATTGGAAAAGGTTTGGTCCAGAGGAGAGATCTTGGGAACCCCAGGAGAATATGAATGCTCCCTGCATTCATTGGAGATTTTTTGCTAATCTCAGGAGGGGGCGGCATAAGGGAGGGAGTACTGTTACGGCCGTCGCCACCTCCCCGGATACTCACCTTCCTGCTCCAGCATTGCGGTGTCTCGCTGGCCGAGGCTCCTGGCGTCCTCCAGAGCTGACAGGTCCGCGGCCGACGGCATCACTGAACGCTTTGCGCATGTGCCTTAGGCTGCGGCCGCACACCTCTCCCCCTTGAGCTCCAGCGGTGCCCTGACCCAAAAGCAATGCCAGACCAATAGGAGACACTTGCTAAGTATATCAGATCTTTGTGTTCTACTTGGTTAGGCCTGTAAAGTATAATCCACAGACAAACACACATGATAAACTGCACCTTTTAGGTGTCACTATAGCTATAAGTATAGATATAGATAATTGGTGTGCTGGATCATAGTAATGGACACATCAAAATCTATATCAAAAGGAATAGTTATTATTATTTATATAGCGCCATTCCATGGTGCTGTACATGAGAAGGGGGTTACTTACAAAGTTATAGATATCGTTAACAGTAAACAAATTTACAATGACAGACTGGTACAGAGGAGAGAGGACCCTGTCCTTGCCGACTAACATTCTATGGGATAGTGGGGAAGAGACAGAAGGTCGGGGATGCAGCAGCTCTGGTGGTGATGGGGCGGTAGCTCAGGCGGTGGTGAGGCGGCAGAATGGTTATTGCAGGCGGTAAGCTTTCCTGAAAAGATGGGTTTTCAGGTTCCGTTTGAAGTATCCGAGGGTGGTAGATAACAGGACGTGTTGAGGCATGGTGTTCCAGATGATGGGGGATATTCGGGAGAAATCTTGGAGGCGGTTGTATGAGGAACGAATAAGTGTGGAGGAGAGTAGGAGGTTTTGGGAGGATCGAAGATTACATGAGGGAAGATATTGGGAGATTAGTTCAGAGATATAGGGAGGGGACAGGTTGTAGGTCAGTGTTAGTAGTTTGAACTGGGTTCATTGGGGAATTGGGAGCAAGTGGAGGGATTTGCAGAGGGGAGAGACGGGAGTAGCGAGCAGAGAGGTGGATTAGTCGGGCAGCAGCATTCATGACAGACTGGAGTGGTGCAAGAGAGTTAGCAGGGAGGCCACAGAAGAGAGTGTTGCAGTAGTCAAGGCGGGAGACGATGAGGGCATGTACAAGAGTTTTAGTAGATTGAGGGCTAAGGAAGAGACGGATTCTGGAAATATTTTTGAGTTGGAGGCGACAGGAGGTGGCAAGAGTTTGGACGTGTGGTTTGAAGGACAGGACAGTCGAGAGTTACTCCGAGGCAGCGGATTTCACGTGCTAGAGAGAGCGTGATGCCGTTTACCATAATAGATCAGGTAGGGAAGATATGTGAGATGGAGGAAAGATAATGAGTTCAGTTTTGTCTACATTGAGTTTTAGAAAGGGAGAGATGAAAAAGGAGGATATGGCTGATAGACACTCCGGGATTCTGGACAGCAGAGAGGTGACATCTGGGCCAGAGAGGTAGATGTGAATGTCGTCCTCATACACGTGGTACTGGAAGCCATGGGACTTTTTATGAGTTGTCCTAGGCCAAGGGTATAGATGGAAAAAAGTAGGCCCCAGGACAGCCTTGGGGGACACCAGCAGAGAGGGCGGGATGAAGAGGTAGTGTGGGAGTGGGAGACTGAATGTGTGGTTGGAAAGGTATGAGGAGATCCAGAACAGGGCAAGGTCTTTGATGCCAAGGGAAATAGTTGTAAAAAACAGCAAAGATGTACTAGTCCAAAGTAATTACAAAAATAACAATTTTTATTGATTAAAAATACACAGCAGAAAAATATTTCAGAAGAAACAGAGGAAAGGGACATGAGGGAGAGATGGAACCAATTGTGCAAAAGTGTTGCTGTAAACAGCAGAGGGCGCACTACCCTTTCTGGATCCACAACAGGGAGCTAAATAGAGAATATCACAATACAATGTGTTAGCATTATGAGTGAGCATTCAAAATGAATATTAGTTCATAAAAAGGAAATGTAGATGGTGGCCATGTATATTTTTAAAAAAATATTTATCTTATTTCACCAAAGTAACAAGATATTCTATAGGCCACTGTATTACCTTAGCAGAGTAAAATGCTCAGCTCCAAAGACTGTGGTCCAGAGAGGTGTGCGCACCGCCCCAACGCGCGTTTCAGTTTTCCCTTAGTCAGGGGGCACATACACAGACTCCCATATTGCAGCCTTATATCTCACCAGTCATTTACTGACATCCAATGTGCAGAGAATCTCGCTCATCAGGGGGAGCACGCCCACTGGAAGTGACACATGCGTCACCATAACAAGCACCACGCTGCCTGGCGTCAGCGTCACACAGCCAGAGGTAATACCTTAGACTGTGTAAAGACGCTGAGAGCCGGGAGGAGCCACGGTTGCACAGAGAACACACGCGTGCAGGGGGGAGTGAACCACCGATGATCTTATTAACCCATTAAGTTATAGACAAGTCTGTAATGATGTCAAAGCATAGTGGATCACAATATGATATATGGCGCGATAGTCTATATACAATGTTTACAGAACCTCTAAACATTTTCAACAAGGTTATATTGAAGCACTTGTCATTATAATTATTCTTCATTGGTGATATGAAGCTTTAATCCATATAGATGACATCAGAAGATGGTAAAGTAGAAGGGGCCCGCATACAGTCATATGTTAAAGTTTGGGCACCCCTATTAATGTTAACCTTTTTTCTTTATAACAATTTTGTTTTTTGCAACAGCTATTCCAGTTTCATATATCTAATAACTGATGGACTCAGTTATATTTCTGGATTCAAATGAGGTTTATTGTACTAACAGAAAATGTGCAATCTGCATTTAAACAAAATTTGACCGGTGCAAAAGTATGGGCACCCTTATCATTTTCTTGATTTGAACACTCCTAACTACTTTTTACTGACTTCCTGAAGCACTAAATTGGTTTTGTAACCTCATTGAGCTTTGAACCTCATAGCCAGGTGTATCAAATCATGAGAAAAGGTATTTAAGGTGGCCACTTGCAAGTAGTTCTCCTATTTGATTCTCCTATGAAGAGTGGCATCATGGGCTCCTCAATACAACTCTCAAATGATCTGAAAACAAAGATTATTCAACATAGCTTTTCAGGGGAAGGATACAAAAAGTTGTCTCAGAGATTTAACCTGTCAGTTTCCACTGTGAGGAACATAGTAAGGAAATGGAAGAACACAGGTACAGTTCTTGTTAAGCCCAGAAGTGGCAGGCCAAGAAAAATATCAGAAAGGCAGAGAAGAATAGTGAGAACAGTCAAGGACAATCCACAGACCACCTCCAAAGACCGGCAGCATCATCTTGCTGCAGATGGTGTCACTGTGCATCGGTCAACAATACAGCGCACTTTGCACAAGGAGAAGCTGTATGGGAGAGTGATGCGAAAGAAGCCGTTTCTGCAAGCACGCCACAAACAGAGTCGCCTGAGGTATGCAAAAGCACATTTGGACAAGCCAGTTACATTTTGGAAGAAGGTCCTGTGGACTTATGAAACAAAGATTGAGTTGTTTGGTCATACAAAAAGGCGTTATGCATGGAGGCTAAAAAACACAGCATTCCAAGAAAAACACTTGCTACCCACAGTAAAATTTGGTGGAGGTTCCATCATGCTTTGGGGCTGTGTGGCCAATGCCGGCACCGGGAATCTTGTTAAAGTTGAGGGTCGCATGGATTCAACTCAGTATCAGCAGATTCTTGACAATAATGTGCAAGAATCAGTGACGATGTTGAAGTTACGCAGGGGATGGATATTTCAGCAAGACAATGATCCAAAACACCGCTCCAAATCTTCTCAGGCATTCATGCAGAGGAACAATTACAATGTTCTGGAATGGCCATCCCAGTCCCCAGACCAGAATATCATTGAACATCTGTGGGATGATTTGAAGCGGGCTGTCCATGCTCGGCGACCATCAAACTTAACTGAACTGGAATTGTTTTGTAAACAGGAATGGTCACAAATACCTTCATCCAGGATCCAGGAACTCATTAATAGCTACAGGAAGCGACTAGAGGCTGTTATTTTTGCAAAAGGAGGATCTACGAAATATTAATGTCACTTTTATGTTGAGGTGCCCATACTTTTGCACCGGTCAAATTTTGTTAAAATGCAGATTGCACATTTTCTGTTAGTACAATAAACCTCATTTGAATCCAGAAATATAACTGAGTCCATCTGTTATTAGATATATGAAACTGAAATAGCTGTTGCAAAAACCAAAATTGTTATAAAGAAAAAAGGTTAACATTAATAGGGGTGCCCAAACTTTTACATATGACTGTAGGTTGTCAGATAAGGAATCAAATAGGACATTTTCAAAATTGCTGCCTGGGAGATATAATAGCACATGTTAAAAGCAAGATAACACAAAAATTAAATTTAAAAACGCATTAAAAATAATATATACAGCAATACCTACATTTACACAAATATTCTTCTACACAGACAGCTGGAATTATAGAAAGTCAATAGCATAGGTAAAGGGGAAAAGGAATTATAGAAAGGGGACATAACTAAGGTCCTCATTAAGGCCAGATGGATGGAGCGTCTCCAGTCTCCAAATCCATCTGGCCTCCATTTGTGCGAGTTTTTCTGAAACCCCACTGCCACGGATATTGGGTATAAACATATCCATTCCTCTTACTCTAAGAAGGCTCCCATCACAGCCACGATGGGACTTGAAATAGCACGGGATGGTTTTTAAGGTGGATGAGTCCTCCTGCGATGCTGCTGCCGCTATGCCTACAACATGTTCCCTAAAGCGGACTTTTAACTGATGCGTAGTAAGACCCACATATGTTTTTGCACATGGGCACAAAGCGTAATAGATGACATTAACACTTGTACAGGTAATCCGTTTTCTTATATTGTCGAGTATCATCAGAGTTAGAAAACGTGTCACAGTGATCTATATTACAGCATGCGACACAGCGACCGTAGGGAGCGCATCCACCTCTAGGAGCCGTGTTGTGTAAGAAAGTTTTTGGTGCGTCACCTACATAGTGGCTACGAACCAATGTGTCCCTTAAATTGCGTGATCTCCATGCCGTTATGGATGCCTTCTCTGGTAAGAATTTAGATAAGACTGGATCAGCCTTAAGAATGGGCCATGATTTGTCCAAAATATTCCTTAAAAATTAAATGGTGAGTCATAGTTATAAAATGAACTGTCTCATTACTAGCTTTATTTTGAGATTTTTATAGCAAGTCATATCTAGGTGAATGTTTTGTCCTATTAAAGGCTTTTTTTTATAGATCTTCCACTATACCCATATTCTCTCAGGCATGATTTTAGATCATCAGCCTGTTTCAAAAAATCTTGCTCATCGGAGCACAATCTTCGCAGTCCTAAAAATTGTCCTGTGGGAACGGCATTAATGATATGACAAGGATGAGAGGAAGACGCATGCAGCAAGGCACTAGTAGCTGTTGTCTTACGGAAAATACTTGTTTTGGATCTCATCTCCTTCATCTCTCTTTAGGAGAACATCTAGGAAGTCAATCTCACCAGCAATGCACCTGTATGTAAGGCGGATATTCTGATCGTTCTTATTTAACATTGAAAAAAAAAAAAAAACTCCAAAAGTTCATTTGATCCCTGCCAGATCAACAAAATGTCATCAATGTACCACGTCCATGAAAGGACACAGCACATTGACGACAACCAATCCGACAGGAAGAGGTCCCTCTCCCACAGCCCCAGGAAGAGACTTGCATACGCGGGCGCATAATGCGCCCTCATAGCAGTCCCCTGGAGCTGTAGGAAGAAGGACCACTTAAAAACAAAAAATTGTGAGTCAACGCAAATTCTAAAATTTCAATAAAAAAATTCCTAATACCTTCAGGGAGGGCCGACGCATTCAAAAAGAACTCTATAGCCCTTAGTCCATCTCTGTGGCGTATGCTGGTGTACAGGGACTCAACGTCCGCTGTTACCAGCATAGCATCTTTATCTAGATGGAGATTGTCAACTTTACGAAGGAGTGCCCCAGTGTCCTTCACATGTTAGTTATTTTACCAGTTTAATGTGTTATTGTGGGTCTCCTGTTTGATCCCAGGGGGAGCTACCCTCTATGGAAAGCGCGCTTCCACTAAGGGGATCTACATTCCGCTAGACGGGTGTGGAATTTTATATTTCCCCCTATCAGTCCTTTTCTCTGAGGACTTTCTTTGCGGTTGGGAAAGTCTCCCATCCGATTGTTTATATTTTTATTTTCTTTCTTTTCCTGCTCCCCCTTCCCCCTTTTTTTTTTAAAGGGAATTTTCCTTCTTTGCCGGTCTTTTCTCAAACCCTATTTCTGGTCCGTGAAATGAACTCAGTCAAATTCTGTTCACTGAATGTTAGAGGTTTTAATATCCCTCAGAAGCGTTCTCAGATTCTTTACTCTATGCATAAACAAAAAGTCCAGATTCTTATGTTACAAGAAACACACTTTAAATCTGATCACGTTCCTAAGTTGAAAAATAGGTACTTCTACACCTGGTTCCATAGCACAAATCCTGAATCCAAGTCCAAAGGTGTCTCCACTGCAGTCCATAAGTCATTAGCATTTTCTCTTATTGATACACTTGTAGACATACAGGGTAGATATATCTTTCTCAAGATAAAAATTGCAGACTCAATATACACAATTGCTAACTGGTATCTTCCTAATAAGGGCCAGATTCCAGCATGCCGTGCATTCCTAACCTCACTTTCTAGTTTCGCAGATGGTACACTGATCGCAGGTGGAGATTTCAATTTTACAATGAACCCAAAGGTAGACTCTTCTTCTGGGAGGGAAACTGTTTCGGTGAGCAGCTGTGTTCTCTTAAAGGGGTTCTCCATGCCCTCCGACTGACCGATGTTTGGCGGATAATGAATCCTCAGGGGAAGGATTACACATATTATTCTCATATACATAATTCTTATAGCCGCATCGACCTCTTTCTCTTGAGCCACCATGCTTTGTCCTGGCAACCCAAGGCCACAATCGGAGACATTCTGTGGTCGGACCACGCTCCGATTTTTCTGTCCTTATCTCTGCCATCTCTGGTCCAACGTTCTTGGCCTTGGAGATTGAATGATAACCTTATCAAGGATACTTTATGTGCTTCAGAGCTGAAAGAGTCTATTGACTCCTTTATCCAAATATATGCCTCTGACCAAACTTCAGCTCCCTTGCAATGGGAAACTTTGAAATGCGTTATGAGAGGGATTCTGATAAAGCATGGTTCTAGGTTTTTGAGAGAGAGAGCTCAGAAAGTGGATGAATTATTACAGCAAATTCATTCCCTTGAAATTTCACACAAACTATCTGCTTCCACGCTTGCTGACTTGACAAAAAAAAGAAATGAATTAAGAGAAACTTTAGATAAAAAATATTTTCAATACATGGAAAAATCTAAACGTTTTTTCTATGACCTATCGGACAAGTGCGGGAGACCATTATCCAGACTGCTCCATCCACGTGCGTCAGCTACATTTA
The DNA here is from genome assembly GCF_039654945.1 of Dendrobates tinctorius. Taxonomy (NCBI): domain Eukaryota; kingdom Metazoa; phylum Chordata; class Amphibia; order Anura; family Dendrobatidae; genus Dendrobates; species Dendrobates tinctorius. The sequence continues at coordinate 774,136 of NW_027361847.1, forward strand.
TTCCGTTTATTAAAAAACAAAATGGCAGGGATACACACAACCCAAAAGAAATTGTGGATCTCTTTCAGTCTTACTATAAGAATTTATACAACATTAAGAACCAATTCGCAGATATGCCCCCATTAGACCTCTCCTATAAAAGAATACATTCAGGAAACAGCCCTACCTGTGTTGAGTAGTTCAGCTCTGAAAGCTTTAGAGGAGGAGATTTCAATAGAGGAGATCGATTTGGCAATACGGTCCTCTCCGTCGGGTAAATGCCCTGGTCCAGACGGATTCACACCGGCAGTTTATAAAAACTTTAGGGAACAACTCTCTCCAATAATGGCAAAAACTTTCAATGCTATTGATGAAAGTACTGGATTTGTTCCCCAGTCTCTAGAAGCACACATTAGTGTGCTCCCTAAGCCAGGTAAAGACCCTTCGATAATTGCCAACTTTAGGCCGATTTCTCTCTTAAACATGGACATTAAATTATTTTCAAAAATCTTAGCTGAGAGGCTAGCCCCTTTCCTTCCCTGGTCAATAATGATCAGGTGGGATTCGTCAAAGGACGAGAAGCCCGGGATAATACTATTAAGACATTACTTATCTCCAAGGCAAAAACTTGCTCCACACCACTAGGTCTTTTATCTGTAGATGCAGAGAAGGCTTTCGATAGAGTCCATTGGGGGTTTATGGAGGAAGCCTTGAGACAGATAGGTCTAGGTCCTCACTTTCTACAGAAAATCTTAGCCTTATATAATGGTCCAACAGCACGGGTTAGAATAAATGGTTCATTATCCAGCCCATTTAAGATCAACATTGGAACCAGACAGGGCTGCCCACTTTCTCCATTACTTTACGTAGTGGTAATGGAACAGCTAGCCAACGCTATCAGAAATAACATCAATATTCATGGATACACGATAGGACCTAACTCTTGTAAAACAGCTCTGTATGCAGATGATTTACTCCTTTATATATCACAACCACAAATATCGTTTCCAATGATTTTAAAATAATTTGATAGGTTCGGATCACTTAGCAATTTTAAAGTCAATTATTCCAAATCAGAAGCCTTAAACATATCCCTTTCTCAGAATGAGGTCCTTCAAATCATGAATAAATTTCCATTTAAATGGCAAGGAGAGTCACTGAAATACCTAGGGGTCATGGTCCCTTCTGATCCTAATAAATTGTTCGAGCTTAACTATCAAGCTTTATTAAGCAGAACATACAGAGACCTAGCGAATTATAGTAAATTTAAACTGTCCTGGTTTGGAAGGATGAATGCTATCAAAATGGACGTTTTACCCCGTTTCTTATACATATTCCTAACTATACCGATTTCCCCCCCCTCATAGTTTCGTCTGTAAATTATGATCAGCTTTAACCAAATTCATATGGGGTAAACTCAAACCTCACATAAGCATACAGACCCTTTCTCGACCTAAATCTATAGGTGGTGCTGGTTTTCCCAATTTTAAGAGGTATTTTCAGGCTATGACATTACTTAGGATTCTAGACTGGCACTTTCGGGCTGATGCTAAACAATGGGTGGGGGTGGAACAGGAGGGTTTAGATATACCTTTAAGACATCTGCCGTGGTGTTCTGGGGAGTCATTGACTATTGTCATTTGTAATTTAACTAGAGACACACTTAAAATATGGCACACTCTGAGAAAGAAGGGGTTCCCAGAGAGGAATATTAGCCCTCTTACATAATTGTTTTTCAATCCATCCTTTCTCCCTTGCGCGGATCTTTTCTCGGTCGGAGGGCACTGGAGGATACCCGATTGTTTCAGGTGCTAGAAAATGGGGAGTTGCCTTCTTTTGTCTCTATACAGGCTCAGTCTCCAAATTAGAAAATTAGGTGGTTTGAATACTTGCAATTACAATCCTTCCTAGGGACACATAATTTTGATAAAATTTCGATTTCAAACTTCACCTTTTTTGAGAAATTGTTCGTAGAGGAAAATAAGCCTCCACATGCTGTGATTTATGGGGGATTAAGCAGAGAGGGTGAAGTGGAGAAGTTAACATTTCAGCAGGCGTGGGAGAGAGACTTGGGGATAAGCTTGTCTCCTGAGAAATGGGAAAGGGGGTTTCTCTTCACTCATAAACTTGCTAGCGCTGGGACTGCACAAGAGAAGAACTATAAAATACTTATGAGATGGTATCATTACCCTTCTAAACTACATGCAATATATCCAGCAGTTTCAGGGGTTTGTCGGAAATGCGAGAGGGAGGTGGGCGCTATGAGTCACATTTGGTGGGAATGCTCTAAGATCAAGCCATTCTGGGAGGTTTTCGACAATTATCAACGAATCACGGGTAGCAAGGTCCCCTCAAATAGCTCTTCTGTCAATTTTACCTTCAATAGGGACTCAGAAGAGAGATATTCTTCGGTTTTGTCTAACAGCAGCACGAATGGTAATCCCGCGGTTTTGGAAACTTACAAACCCCCCTGACGTATTAGACTGGTATAAGGAGATGGTCAATCTGTGTAGAATGGAGGAGCTGTCTGCAGACTGCAATGGTACAAACGATACATTTAGAAGGATTTGGAGTGGATGGATTTTGTTTCAGGACTCACCTGATTTCCATAATTTGTTCCACTGACTTTTTCAGTTACATAGGAATTTGCACATTAATATATACATGATTTTAAGGCCCTCTTTATCCATAACCCCTTCCCCCCCCTCTTCCCTTGTCTTTATTTCCCGCTTTTTTTACCCTATGTCTGTCCTCTGCATAATATAAAGGATACTGTACTTCCTCTCTTGAATACCTTGTTGGCGTTCGCCATATGGCTACTGTTATTGTCTACCATGGTATGTCATTTTTTTATACTAGATATTTTCTATGATTCTATATTTTATCTGTTTGCATATAATATATTCTTTGTTTGTAAAATGCTCAATAAAATAGATTGAACATAAGAAAGGAAGGTAGCTCCTCCACTAAGGGATGGAGTTTTGAATCGATCCACTGGTTTACATTTTCTAGGAAGTTGCCCTTCCCTGATATAATTTAATTTTTGTGTTATCTTGCTTTTAACATGTGCTATTATATCTCCCATGCAGCAATTTTGAAAATGTCCTATTTGATTCCTTATCTGACAACTCTCTGACAACCTATGCGGGCCCCTTCTACTTTACCATCTTCTGATGTCATCTATATGGATTAAAGCTTCATATCACCAATGAAGAATAATTATAATGACAAGTGCTTCAATATAACCTTGTTGAAAATGTTTAGAGGTTCTGTAAACATTGTATATAGACTATCGCGCCATATATCATATTGTGATCCACTATGCTTTGACATCATTACAGACTTGTCTATAACTTAATGGGTTAATGAGATCATCGGTGGTTCACTCCCCCCTGCACGCGTGTGTTCTCTGTGCAACCTTGGCTCCTCCCGGCTCTCGGCGTCTACACAGTCTGAGGTATTACCTCTGGCTGTGTGACGCCGACGCCAGGCGGCGTGGTGCTTGTTATGGTGACGCACGTGTCACTTCTAGTGGGCGTGCTCCCCCTGATGAGCTAGATTCTCTGCATATTAGATGTCAGTAAATGACTGGTGAGATATAAGGCTGCAATATGGGAGAGTGTGTATGTGCCCCCTGACGAAGGGAAAGCTGAAACAAGCGTTGGGGCGGTGCGCACACCTCTCTTGACCACAGTCTTTGGAGCTGAGCATTTTACTCTGCTAAGGTAATACAGTGGCCTATAGAATATCTTGATACTTTGGTGCAATAAGATAAATATTTTTTTAAAAAAATATACATGGCCACCATCTACATTTCCTTTTTAAGAACTAATATTCATTTTGAATGCTCACTCATAATGCTAACACATTGTATTGTGATATTATCTATTTAGCTCCCTGTTGTGGATCCAGAAAGTGTAGTGCGCCCTCTGCTGTTTACAGCAACACTTTTGCACAATTGGTTCCATCTCTCCCTCATGTCCCTTTCCTCTGTTTCTTCTGAAATATTTGTCTGCTGTGTATTTTTAATCAATAAAAATTGTTATTTTTGTAATTACTTTGGACTAGTACATCTTTGTTGTTTTTTCAACTATACCTTTTGGTTAGGCCTGTGTACTCCTATCTTCCTGCCTAGCTTGATCCACTCTCCCTGCTTGTGTCCCTGCAGCCCTGCTCCGTCCTAGACCATCCAGGCCTCCTATGTTCGCTCCGTCCTGGTATCCTATGTTCCTCTCCTGGCTCCACCGTCCTAGTCCATCCTGCCTCCTATGTCCGCTCCGTCCTGGCATCCCGTGGTCCTCTTCTGGCTCCATCTTCCTAGTCCATCCTGCCTCCTATGTCCGCTCCGTCCTGGCATCCCGTGGTCCTCTTCTGGCTCCATCTTCCTAGTCCATCCTGCCTCCTATGTCCGCTCCGTCCTGGTATCCCATGGTCCCCTCCTGGCTCTGCAGTCCTACTCTTTCTACCTCCTGTGTCCCCTCTGTTCTGGTGTCATGTGGTCGCTACTCGGCGCTGCTGTGTTGTCCTGCATCAGTCTTGTTCCTATCATTTGTTACTCTCTCGCTTTTCCTCTGGGGTTCCTCCTGCTGCTCCCCCTCTCCCATGGGTATCTTCCTGCTTCCCTAATAGCCACCCCTCTTGGTACCAGCTGTCGTGGTACTTGAACCGCTGGGCCTGCTCCTAACGATCCTTGTATAGGGGTCGGTACTACCTGGCTCGCTCACCCGGGGGTCTCTCGGTAGTGACCCAGAGGGTTCACTCCAGGAGGCTTGCCTCGCTAAGCCGTAACACCTATGAGGAACAGTTGCAGGATTTGGGAATGTTTAACTTGCAAAAGAGAAGACTGAGAGGAGACTTAATAGCTGTCTACAAATATCTAAAGGGCTGTCACATTGTAGAAGGATCAACTTTATTCTCATTTGCACAAGGAAAGACTAGAAGCAATGGGATGAAACTGAATTGGAGGAGACACAGATTAGATATTAGAAAAAACTTCTTGACAGTTAGAGTGATCAATGAGTGGAACAGGCTGCCACGAGAAGTGGTGAGTTCTCCTTCAATGGAAGTCTTCAAACAGAGGCTGGACAGACATCTGTCTGGGATGATTTAGCGAATCCTGCGTTGAGCAGGGGGTTGGACCAGATGGCCCAGGAGGTCCCTTCCAACTCTACCATTCTATGATTCTATTTATAATGAATTTTCGGATATTTGTGACAAGAAAATGGCAGATCAGCTTCCTCCTCACAGACCTTATGATTGTCCCATTGAACTGTTTCTGGGGCAGCTATTCCATTCAAGAATGTCTACCCACTAGCAGCTCCAGAGCTGCAGGCTTTGAAGGAATACATTGATGAGAATTTGGGTAAGGGTTTCATTTGCCCCTCCTCATCACCGGCAGGAGCACCCATCTTTTTTGTTAAAAAGGATGGAACTTTTAGACATTGCCTTTCAGTCTTTGCAATGCTCCGGCAAACTTCCAACATCTGGCTAATGATATTTTTATAGATCTGTTAGACCATTTTGTCGTGATCTATCTGGACGATATTTTGATTTTTTTTCTGATTCATTGCAGGAACATCAGGGAGCATGTTAAAACCGTCCTGAGACGTCTGAAAGAGAATCATCTCTACATTAAGCCTGAGAAATGTGAATTCCATCGCACAGAGATTCAAATTCTGAGGTTTGTCATCTCGCCACAGGAGCTTAACATGGAGGCAAGTAAAATCCAGGCTATTCTTGATTGGCGCGCACCTAAAAATATCAAGAAGGTACAGTGTTTCATCGGAGTTGGAAACTTTTAGACTATTTATTCGTAATTTCTCTGAGATTGTCCGACCCATTACACAGCTAACCAAGAAGGAAAAGACTTTCTTGTGGTCCTCACTGGCTCAGGAAGCCTTTGTTTGTCTTAAGTCCCGGTTTACTTCTGCACCTGTACTGATTCACACTAACCCAGCACATCCTTTCATCGTGAAAGTGGGCGCTTCGGACTGTGCTCTGGGGGGGACCATCCTCTCAGAACGGGAGACAAAGGTCTTTTACATCCATGTGCTTTTTTTTCTTGCAGACTTTCCACTGCAAAGAAGAGCTATGATGTGGGAGATAAAGAGCTTCTACCCATTATCGCTGCATTTAAGGAATGGAGGCACCATCTGCAGAGGGCAGCACAAGTTACTGTGCTCATGGATCATCGTAATCTGGAACCTCTTAGATCTGATAGATGTCTTTCTTCATGGCAGGCTCTTGGAGTCTATTTTTGAACCAATTTAATTTTGTCATTTCGTACAGTCCAGAGTCATGTAATGGGAAAGCGGATGCTTTGTCCCGAATCCATGCCATGGATTCCGTACCTGGGACCCCATCCAAGACCATCTTGTCTGATGCCAACTTTGTCGGAGTCATTCAGAATAATGACTTATGGAAGACCATTAAGGAGGCCTATGACGCAGGCCCATTTCTCGCCAACCCAACTGTTGATGTGAACTTTGTTCTCAAAAACAGTATGTGTGTCCGGGATCAACGTTTGTACGTTACGGAGGCCATAAAGCTGCAGGTCCTCAAGTTTGTCCATGACTCCAAGCTGGCTGGTCATTGGGGGGTACAGAAGACACAGGAGTTCCTCAGCCATTTTTTTTGTGGCCTACCTGTTTCAAATACGTGAAGAGCTACATTCTCTCTTGTGAGGTATGTACGCACTTTAAGACTCCTCGTGTATCACCTACTGGATTGCTACAACCACTACCCATCCCCTCTTGCCCTGGGGGTCTATGATGATGGAATTTATAGTAGAATTGCCTACCTCTGGGGAAAATAATTCTATTCTGGTGGTTATAGATCACCTTACTAAAGCTGTCCACTTCATCTCTTGTACTTGTCTTCCCTCTGCCAAGGAGACGTAAGATCTGGTCATCCAGAATGTGTTTCGGCTGCATGGAGTTCCTGACTAAATCATCTCCGACCGGGGTGTGCAGTTTACATCCAGGTTCTGGAAGGGATTCTGTTCTGTGCTTGGTGCTAATGTTTGTATGTCTTCTGCGTATAATCCTCAGACTAATGGGCAGAGGGAGCAAACTGATCAGACTTTGGAACAGTATCTTTGATGCTATATCAGCTATTTGCAGGATGACTGGTTGGAGTTGCTTCCGCTAGCAGAATTTTGTTTCAACAACTCTGAGTTCATCTACTAAGGTAACACCCTTCTTTAGCAACCTGGGTTATCATCCCTGTATTCTTCCCAGATTCCTAATCGATGCAGTTCCTGAGAGGTTCTCGAGTTGCCTGCAGTTCATGAGAGATTGGCGGCAATGAGACAGAATCTGTAAACCTTGAAGGAATCACTATCTACTGCACAGGAGAGATATAAAAGATCTGCCAATAGGTTTTGGAGGACTGCAACTATGTTCAAGGTAGGGGACTCTGTGGTTATCCACAAAAAATGAGATTGAACGTTCTGTCATAGAAACTGGGACAAAAATTCATCAGCCCGTTCAAGATCTCTAGGATTGTGAGTTCTGTTGCCTGTTGTCTGAAGTTACAAAGGATCTTGAAGGTACATCCTGTGTTTCATGTCTCCCTATTAAAACCTGTGTCTCCAAATATTTTTCAAGGTCGTATTATACCTAATCCTCAGCCTGTGTTGGTGGACAGACAAGAACAATTGGTGTGGAGTAGACTCTGGACTCTAGGATCCGCAGGAATCAACTCCAGTACCTCATCAAGTGGCAAGGATATCCGTTTGAGGAAAACTCTTGGGAGCCAGTGAGCAATATCTGTGCTCCTCAAAAGATTACACTATTCCATCAGAAAAATCCTGGTCCTGGATTGTCCCGAGGCCGCTTGTGAGATTGGAGTAATGTAAGGATTCCAGACTTTCCTTTGTGCCTGTTTGCCCTGATCCAAGTTGGAGCCTTGTATCTCGCCGTGCCATGGAACTTCCTGTCTGTCCTGATTATTTAAGTCCAGGTCGTGTGCTCCTCTTTGCCTCAGTATTTTGTTGCTGTTGACTCCTGAGCTCCTGCTGGTGGACTCCCTGCTGCTGCTTGTTACTTGGTGCTCTGCCTCTCCTCGTTCTGCTGCCTACAGTCCTCTAGGCGTCTCCCTGATGCTGTCTGTGCGTAACTACAGTCTGGACTTCTAGTTGGAGCTATTCACCCCTGGAACTGCTGTGGTCTGTAAGGAATCCTGACATCTTCTCCTCTAGGTCTGCTTGTGTGGGCTGCTGTGCAGGACTTACAGCCCAAAAGGTACACATAGTGACCTTCTCTTGTTAATGCCACTCCTGTATAAAGCTGGACTTCCACGTTTAAGTGCCGAGTGCATTCCCACCTTTATGATTGCTGGACTTCCACACTTTAGTGCTGTGTGCATGCTCATTCTTAAGCCCCCGTTACACACTGCGATATCGCTAGCAATATTGCTGTAAAGTCACCGATTTTGTGACGTTGCAGCGATATTGCTAGCGATATCGCTGCATGTGATACTTACCTCTGACTGGCTCCCCCGCTGGTTATCGCTGATCGCGCGAGAAGCTCCTGGGCCATTCCTCGTCGGGCGCTTCCTGCTGGGCTTCCTGTGGCGCCGACGAGCGACACGTGGAGCCGGGCGGGAGGACGCAGGATCGCCGCGTCTGACAGGTAAGTAGCGATCCCCGTCCCCAGCGATGTCGCTGGTGAGATCTGCCTGTGTGGCAGCTCACTAGCGACCACCTAGCGATGTACCAGCGTTCCTGACCGCGTCATATCACTAGTCGGGATCGCTGGTGCATCGCTAGGTGTAACGGTACGGGGTCACATGATCAGGGTGGTTGCAGGACTGCTGTGCTGGTCGCATCATTATGGTGCTGGTCTGGATGAGGTAAAGTTTCTGTGTGGGGTCAGGAGGGGTTTACAAGGTGGATGTAGCAGAGCCGTGTGTGTACGAGGTATACGGAGCAGAGCTGTGTGTGTACGAAGTGTACCGGAGCAAAGTCGTGTGTGCACGAGGTTTACGGAGCGGAGCCGTGTGTACGAGGTGTAAGGAGCGGAGACGTGTGTAAGAGGTGTACCGGAGCAGAGCCGTGTGTGTACGAGATGTACGGAGCGAAGCCGTGTGTACGGAGCAGAGCCGTGTGTACGAGGTGTACGGAACGGAGCCATGTGTGTATGAAATGTATGGAGCGGAGCCATGTGTGTACGAAGTGTACGGTGCGGAGCCGCATGTGTACGAGGTGTACGGAGTGGAGCCATGTGTGTACGAGGTGTACGGTGCGGAGCCATGTGTGTATGAGGTGTGCAGAGCCGCATGTGTACGTGGTGTACGGAGCGGAGTCGTGTGTGTACGAGGTGTACGGAACGGAGCCCTATGTGTACGGAGCTGAACCGTGTGTTTATGGAGCGGAGCAGAGCTGGGGGTGTACAAGGTGTATGGAGCGGAGACGTGTGTGTACGAGGCATACAAAGCGGAGCCATGCGTGTACGAGGTGTATGGTGGGGAGCATTTATACCTCCCGAGTCCAACTGTCCCGGATCCAGCGAGACAGTCCCGATTTTGAGAGAGAGACTGCCCCAGCCGGGAGCTTACTTTTTCCGCTGACATAGGAGTACACAGCGGAGCCCCAAGGAGCACTTTAAAACTCGCACGTAATGTTCTACCGGAAGGGACGTGCTGGAATCTGACCAGAAATTAGGTAATTTCGGGAGGATATTGTGACGGAACCATGGAGGCACTTCAGGGAATGCTTCAGATCCATCACCGTGTCCTCCTCTGACAGAGCGGACAGCGGGATCAACTTGGAACTTGGAATCGGGGATGTCGGCCATGTGAGCGGATCATGATATGTCCTGCACCAGGAGGCTCAGGTGGGCACTACAATGGGAGCCGGGCTGCTATGGTATCTTTAAAGTATAGAATATTTCTTTGTTTCTTTCTCTCTCTCTGTTCTTTCTCGCTAATCTTTTTTTTTCTCTCTCTCTCTGTTCTTTCTTTCCCCTCTTTCTTTCTGTCTGTTCTTTCTCTCGCTCTGTCTGTTGTCTCTTTCCTCACTTACTTTCTCTCTCTGTTCTTTATTTCTTTCTTTCTCCTCTTTCTTTTTCTTTCTACCACTCTGTTCTTTCTTTCTTTCCCCTCCTTCTTTTTCTCTCTCTCTCCCTGTTCTTTTTTTTCTGTCCACTCTTTTTCTGTTTTCTTTCTCCGTTCTTTCTTTCTTTCCCCTCTTTCTTTCTCTCTCCCTCTCTGTTCTTTTTCCCCTTTTTTTCTCTTTCTTTCTCTCTGTTCTTTTTTTCTGTCCACTCTCTCTCTGTTCTTTTTCTTTCTCTCTGTTCTTTCTTTCCCCTCTTTCTTCCTCTCTTCGTTCTTTCTTTCCCCTCTTTCTTTCTCTCTCTGTTCTTCCTTTCTTTCTCTCTGTTCTTTTCTTTCTCTCTGTTCTTTGCTTCTTTCTCTCTGTTCTTTATTTCCTTTCTTTCTTTCTCTCTTTCTGTTCTCTCTCTCTATTCTTTCTTTCTCTCTTCTATTTTTCATGTGTACACTACTAATCAATAGCCTCCTTCACATGAACGTGTTTTGCCACAGAGCGAGTGTCCGTGTGGATCACATGTGATCCACACTGAGACAAGTCCATTTTTGGCCGGCACCATGGAAGTCACAAGGCATGAATCGTGGTATGTGTTAAAGGGGGGCCCACTGAGACTCTTTCGCCCGGGGCCCTCAAAAACCCCTGTATGTATCTATGGTGTGTGTGTATGTACGATATATCTGTGTGTATGTATGTATGTACTGTATATAAGTGTTTCTGTATGTATGTATGTATGGTGTATGTTACGTGTATGCATGTACGGTATATGTGTGTATGTGTATGCATGTACGGTATGTGTATCTGTGTGTATGTACGGTATGTGTATGCATGTATGGTATGTGTATGTACGGTATATGTATGTACAGTCATGGCCAAAAGTTTAGAGAATGACACAAATATTAATTTTTACAAAGTCTACTGCTTCATTTTTTCTAATGGCAATTTGCATATACTCCAGAATGTTATAAAGAGTGATCAGCTTAACAGCAATTACTTGCAAAGTCAATATTTGCCTTGAAAATTAACTTTATCCCTCAAAACACATTTCAACATCATTGCAGCCCTGCCTTAAAAGGACCAGCTAACATCGTTTCAGTGATTGCTCCATTAACACAAGTGTGGGTGTTGATGAGGACAGGGCTGGAGATCAATCTGTCATGATTCAGTGAGAATGACACCACTGGACACTTTAAAAGGAGGCTGGTGCTTGGCATCATTGTTTCTCTTCTGTTAACCATGGTTATCTCTAAAGAAACACGTGCAGTCATCATTGCACTGCACAAAAATGGCCTAACAGGGAAGAGTATCGCAGCTAGAAAGATTGCACCTCAGTCAACAATCTATCGCATCATCAAGAACTTCAAGGAGAGAGGTTCCCTTGTTGCCAAAAAGGCTCCAGGGCGCCCAAGAAAGACCAGCAAGCGCCAGGATCGTCTCTTAAAAGTGTTTCAGCTGCGGGATCGGGCTACCAGCAGTGCAGAGCTTGCTCAGGAATGGCAGCAGGCAGGTGTGAGTGCATCTGCACGCACTGTGAGGCGGAGACTCGGAGCAAGGCCTGGTCTCAAGGAGGGCAGCAAAGAAGCCACTTCTCTCCAGAAAAAACATCATGGACAGACTGATATTCTGCAAGAGGTACAGGGAGTGGACTGCTGAGGACTGGGGTAAAGTCATTTTCTCTGATGAATCCCCTTTTCGAATGTTTGGGACATCTGGAAAACGGCTTATTCGGAGAAGACCAGGTGAGCGCTACCACCAGTCTTGTCTCATGCCAACTGTCAAGTATCCTGAAACCATTCATGTGTGGGGTGGCTTCTCAGCCAAGGGAATGGGCTCTCTCTCAGTCTTGCCTAAAAACACAGCCATGAATAAAGAATGGTACCAGAATGTCCTCCCAGAGCAACTTCTCCCAACCGTCCAAGAGCAGTTTGGCGATCAACAATGCCTTTTTCAACATGATGGAGCACCTTGCCATAAAGCAAAGGTGATAACTAAATGGCTCAGGGAACAAAACAGAGATTTTGGGACCATGGCCTGGAAACTCCCCATATCTTAATCCCATTGAGAACTTGTGGTCAATCATCAAGAGACAGGTGGACAAACAAAAACCTTCAAATTCAGACAAAATAAAAGCATTGATTTTGCAAGAATGGACTGCTATCAGTCAGGATTTGATCCAGAAGTTGATTGAGAGCATGCCAGGGAGAATTGCTGAGGTCCTGAAGAAGAAGGGTCAACACTGCAAATATTGACTTGCTGCATTAACTCATTCTAACTGTCAATATAACCTTTTGTTACTCATAATATGATTGCAATTATATTTCTGTATGTGATAAAAACATCTGACAAACACACATAAAAACCAGAGGCCAGCAGATCATGTGAAAATATAATATTTGTGTCATTCTCTAAACTTTTGGCCATGACTGTACAATGTATGTGTGATCCAGCAGATCATGGATAACTTGCTGATTACTGGGGATTCAACTACTGGGTCCCCCAGCTCTATTCATTATCTACAGAGCTGCTGAGCACTGCGCTCAGCTATTTCCATCAGTTCCATAGACAATGAATAGCGAAGATACCAGATCATACAGGCACCAGACATAAAATGTAATATATAAATGGTCGGGCTCTGCCGGTTCCAGCAGTTAATACGTAACCATGAGGAGGCGCTTTACACACTTGCTGTCAGGTGCCAACTAAAGTGTCAGCCATGTCTGCAGTGTTCTAGTCACTGACATAGCTGACACTAGTTGTCACCTGACTGCAAGTCTAACTGCGCTGGAGCCAGCAGGACTGCATGATAACGGATAAATATATATTTATTACACTCACACACAGTATATATATCTATCCATCTCAGTGAAAAAATATAAATTAATATTTTTTTTAGAGGTGTGGGGCCCAAATAGAACTTTTGCTATGGCCTTGTGAGTGCTCTGTACGCCCTTGCTTGCAGGGCAGTAATAATGAGGGCGATCTGGCTTGTTTCTCAGAGCCCGAGGCTCCAGGGGTCCCATTGCCAGATTGCTGTCATCATAAGAAATGTAGCAGACAGGGAGGGGGCCCAGACTCATTTCTTGCACAGGGGCCCCAAGCTGTCAGTGTCCGCCCCGTGTTAAATTTACTTATTTGCATCAACTTTGGTCTCAGTGTCATATTATCCCACGCAATCAGATTCCGTAGTACCCATATAATTGTTGCAACCGTCCAGGTAAAAGCAAAAATGTATTTATTCAATAATTAAAAAACAGGAAAGGAAAAGTCGTAGTTACTCACCGGTTAACGGTATTTTTCGGAGTCCATGACAGCATCACCTGAGAGAGGGGATCTGCCCTCCAGGAAAAGGAAATCCTACAGATACAAAAGGGCGGCACCTCTCCCACGCATCAGTTGGTTTACAGAGCACAAGAGGACCACCGAAGTTAATAGCACAATTTATATACAATACTCTACACGACTATTAATTACCCATGTACATATAAGAGGAAGAAGTGCACACCCAAATTAAACTAAAGGGAGGGAATATACGGGTGCTGTCATGGACTCCGAAAAATACCGTTAACCGGTGAGTAACTACGACTTTATTTGGTCGTCCATGACAGCACCACCTGAGAGAATTAGAGAGAATAATAATTACTGTAGGGAGGGACTACAGCCTGCAGAACCCTGACACCAAAGGAGAGGTCTGAGGAAGCACCCAGGTCTAGTCTATAATGGCTATAAAAGGTGGTCGGAGAGGACCAGGTAGCTGCCTTACATATTTGATCGATCGAGATCTCCGATCTCTCTGCCCACGAGGTTGCCATGGCCCTGGTGGAATGCGCCCTCAGCTTGCCAGGAGCCGGTTTGCCCTTTGAGGTGTATGCTAATGAAATGGCCTCCCTAATCCACCTCGCTAGCGAGCTTTTTGAAGCCCTAAGGCCCTTTCTAGTGCCCTGATAGGAGATAAACAACGCATTATCCTTTTTCCAGGGGTCGGTAACCGCCAGGTACTCTAGGAGACATCTCCTAACTTCTAGAGTGTGTAGTTTCCTTTCCTTATCGTTCGTGGGATTAGGGAGGAAGGATGGAAGGACTATCTCCTGAGTTCTATGGAAACTGGAGGCCACTTTAGGCAGGTATGCTGGATCGGGTGTAAGAATTACCCTGTCGTCCCTGAATTGTATGTAGGGAGGAAGTCTAGATAACGCCTGGATGTCACTTACTCTATGGGCTGATGTCAACGCCACCAGGAGAGCCACTTTAAGGGACAGGTTTTTTGTGGAGGCTAATGAGATAGGTTCAAACGGGGCCTCCGTCATTGCCGTGAGGACTCGGTTTAGATCCCACGGCATAAATTTATTTTTTACTACTGGTCTGGACCTGCCTGTTGCCTTAATAAACCTATTGATCCAATAGTTATTGGCGATGTTGCAGTTGAAAAGTGCCCCTAGAGCCGACACCTGTACTTGGTGCTGGTGGAGAGTCCCATGTCCAGACCTCTTTGTAAGAACTCTAAGATCTGTGCTATGGGAGTGGACTGCCCAGCTACTACCCCTGATCCCTGAAGGAATCTTTTCCAAATCCTGGCATAGATTTTAGTTGTAATTGGCTTTCTGCTTTTGAGCAGGGTGTTAATTAGGGCTGGGGAGAAACCTTTCTCCTTTAGTAGTGCCCGTTCAAAATCCACGCCGTCAGATGTAGGCCAGCTACCTGAGGATGGTAAACTGAGCCCTGGGATAGGAGGTCTGAGATGTTTGGTAGGACCCAAGGGTCGGACACCGACATGGTCCTGAGACATGAGAACCATGCCCTCCTGGGCCAAAACGGGGCGATCACTATAATCCTCGCCTTATCCTTCCTGATCTTCCTCATCACCAGGGGTAGTAGAGACAGGGGAGGGAAGGCGTATGCTAGCCCGAAGTCCCATTTGATGAGAAGGGCATCTACTGCCAGAGGGCTCTCCCTGGGATTTAGAGAGCAGAACTGAGGCACCTTCCTGTTCTCTCTGGTGGCGAAGAGGTACACTTCTGGCTTCCCCCACTTTTTTACAATCAGGTCGAAGATGGAGGTTTTTAAGGACCATTCCCCTTGCTTTAGAATGTTGCGGCTTAGGAAGTCTGCTGTGGTGTTTTCTTTTCCTTTTATGTGCAGAGCTGTTAAAGACAGGAGATGTTGCTCTGCCCATTGGAACAACCGCTCTGCTACCTCCAACAGGGGCCTGGAACGAGTCCCACCTTGGTGGTTGATGTAAGCCACGGTGACCTGATTGTCGGAGAATATTCAAACATGGTGACCCTGTAGATACACAAAAAGGTTTTTGACTGCCTGCTCTACGGCTGTTAGCTCTTTCAGATTGGAGGACATTTCCAACTGATGGTATTCCCACAGGTCCTGGATCACGATTTCCCCCATGTGGGCTCCCCAACCCGTAGGGCTTGCATCTGTGGTGACTACCTGAGTTACGTTATATTCCCAGGGCACCCCTCTGGCAAG
This sequence comes from Dendrobates tinctorius, assembly GCF_039654945.1. NCBI lineage: Eukaryota > Metazoa > Chordata > Amphibia > Anura > Dendrobatidae > Dendrobates > Dendrobates tinctorius. The sequence goes on from NW_027361847.1 coordinate 789,641, forward strand.
ATTGTTTTCGTCTAGCCACCACTCCAGGGATTTCAAAGTATGTTAGGACAGAGTCAACTGGCCTTCTAGATAACCGCCCAGGATCTTTTGATGGCGTAAAACCTCGCCCTGTAGCACCCTTGTATGGAACTGGGCCCACCGGACCACGGGGATGCAGGATGAGAGAGAACCCAGGAGTTACATTGCCTTTCTAAGAGACATAGTAGGGCTATTGGAGGCATTCAAGACCTGCTGACGTAGGCGAACTAATTTTTCGGTTGGAAGACGACTCTCCTGATCCCTCGTCCATGATGGTATGATCTGTAGGGAATCCTGTCCTCCAGGAACAGGAAACCAACTGATGCGTGGGAGAGGTGCCGCCCTTATGTATCTGTAGGATTTCCTGTTCCTGGAGGGAGGATCCCCTCTCTCAGGTGGTGCTGTCATGGACGACCGAATAAAACATGAAGCGTTTCTGGCGAGGTAAGCTCCCTTAGTCATAGGATGTCAGTGAGTAGTGAGTACAGATGAAGAGGACAAGATCCATCAAAACCCAACAAACAATCACAACAGCTGATCAAAAACACAAAAGACAAGTTAAAGCGATGTATACCATTAATATATAGAAAACAAGTCTTTTTTTAAATTCATTCCCTTCGGAAATTTTGTATCCAGACGCAAAATCAAAAACGCAATATCCAGAAATCATTACATTTAGCTGCCAATCGTAGCCTGTTATGAATAGGTCACAGAGGAGGATGGCAGGAATAGGATAGTAGGATAGGTCACCAGGAAACCAGAAAGGTTGGTAACTTAGCGGATTGCAGACCCCTAATCCTAACAACACAACTAGCAGTAGCCATGGGGTGTACCTATGATGCCATAGACGCCTCGGCACAGCCAGATAACTAACTAAGCCTAAAGCAAGAAAGGTGAAATCTAAACTGCCCCGGAGTAGAACCCCAAAGAAATAGATAGCCCCCCAAACATATATTGTTGGTGAGACAAGATGAGTCACAAACACAGACAGAAAATAGACTGAGCAAATGATGGAGCCCAAACTGTCTAGATAGGAAAGGAAAGACACGGTCTGCAATCACGCAAAAACCCTAAAAAATCCAACACGTCTGATGTACTAAAAAACACTGAGGTCTTACGACCTTGTTCCCACTATATCAGCATTCTGGTGTGAACTGGCAGCAAAGCAAAAGAGACTAATATAACAGGGGACTGAACAAACTGACACAAGCTGTAACATATGGAGCGGGATCCACCACTGCCCCAGCAGGGAGCACGCTGAACCCTCACAGCAAAGCAGAAAGAGGCAAAACCAGATCAGATGCAAAGGATTAGCAAATGAACAACTTAACTGAAAAATGCAGAATAAGGCAGGAGACAGCAGACCTCAGAATGCACATGAAGAAACTAATCACCAGCAGCAACTAAGGGAAGCCTGCTTATTTATATCCTCCCAGTCAGTAACCCCTGACTTACAATCATCATCGTCAGGTGGCAGACTTCTATCAACGCGGCCAGCTCCACTACCAGCAGTAACCACCAGAGGGAGCCCCGACTCAGAAGTCAGATAAAGAGAATCATAGAATCGTAGAGTTGGAAGGGACCTCCTGGGCCATCTGGTCCAACCCCCTGCTCAAAGCAGGATTCGCTAAATCATCCCAGTCAGATGTCTGTCCAGCCTCTGCTTGAAGACTTCCATTGAAGGAGAACTCACCACTTCTCGTGGCAGCCTGTTCCACTCATTGATCACTCTAACTGTCAAAAAGTTTTTTCTAATATCTAATCTGTGTCTCCTCCCATTCAGTTTCATCCCATTGCTTCTAGTCTTTCCTTGTGCAAATGAGAATAAAGTTGATCCTTCTACAGTGTGACAGCCCTTTAGATATTTGTAGACCGCTATTAAGTCTCCTCTCAGTCTTCTCTTTTGCAAACTAAACATTCCCAAATCCTGCAACCTTTCCTCATAAGACAGGGTTTGCAGACCGGTCACCATTCTGGTCGCTCTTTTCTGAACTTGCTCCAGTTTGTTGATGTCTTTTTTAAAATGTGGTGCCCAAAACTGGACACAATATTCCAGATGAGGTCTGACCAAAGAGGAGTAGAGGGAAATAATGACTTCACGTGATCTAGACTGTATGCTTCTGTTAATACATCCTAGAATTGCATTTGCCTTTTTTGCTGCTGCATCACACTGTTGACTCATATTCAGTCTGTGATCTATTAGTATACCCAAGTCTTTTTCACATGTGCTGTCACTTAGCCCTATTCCTCCCATTCTATATATGCTTTTTTCATTTTTATTGCCCAGATGTAGTACTTTGCATTTCTCCCTGTTAAAAACCATTCTGTTGGTTGCTGCCCACTTCTCCAGTTTATTTAAATCTTTTTGAATCCTCTCTCTCTCTTCTCTAGTATTAGCTATCCCTCCTAGCTTTGTGTCATCAGCAAATTTAATCAGTGTACCCTCAATTCCTTCATCTAAATTGTTGATAAAGATGTTGAACAATACAGGGCCCAGGACAGAGCCCTGTGGTACCCCACTTGAGACATTCTTTCAACTGGATGTGCAGCCATTTACGACCACTCTTTGGGTCCGATCACTAAGCCAGTTATGAATCCACCTAACAGTTGCCTTGTCCATTCCATACTTAGTCATTTTTTCAATAAGGATTGTATGAGAGACTTTGTCAAATGCTTTGCTGAAGTCAAGATATACTATATCTACAGCATTTCCTTGATCCACCCAATCAGTGATACCGTCATAGAAGGAAATTAAGTTAGTCTGACATGACTTATTAGTTACAAACCCATGCTGACTCTGTTTAATCACTTCATTCTTATCCAGGTATTGACATACATGTTGTTTAATAATTTGTTCAAAGATCTTTCCTGGTATAGAAGTCAGACTCACCGGCCTATAGTTGCCTGGGTCCACCTTCTTCCCCTTTTTGAAGATAGGAACAACATTTGCTCTTCTCCAGTCTTCTGGCACTTCTCCTGTTCTCCAAGAATTTTCAAAGATTATGGAGAGGGGTTCAAAAATTTCTTCTGCTATCTCCTTCAGTACTCTGGGGTGTAATTCATCTGGACCTGGAGACTTGAATTCATTTAGGTTAGCTAAGTGTTTCCTCACTATCTTTCTGTTTATAGATATCCTGGATTCTTCTATTCCCTTAATAGGACAGTGAATAACAGTTGATGTTACATTTCCTTTCTGAGAGAAAACAGATGCAAAATAGGAATTTAAAAGTTCAGCCTTCTCAACATCCTGTCTTACCATTTCATCATTTTCATCCTGTAAAAATCCTATAGCATCTTTGACTTTTCTTTTACTTTTGACATATCCCCAAAATCCTTTATTATTGCTTTTGACATCTCTTGCAAGCCTCAGTTCATTTTCAGCTTTAGATAATCTGATTTGTGCCCTGCAGGTTCTGCAGACAGCATTATATTCTTCTTTAGATATGCCTCCCTCTTTCCATTTTATAAACATTTTTTTCTTCCTTTTTAGCATGTGCTTAAGTTCTGTGTTCATCCATCCTGGTTTCCTTAAATGCTTCCTATTCTTCCCTCTTTTCGGAATTGTTAACAACTGTGCTTTGAGAATTTCATTTTTCAAGATTTCCCATCCTTCCTGGACATTTTTGTCTTTAAGGATATCCAGCCATTGGATCCCTCCAATTCTCTTTCTGAATCCCTTAAAATCTGCCTTTCTGAAATCTAACCTTGACGTCTGAGTCTTCACAGGTCTTCCGCCTCTAGTTATCCAAAATTCTAAAATAGCATGGTCGCTACCTCCTAGGGTCCCAGCCACTTTTACCTCCTCAACCATTTCCTCCCTGTTTATAAGGATTAGATCCAAGGTAGCAGTTCCCCTTGTTTTCTCCCTTACCTTTTGGAAGATAAAGTTGTCAGCAAGAGAGGATAAGAATTTCCTTGACCTGTTAGTTTTGCCTGAGAGAGATTCCCAACAAATGTCTGGATAGTTAAAATCTCCCATGACAACTATGTCATATTTTTTGGAGAACTTGGCCATTTGATGCATAAAGAGTTCATCCATATCTTCAGCTTGCACAGGCGGCCTGTAGTAAATGCCTACAATGGTGTCCTTTCCATTGTTCTGTCCTTGTATTCTTACCCAGACAGTTTCCACAGAACTCCCAGTCTCTGAAGCTTCAATCTCTGTGCAGATATACGCGTTTCTAACATACAATGCGACACCCCCTCCTCGTTTATCAAGTCTGTTTCTTGCAAATAAGTTGTATCCTTCTAGTCTTGTATTCCAATCATGTGTATTGTCCCACCAAGTTTCAGTGATTCCAATGACATCATATTTCTGTTCCTGTGTTAGTAGTTCCAATTCTCCTTGTTTGTTGCCCATGCTTTGTGCATTAGTATAGAAACACTTTAGTGTGTGATTGGTTTCTCTTTCTCCAATATTTTTATTAATTAGATTCTTTCGTCTTTGTTCTTCCTTTCCACTTCTAATAGCAGAGTTCTCAATAGCATTTGTCAGGTGTATGGCTTTTTCTGGTCTTTTGCTTCCCTTCCCATGTTGTTCTAGTTTAAAGCTCTCCTTACAAGTGTAGCAAGGCGACTTCCAAATACATGCTTTCTAGTCTTCGTAAGGTGCACCCCATCTCTAGCAAGTAGTCCATCGTATAAGTAGTTCACTCCGTGATCCAGAAATCCAAATCGTTGCTGACGGCACCATCGACGTAGCCAGTTGTTCACCTGCAGAATCTTATTCCACCTCCTTGTTCCATGGCCATCCACTGGGAGGATGGAAGAGAAGACCACCTGCGCTCCCAGTTCTTTCACTTTCTTGCCTAAGTCTTCAAAGTCTCTGCAGATGGTTTCCAGGTCGTTTCTTGCGGTGTCATTTGTCCCCACATGTAGTAGCAGGAATGGGTAGTCATCTGTAGGTCTGAAGAGTCCTGGTATCCTGTCAGACACATCTTTAATTTTTGCACCTGGAAGACAGCACATTTCTCTTGAAGTTATATCCGGTCTGCAGATAGCGGCCTCTGTTCCTCTCAACAGGGAATCCCCATGACCACCACTCTCCGTTTCTTCTTCACAACATTTTTCTTTCTCCATCCAGGAGGACTCTGAAGGCGTACAAGGTTGCTGTTTGTCGGCTAAGTCTTATCCTGATGTATTTCTTCATCGTTTTCCTGCGTAAGAGCCTGGTACTGGTTTCTGAGAAGTATGGGTGCTGACTGCCTCCTGATCCTCCTGCTTCTCTGGGTCACATGTCTCCATTCCTCTGTTTCTTCAGGTGCACTTCGAATTTCTTCTCTTTCTGTAACATGAAGAGATAATTCCGCTCTGTCCAAGAACTCTTCACCTTCCTTAATGATCTTCAACGTAGCTAACCTCTCTTCGAGATTTTGCAACTTTTCCTCCAACAGGGACACAAGCTTGCATTTGTGGCATGTGAAGTTTGACTTTTCCACTGGTAAATCTGTGAACATGTAGCAAGAAATGCAGCTCACTAATGGCTCCTGGCCTCTTCCATCTTGAGATTTCTTAAAAACGATGAAAGATGAGCCAAAATTCGGCGCGCGGTTTTTCTGATTTCCTCTTTTCAGCTGCAACGGCCAAAACCCAGTGATCGTTGAGCTTGCGGAGACTCTTCACTTATCCCAGAAGGCACTGGGAATATGCAAATGATCTCCTCAAGACTCTTCCCCTGCAGCAGCACCGTCTAGGGTACCCCACTATTTCTAGACCATAAACGCAAAATGCGTAAGGTCCCCTTTGTGAGTGCACAGAAAATTACACTTTTTTTCGGATGGAGCTGAAAAAGTTAAAGAAAAACTTTCCACCTGCCCTGCAGTGGAAGATACTTCATTTTCTCACGGTTTAAACATTGACATCACTGCAGAGCTTGACAGATGTTGTAGACTTTGTCATGGATAGACATTAATGTCATACCAAGAAACTCTACTTACTACCCTCTACAATCAAGAGTTTCTTCACTCGATTTGTTCCAGACGTTAGTAGAGACAGCTCTGAAGTTAAACCGGCCAATGATTTCCTCAGTGATCCCTCTACTTACACATTACTTCCATCACACCCCACTGAAACCTACAAATGCCCCTATCTCAAATCTTGGGTGAAGGTATTAAGTTGGGGTCATGGACAATAATGTCAGGGATTTTTTATGTTCCAATTAGAAATTGTCCAGACCTGAATAAGATGCTTCTTTATTGGACATGCCGGCATGATATTCTTAAGAGTTTAAATAGCAAAGCCGAAAGGGTGTTGAAACATATTGCGTTTGCAGAAATAGTACATACAATTTGCTTAGCTGTTAGCTATCCTTATCTGCGCTACCAGAGAAGTCACGCAAGACAAGGAAAACCAGCTAACGTTCACAAAAAGTAACACCCAAAGGTAACATCCATATGTTTCACAATACGGAAGCTAAAAAGAGTTTCAAAGTCTAGGCAAAATAAATGGCATATGCAATCCTGTGTGTATACCGTATATATATACTCACACACATACACATGTATATAGATATATATATTCAAACAATGTGAAAAACATATAGCCAGCTCACCATAAAGGAGTTCCTCTTGATGCAGTAATCGGTGTTCGCCCTATGCTTTGCACGGATACAGGCAGGGAGTATGCCCCAACAAATAGAAATATGAGGAAATTGTGATCCAGCAAAAGGATGAAAGTTCACCAGATTTGTAAAAACTTCTTCTTTATTAATCCATTATGTCATAAAAAATATATGAGGAACTCCAATCAATTAGTAGCATTCCAGCAAGGGACTACATGTTTCAGCACTATGTGCCTTCCTCACGGTCCTATTTGAACTGAGCTCCAACACTAGCAATATATCCTCCTTTGTGGAACATATTCAAATGACCCTTAATTTAAAACAGTGGAACAAACCAATTAAAAACATCTGAGTAGATGGTTGAAACTCAGTTCAAAAATATTGCTAGAAAAATACCTATATTGAACATGTTTTATACATAGACAAATGATAGAAACATTTAGTAATGAATCAACAATAATATGGAATAACTGCCACAAAAAGCAACAATATATAAACAGATATGAAAAGATGCATCATATAGTAGGCATGATCTAAACATCAGAAACAATCACAAAAATAACTCTCAGAAGGTATAATATCATAGAGTAGGTTTAAGATAAAGATATAATCTTTTGCAAATTCATACATGAACTCTATCCCTTTTCTTTTCCTCTCCCTTTCCTCTTTTCCTCCTTCTCCCAACAAAAAAAAAAAAAAATAATTTTCTTTTATTTCTTACCCAATATTGTGAAATGAGATCCATTCTACTGTTCAGTCCGTCTGAACAGTAGAATGGAACAGCTGAACAGCTTCTTTATTGGACATGCCGGCATGATATTCTTAAGAGTTTAAATAGCAAAGCCGAAAGGGTGTTGAAACATATTGCGTTTGCAGAAATAGTACATACAATTTGCTTAGCTGTTAGCTATCCTTATCTGCGCTACCAGAGAAGTCACGCAAGACAAGGAAAACCAGCTAACGTTCACAAAAAGTAACACCCAAAGGTAACACCCATATATTCACAATACGTAAGCTAAAAAGAGTTTCAAAGTCTAGGCAAAATAAATGGCATATGCAATCCTGTGTGTATACCGTATATATATATATATACTCACACACATACACATGTATATAGATATATATATATATATATATATATATGCACATAAAAGGACTTTATTACAATTATTATAACAATAAACTACACAGATGGTTGGCATTGGACCATCCGATATTATCAGTGTTCCATGGTTTACCTAAAACCCACAAAGGGTTTTTCCATTTCCCCTTTGCCCATTCATTTTGGGAATTGGCTCTTTGAATGAAAATTTAAGCCAGTGGGTAGATCACCACCTATGACCCCTTATAATCAGAATTCCTGGATATTTAAAGGACCCTACCACTGTCCTTAATGTATTTGATCAATTTACATGGAATGATGAATATTGGTTCACTACTTGCGATGTTGTGAACCTTTATTCCACCATTCTCCATTTAGCGATCATCGCTATTAAACATCACCTGGTTGATATAACAATCATTCATCACAACTGAGACAGTTTATTATTATGGCTCTCCAATACCTACTACATCACTATTTTTCCATGCTCAAGTCTAGATTTTTTCTCCAGATCCCTCGATGGGCTAAAGATTTTCCCCATCACTTGCCATCCTACATGTGTCCTGGTGGGAGGAGGTGTTCATATTCTCCCAATTACAATCCATATTTTGATGACATAAACTGGTTTGGAAGATTTGTGGACGACGTTCTTTTGGTCTGGCAGGGCGATCCGTCTAATATTGAGGGTTTTCCATCATACTTAAACTCAAATGAATTCAATCTTAAATTCTTTTTTTTGGATGGAATCTTGTCTGGCGATTCTGATACCCATAAAGTTATAACGACTCTATTTAGGGAAAAGGTTTCTGGGAATACAGTTTTCCATCGATCTAGTTCCCACGCCCCTCATACTATACGGGCAGTACCCTATGGAGAATTACATCGTGCCAAACAAAGTTCCTCTACACATTCCTCTTTCGTGGAATAGGGAGCTGCTATCAGCAAATGTCTAATTGAAAGAGGTTACAATAATCTTGAAGTGAGACGTGCATTAAAAGCCATTTTTAATAAACCCAGACCCCTTTATCCCAAAATATGCGGCTTTGCTGTAACAATGACACACAATCTGTGATTACATTTTCGGCGGCCTACAGTCCACAAGTCAACCAAATATTATCACAAACCGAGATGACGCCTTACCCAGAATTACTGATAGCGGAGGCAGGTGTGTGGCCAAGAGGGGACTCGCCCTCACCACCATGCTGTCCTCCTAGTCTCCTGGCTTACTATAAAGAGTTTCCAAAGTGTGGAGGCAGCAGGTGTAATGTGTGCACAGATGGGCTGGACAAAATAAAATCCTTCTCAATATTCCCTACAAAATATCACTGGTTTTACAAAACTGACACAAAATCTGTGGTTTATTGTATAAAGTGTTTATTATGCCAAATCAGTTACATTCGGTGCACAACCCATAAATTAAAGAAAAAGATCGCTTAACACAGATCCAACATAAATGGGAACAATAGCTCCTATTCAGGAGCAGCTAAACATTTTGTGTGCCTCCACAAAGGAGACCTTACAAATTTTTGCATTTTTGTTCTAAGGCTGGTTTCACACTTGCGTTTTTTTCGCTATCTTTTACATGGGTGCGCATACACATGCGTTTGTACGCGTTTGTATGCGTATGCGGGTTTTTGTAGTGTGCGCTCGGGCGCACAAAATGCATACTGTTGCATTTTTTTGTGCGTCCGACTTGCCCCAAAAAACCGCATACGCACGCAATGCGGTTTTTTTTTTACAGCCAAACACCCATTATAGTCTATGGGTGCGTATACGTGCGCAAGGTAATGCGCACGTATGCACAAAAAAAGCACCCAAACCCGCAAACAAACGCACACAAATGCATAATGCGTTTTTTATGTGCGTTCGCACTGCGCACGGTGCGCAGCGCAAAAAAACGCAAGTGTGAAAGTAGCCTAATAAAAGTGGGATACCCCAGACGGGGCAGAGAAGTTTAATGATGAGAGAAGCCTTTCGGATGTTTTGTCTGGATACAAAATATCCAAAGGGAATGAAGTTCAAAAAAGACTTGTTTTCTATACATTGATGGTATACATCGCTTTGTCTTTTGTGTTTTCGATCAGCTGCTGTGTTTATATTATTTCTTGTGCTTTGATTGGATCTTGTCCTCTTCGCCTGTACTCACTCACTGACATCCTATGACTTAGGGTGCTTACCTCGCCAGAAACGCGTCAGGTTGTTTTTACTATTTTGCTTTTTATTTATTGGATAAATACATTTTTGCTTTTATCTGGCCGATGCACTGAGATCAAACCCTTCCCTTCCTGTATCGTTGCTGTGCTCACCAGCGGGATCGGCACCCTCCAGCGGCATTCCGTCAACCTCATTTGGATTCAAGCTGCATGCTGGAGACTCCCTGTTCCTCTCTCTTCATTAAAGGAATGTTGGAACTTGGCGGGAGCATTGGCGGCATTAAACCAAAAGGCATAACAAGGTTTTCATAATAAGGGATACTGTAGTAGAAAGAAGCACCAATAGGGCCTTATACGATCGAGATAACAGAATATAAATGAGTTCTGGAGTGTTAAAAGTTGTCTTCCACTCACCCCCCTCCTTAATCCTAATCAGATTATAGGTTCCCCTGAGATCCAACTTGGAGAACCATTTTGCCCCAATAACTTGATTTAACAAATCAGGAAGGAGTAGGGGGGTATGGGTCTCAGATAGTAATCCGATTTATCTCACAAAAGTCTAAACAGGGACACAGGCCCCCATCTTTCTTCTTAACAAAGAACCCCCCTGCAGGGAAGATGAGGGTCTAATATGTACCTTGGTTATTTCATGGCCTGTCTCTCAAGACCAGACAGATTGTATAATCTGGTCTTGGGGCGACCTTGCACCCGGAAGCAAGTTCCCCGGACAGTCATACACACGATGAGGAGGCAGATCTTGTCACCCCTTTTCAGAGAACACCTCCTCAAAATCAGACAGAAAAAGGTGGAATGTTTTTAGTGGAGACACTAGAGATAACAGCACCTAGGCAATTATTTTTGCAGAAATCACTACACTTAATTATCTCTCTGGCCTGCCAATCTATAACCGGATTATGCTTAGTCAACCAGGGAAGACCCAACACAATAGGAGTATGGAGGCCTTCCAGAAGGTAACAAGAAAGAAGCTCCCTGTGAAGAGCCCCCATGTGCAGGTTCACAGTAAGCACTACTTGCGTAAAATGTCCCTGACCGAGAGGTGCAGAGTCAATTCCAAATATGGGGTGTGCTTCGTCAGAGAATAAAGGAAACACCAAGGTCCCGTGTGAACCGAGCATCCACCATATTGGCTCCTGTCCCCCTATTCCAGAGGACAGATATTTTCTCAGTTTTTATACCAATAATCACTTCTGTGGGTACGATAGACGGAGGATGCACATGAGGAAGAGATATATGCACCAGGTTGTTATCCTACACACAACCTGGGATTAGAATTTTCAGATTTTTTTTGTGCTTTGATAAAGGACAGACCCCCAATGAAATGTTCTTTTTGACCACAGAAAAGACACAACTGCACTTTGCTGCAAACCACAAGAGACACATACTGAGGGAAGGCCGCTCCTAACTGCATTGGTCCTTCAGAGCACACAGGGAAAACCTCGGTTTTAGGGAGTACCCTGGGGGACACAGTCACAACAGGTCTATCCCTGAGGTGTCCATGTAAGAATATGGCCAGAGCCATTGTGACCACCAACAACTCAGAGGAGTTTCGTAAAGCGCTAGGGTGTCTTTTACTCTTTCAGACAGGCCCTGACAAAACTGACTTCTAAGAGCAGGATCGTTCCACCGGGTGTCAGAAGCCAATATACGAAACTCAGAGCAGAATTCCTTCTGCTGGATGATCTCCCTGCTGGAGCTTACGTAGCTTAGACTCAGCAAGGTAGACACGGTTCAGGTCATCATACAGGAGGCCTAGAGCCTCAAAAAAACACCCGAAAACCTGTCCAGGAGGGCACCTTAGGTTCCTGTTCAGCTTTACTACACACCAGACTAACAGTCTGCTGCTGTGAGACCCTAGGTTGCATGTCTGACAGTTCAAACAACAGACCCTGCAATGGACTGCGATGGGATCCATACCAAGTTCCAAAATGTGAAACCAGTGAAAATATTATGCTGAGACAGTCTTCGGTAAGGAAGGGAGGCCTCAAACTGTCAATGGACCTGGGACCCTAACTATCCCTGTCCTGGGGTACTCTTTAAGGTAGAGAGGCCTGAGTCTCCAACCTTAATGTGCTCCTGTTAACCCCTGATCTGTCCCCTTCTCCACCCCATGAGGCCTGAGAATGAAATATAACGTAAACAAGACACAAAGACAAAACGGATAACAGAAAGCAACAAACATACAAACACTCACCAAAGGTAGAGAAGTATATAGGAAAGGATAGGAGGATAGGAATGTACCAACCAAATGTGAATAAGACTATGAGGAAAGCATACACCCAAAAACAGCACGCAACTATCTCCAGTAGCAACAAGGATCTTCTATTCAGCACAGCATCTCCAGCAAGCAAGGAAGCAAAGTTTTCACTGGCAAGACATAGAAGGTCAAGCCAGGTTTTATAGGGAAGAGGTAATGACCCGATTAGAAGCAGCTGAAAATGGAGCTGCAAGTTTCTGACCACCATAGAAAGGATCGTTAACCTCTTCAGCACTAAAGGAAACCAAATCCATCTAAAATGGGACACAAGCGCACAGTCCAAATGGAAGATCTGCGATTCACAATACAGAGTGATCATTTTTAAGCTTAAATATTGTTCTGGCAGCACACCGTCCTGTGTAAACGTGCTGACGAGAACAATGCTATTCTCTGCGCTCAAAACCATCATATTAAGGCTCACAGGCTATTAAACCACTGCCGATCGGCTTCATTTAACCAGTCGGCGGTCATTTAAGTACCACGTTTGACCAGTGTAAATGCCGCCTTAGATCCCGGTACCTTAGTTTTCACATCCACAGCTCATCTCCACAGACATCCCTTTTGTTTGATCTTCTGCAGCACATACCGACATAGTGACCTTAACAATAAACGTGTCATTATAATACCGCCTGCATAGAAATATCTTTTTTTATATTTAAAATATCCAATACAATTTAGGTATATTTTTACATATTTTTCAATTTTTAAAATGACCAATAATATCACATACAAGCAGGGGCGGACACAGACAGCTTGGGGCCACTGTGCAAGAAATGTGTAAATGTGTCTGGGCCTCCTTCCTTTTATGGCAACAAAGCTATATCCACTGCTCAAAAAGATAAAGGGAACACTCAAATAACACATCCTAGATCTGAATGAATGAAATATTCTCATTGAATACTTTGTTCTGCACAAAGTTGAATGTGCTGACAACAAAATCACACAAAAATCATCAATGGAAATCAAATTCATTAACCAATGGAGACCTGGATTTGGAGTCCCACACAAAATTAAAGTGGAATGTAATGTCCTTAAAACAAGTCAAAATGAGGCTCAGTATTGTGTGTGGCCTCCAAGGGCCTGTATGACCTCCCTAGTCCCTACTGTACAACGCCGGGGCATGTTCCTGATGAGGCAGTGGATGGTCTCCTGAGGGATCTCCTCCCATACCTGGACTAAAGCATCCGCCAACTCCTGAACAGTCTGTGGTGCAACGTGACGTTGGTGGATGGAGCGAGACATGATGTCCCAGATGTGCTCAATCGGATTCAGGTCTGGGGAACGGGCGGGCCAGTCCATAGCTTCAATGCCTTCATCTTGCAGGAACTACTGACACACTCCAGCCACATGAGGTCTGGCATTGTCCTGCATTAGGAGGAACCCAGGGCCAACCACACCAGCATATGGCCTCACAAGGGGTCTGAGGATCTCATCTCGGTACCTAATGGCAGTCAGGCTACCTCTGGTGAGCACATAGAGGGCTGTGCGGCCCTCCAAAGAAATGCCACCTCACACCATTACTGACCCACTGCCAAACCGGTCATGCTGAAGGATGTTGCAGGCAGCAGATCGCTGTCCACGGCGTCTCCACACTCTGCTACATCTGTCACATGTGCTCAGTGAGAATCTGCTTTCATCTGTGAAGAGCACAGGGCGCCAGTGGCGAATTTGCCAATTCTGGTGTTCTGTGGCAAATGTGAGGCGTCCTGCACGGTGTTGGACTATGAGCACAACCCCCATCTGTGGACGTCGGGCACTCAGACCATCCTCATGGAGTCGGTTTCTAACCGTTTGTGCAGACACATGCACATTTGTGGCCTGCTGGATGTCATTTTCCAGGGCTCTGGCAGTGCTCCTCCTGTTTCCCCTTGCACAAAGGTATTGGTAGCGGTCCTGCTGCTGGGTTGTTACCCTCCTACGGACCCCTCCACATCTCTTGGTGTACTGGCCTGTCTCCTGGTAACGCCTCCAGCCTCTGGACACTACGCTGACAGACACAGCAAACCTTCTTGCCACAGCTCTCATTGATGTGCCATCCTGGATGAGCTGCACTACCTGAGCCACTTGTTTCGGTTGAAGAGTCTGTATCATGCTACCACGAGTGTGAAAGCACAATCAACATTCAAAAGTGACCAAAACATCAGCCAGAAAGCATTGGTACTGAGATGTGGTCTGTGGTCCCCTTGTTAGCTGTACAATTCAATGACAGTTGATGGAGCATGGTAAAGCATCTTTTCTAATGGAGGAGCTGATGGACTGGTTATCTGGTCACCAGCCCCTCCATCAGCAGTCATTTTCTATCTAAAAAGAGACAAAAAACTGACTTGCACATCCAGACTAGTGTGAATAGGTGCATTCCAGGAGGCGCTACCTCCATATACAAATTACAAAAAAGGTTGTACTCTATGATGCTAAAGCATGTCAATGTGAAATATGGGAAATTTGAATAACAATATGGCTTTGGAGTATTAGGAAAAATTATGAGACGCTTAGCATAAAATTTGGCCAAATATTATCTGCACATCAACCATCCTCAAGGTGGTCTGTCTGATGGGTCCCTGACCTGTGTGAATACCTCTCTAAGGCTGATGTCTGAATTCCTGGGTGAATGTGGACACCTCTGTCTGCAATGCCTACATTTATGGGTAAGTAGGAACCTGCTGTAATTAAAATCACCACCGGGTGAAGGGCGGAGTGCTCGGTCAGTAAGCTAATATACAAAAGACAAAAAAACTGACTGGCACATCCAGATTAGTGTGAATAGGTGCATACAAGGAGGAGCTACCTTCATATACAATGTAAGCACCATGGAATAAATGGCGCTATAATAATACATAATAATAATACTACAATATACAAAAAAAGGTTGCACTCTATCATGCTAAAGCATGTCAGTGTCGAATATGGAAAATTATAAGTCTCCCTTTCTCCCATACCAATCTCCCACACCTCTCATTGTCCTCCTCCCCCCGCATCCCATCATTGCACTCTTCATCACCTCCATCATTGCCTTCTCCCCCACCACTATCATTGCTTTCTCCCCCACCACTCCATCATTGTCCATTCCACCACCTCCATAATTTCCTCCTCCTCCGCTCCCATTATTACCCTTTCCACCACCTCCATCATTGCCTTCTCCCCCACCACCATCATTGCCCATTCCACATCCTCCATCATTTCCTCATCCCCATCATTGTCCTTCCCACCACCACCATCCATTCCACCACCATCACTTCCTCCCCCTCCACCTCCATTATTGCCCTTACCACCACCTCCATGATTTCCTCCTCCCCCACCATTCCCATCCTTGCCAATTCCACCACCTCCATTTCCTCCTCCCCCACCATCTCCATCATTGCCCATTTGACCACCTCCATCATTTCCTCCTCCACATCCCCATTCTTGCCCATTACACCCCTCCATCATTTCTTTCTCCCCAACATTCCCATCCTTGCCCATTCCACCATTTATTATTATTATTATTTTATTTATTGATATAGCACCATTGATTCCATGGTGCTGTACATGAGAAGGGGTTACATACAAAGTTATAGATAGATATTTACAGTAAATAAATTTACAATGGCAGACTGGTACAGAGGGGAGAGGACCCTGTCCTTGCGGACTTACATTCTACGGGATAATGGGGAAGAGACACAAGGTCAGGGGTGCAGCATCTCTGGTGGTGGTGAGGAGGCAGCCCAGGTAGTGATGGTTATTGCAGGCTGTAATCTTTCCTGAAGAGATGGGTTTTCAGGTTTTGTTTGAAGGATACGAGGATGGTGGATAATTGAACGTGTTGAGGCATGGAATTCCAGAGGATGAGGGATATTTGGGAGAAATCTTGGAGGCGGTTGTGTGAGGAATGAATAAGTGTGGAGGAGAGTAGGAGGTCTTGCGAGGATCGAAGATTACGTGAGGGAGATATTGGGAGATTAGTTCAGAGATATAGGGAGGGAACAGGTTGTGGATTGCTTTGTAGGTCAGTGTTAGTAGTTTGAACTGGATTCGTTGGGGAACTTGGAGCCAGTGGAGGGATTTGCAGAGGGGAGAAACAGGGGAGTAGCGAGGAGAGAGGTGGATTAGTCGGGCAGCAGAGTTGAGGACAGCCTGGAGTGGTGCAAGAGAGTTAGCAGGGAGGCCACAGAGGAGAGTGTTGCAGTAGTCAAGTGGGATGATGAGGGTGTGTACAAGAGTTTTAGCAAATTGAGGGCTGAGAAAGGGACGGATTCTGAAAGTATTTTTGAGTTGGAGGCGACAGGAGGTGGCAAAAGTTTGGACGTGCGGTTTGAAGGACAGGGCAGAGTCGAGAGTTACTCCGAGGCATCGGATTTCTGGTGCAGGAGAGAGCGTGATGCCGTTTACTGTAATAGATAAATCAGGTAGGGAAGATACGTGAGATGGAGGAAAGATGATGAGTTCGGTTTTGTCTACATTGAGTTTTAGGAAGCAAGAGGTGAAGGAGGATGTGGCTGATAGACACTCTGGGATTCTGGACAGCAGAGAGGTGACAACTGGGCCAGACAGTTAGATCTGAGTGTCATCTGCAAACAGGAGGTACTGGAAGCCATGGGACTTTGAGTTTTCCTAGGCCAAGGGTATAGATGGAAAAAAGTAGGGGCCCCAGGACAGAGCCTTGGGGGACTCCAACAGAGAGGGTGGGATGAGGAGGTAGTGTGGGAGTGGGAAATACTAAATGTGCAGTCGGAAAGGCGATCCAGGACATGGCAAGGTCTTTCATGCCAAGGGAAGAAAGAATCTGTAGCAGTAGGCAGTGTTTGACTGTGTCGAAGGCAGAGGACAGGTCGAGAAGGAGGAGGATGAAGAACTGTCTGTTAGCTTTGGCTGTAAGTCAAGTAATTAGTAAATTTTGGGCAGTTTCGGTGGAGTGGTGGGGGTGGAAGCCAGATTGAAGGTTGTCAAGGAGTGAGTGAGATGAGAGGTGGGAGGAAAGTTGAGCATGGACATGCTGCTCAAGGAGTTTGGAAGCAGTGATATGGGGCGATAGCTGGGCATAGCAGTTGGGTCAAGGTTTGTTTTTTTGAGGATGGGTGTGATGGTGGCATGTTTGAAGGCAGAGGAGAAGGTACCAGAAGATAGCGATAGTTGGAGAGATGGGTTAGGGCTGGAATGAGTGTATTAGTGAGGTTGGGGAGCAGGTGGGAAGGGATGGGGTCAAGCGCACAGGTGGTGAGGTGTGATTAGGAAAGGAGATGAGCAAGCTCTCCTTCAGTGATGTTGGAGAGGGAGGTTATTAGGGAAGGGCAGAGGTCTGGTATGTGGAGTGGTTGGGGTGGTGGAACAGTAAAGGTTTCCCTTGTTTGGTCGATCCTATTTTTGAAGTAGGTGGCAAAATGCTTGGCAGTGATGAGGGGAGTTGGAGGTGGCAGTGGTGGGCGAAGGACAGAGTTAAATGTGCTGAACAGTTGTTTTGGGTTGTGGGATAATGAATATTCAAGGTTTGGGAAATAGGTCTGTTTAGCGGAGGTGAGGGCTGATTTGAAGGCAAGTGTAGCTTGTTTGAGAGCAGTGAAGTTGTCTGGCAGGTGTGTTTTCTTCCAACGCCGCTCCGCGACCCTGGATGCTTGTCGAAATTTTTTTGGCAAGGTTGTTGTGCCAGGGATGGCTATTGATTCGTCGCACTTTGCCATGCGTGAGAGGGGCAACTCAGTCTATGGCTGATGTGAGGGCGGCATTGTAGAAAGCGGTGGCGCTGTTCATGTTGTGGAGTGACGATATGGAGGACAGAGGTTTAAGAAAGCCTGAGAGTCTGCGAGTGTCTAGATGTGCGAGGTTTCTGCGAGCATGTGCTAGTGGCTGGACATGGGGGGCAGGTGAGAAGGACAAGGATGAGAAAGTGAGTAGATGGTGGTCAGATAGGGGGAAGGGAGAGGTTGTGAGATTAGGTAGGGAACAGAGGCGGGTGAAGATGAGGTCTAATGTATGTCCATCTGTGTGGGTGGCTGTGGAGGACCACTAAGTCCAAAGGGTGAGGTGACAAGAGTTTGGAGGCTGCTGACTGGTGAGTGTCAATGGGGATGTTGAAGTCCCCCATGATGATGGTGGGGATGTCAGCAGAAAGTGGAGGAGCCAGGTGGAGAATTGGTCAATGAAGGCAGTGACTGAGCCCGCTGATTGGTATATGACAGCCATTTGGAGATTAGAGGGAGAGTAGATACGGACAGAGTGAACCTCGAAAAAGGGAGGATAAGGGAGGGTGGGGATTGGATAGGGTTAAAGGAGCAGTTTTTGAAAGGAGGAAACCCACTCCTCTGCCATGTCTGTTGACAGTGCGAGGAGTGGAGGTAAAGTGGAGGCCGCCGTAACTCAGTGCGGCAGGGGAGGCTGTGTCAGGGGGTGTCAGCCAGGTCTCAGTGAGGGCCAGGAAGGAAAGGTTGCGGCAGGTAAAGAGATCATGGATCACGTGGAGCTTGTTGCAGATGGAGTGGGCATTCCAAAGTGCTCCAGAGAGAGGGAGCAGGGAGGTGGGGGTCAGTGGCACAGATTCTAAGTGTGAGGGATTGCAGTAGTTTCTCTTAGTGTGACAAAGATAGGGGTGAGGATTAGTGGGATGTGTGAGGTGGGGCGGGCAGGATTGGGGGATATGTCACCAACAATGAGAAGCAGAGAAAGGGAAAGCAGGTGGGCGAAGGAGAGTGACTGACTTGTATTGTATTTCATTTGGAGAGGGCTGAGGTTAAGGAGTATGTCTGCAGATGATGCTAAGTAGGGGGGTAAGAGAGAGGGGGAGATAGTGGTTTAAGGGTGCAGGTGTTTGGGGATAGCGAAGGAGAATGAGAATTAGTGGAGCAAAAACAGAAAGGGCAAATGTAAGCATGGTTAAAGAGCAGGGTAAGAAAGGAAAGGCAAGTAAAATTAGAAGACAGTGATTATTCTTACCTTTCTGGCCAATTTCTGGACTATTTCTGGTATATTTCTGATGTAACACTTATGTCACACTTCAAATGATTAAGTTGAAAAAAAGAACTTAGTGGTATATGCTCCAATTGGGTCATTGGACCAGAATGTGCATCTCCCCATTGAAGTGCTGTTGGCAGATTATTTTGATATTGGACACTTCAAATGATGTCACATCTGAGCAAGGTCAGATCTGACCTATTCCATGCAACTTATACCGTTCAAATGTCCATGAAATGAAACCAGGTGAGAGAGAGAGAGAGAGGGGAGGAGGATGGAGCAGTAGTTCACAGCAGGGAGTAATTAACAGATTGCAGTTAATAAGACTTTTGACAACCAAAGCTGAAGAAAGAGGTAGAATAAGATGGAATGATAACACTAGGTGTGAGGAGCATGGGCAATATGCATGCAGTAAGTTTAAAGTATGATACATGGAATTAAAGTCAGGGAAAAAAGCAGCAGCGTACCAATTAAAAAACAGGATGAGGAGTGCATGGGGTTCAGGGGTGCAGTGGGTATTCTGGATTAAGAGAGTTCAGATGCACCATTTCCTCCTCCCCCACCACCTCCATCATTGCCCTCTCCTCCACCTACACACACAGACACACACAGCACCATTCACATATCTGCACATTCCCCTGCAGCGCTACGCATGCACACACGCACACACCATCACTCATCTCTACATACACACAAAAAATGTACATACAAAAACACACAGCACCGCTCACCTCTTCGCGTGCTCTCCCATCACCGGCAGCTAACTCTCTGGCACAGCCGGCCGCTGAATGATGACGTCGTCTAGCAGTGCTGCTGTCTGTGTGAGAGAGACAGGAAGCGCAGGCAGGAAGCAGGACAGATCGCTGCAGCTCTACTGTAATTTTCTCTTGTAGGCAGTGGAGCTGCCGGGATCTCTCCCTGCCTTCCGCACAAGAGGGCAATCAGGCCAGGGGCCCCCTGGAGCCTCAGGGCCGAATAAACAGGCCAGACTGCCCTCATTATTATCCGCCCAGCCGGGGCCCCCTCCACCTCTGGACCCCAATGCAGTTGCACAGGCTGCACATTCATACAAGGGACAAATACCACCACACCATGACCGGACTACATATTACCACCACATAGTGACTTATAATGCCAAATACAAGGAACAAATACCACCACACCATGTCTAGACCACATATTACTACCACAGTGACCGAATAATAGCACATACAAGGAACAAATACCACCACACCATGACCAGACCACATATTACCACCACATGGTGACCAAACAATAGCACATACAAGGAACGAATACCACCACACCATGACCGGACAACATATTACCACCACATTGTGACTGAATACTACAATACTGATCATTAATAAAAAAAAACAATACTATCACCATAAGTGCCATCATACACAGGAGATCCATCTGTACTTAGTATGAAATGTCTGTGTACAGGTAATACAGGGTTAACCAGTGACATTATACACAGGAGCTCTGTATATACTGTCAGTGTACACCTATAATGCCACATACAAGGAACAAATACCACCACACCATGTCTAGACCACATATTACCACCACAGTGACCGAATAATAGCACATACAAGGAACAAATACCACCGCACCATGCCCAGACCACATATTACCACCACATGATGACCAAAAAATAGCACATACAAGGAAAGAATACCACCACACCATGGCTGGACAACTTATTACCACCACATAGTGACTGAATACTACAATACTGATCATTAATAAAAAAAAAAAAACAATACTATCACCATAAGTGCCATCATACGCAGGAGATCTGTACTTAGTATGAAATGTCTGTGTACAGGTAATACAGGGTTAACCAGTGACATTATACACAGGAGCTCTGTATGTACTGTCAGTGTACAGGTAATACAATGATCACCCGTGACATTATACACAGGAGCTCTGTATATAGTGTCAATGCACAGGTAATACAGGGATCACCAGTGACATTATACACAGTAGCTCTGCATACACTGTTAATGTACAGGCAATTGTCATGCTGCAGCAATGCAGGTAGCTACAAGCTCCAATAGATGGCAATAGAGTGGAAGAGGACAGCACATCTGCAACAGCAGACATGCAGCGCTGCAGTGAGGCTACCACCAGGTGGCAGCAGAGTAGTCAAATAAGCAGAGTCAAAATTTAGACCATCACGCAGTACAAAGGGAAAAAACAAGCACAAAGTCAGCGGAGCGCCGGAGGGTCAATACCAGTCCAAAGCAGAAGTACCAGAAGCAAGAGACAGTCAGGTCAGAGTCAAAGTCGAGTCAAAAACCGTGAAATCCAAAAACAAAGGGAAACACGAAGACGGGATGGGCAGACAGGAAGGAACAGACATGGGCAAATGTTATGATTGAGTCACCGTAGGAGGCAGAAACAGAAATGCTAGCTAAGTCCTGAAAACCAGAGAAGTTGGCAACTATCAGATTGCAGACCCCTGAACCTTTCAACACAACTAGCAGTAGCCGTGGGGAGTTCCTACGATGACCTAGACCCCTCGATCACAGCCGGAGAGATACATAGGCCTAAAGAAGGAAAGGGGAAATCTAACTGCCCCAGAGCAGACCCCAAAGCAATAGGCAGCCCCCCACATATACTGACGGTGAAGCAAGATGAAAACACTTAGACAGAAAGACAGGCTGAGCAAAGACGGGGCCCAAAAACTACCTAGATAGGAACGGATAGGAAGGCTGCTGTCTGCAATCTGCCAAAACCCTATCTGAGACAAAAGCCAACAAGCTGATATAAAAATGGCCCTGAAGCAACTAAGCTTCAAAAACTAAATCAGCACTCAGGTACTTTCAGAAGACAGAGCTCACGGAACACTGCACACTCCAGCAGGGAGTGGCAGAATCCAAAAAGCAAGAAAAACAAAAACAAATCTTAGATGCAAAAAGGCAAAACAGAAAACTTAGCTTTAGGAGAGCAGGAATCAGACTGGTGTCCAAGAGTCCACAGAGAAATCACCCGCAGGGCAGAAAGGGCGTAGGCTGCCTTAAATCCAGTCAGTGACTCCACTCAGCCAATCGTCTTCATTAGTCCCAGGTGCCTGATAATCAGGCTCACTACCTTCCTTCACTAGAATAGGGAGTTCACCAGGCCTCAGTGACGGAGGGGAAAATGAACTCACAACAGGCAAAGTCAGTAAGCACAGCAGGACAAATCAGGGTACTACCAGAGTCAGATACTCACGCCGTAGGCAGAAAATACAACTGACATCACCTGCAGAACACAGCGGGAAGAAATAGCAGACCTGAAAACAAAACGAGGCAAGGTAAAGTTAACCCCTGACATGATCAAACCAGGAAAGGGGCACACAGGACTCAAAACCTGGTTTGGATCATGACAGTACCCTCCTCTCAAGGGGAGCCACTGGACACCCAGGTTTACTAGAACAATGTGCATGAAACACCCGAACCAGACGATCAGCATGGACGGATCGCGCCGGAACCCAAGATCTATCTTCAGGACCGTAACCCCTCCAATGGACCAATTACTGAAGTGAACTGCGAACCATCTGAGAATCGACAATCCGTTCAACTTCATACTCAGTTTGACCACTCACAGAGACAGGAGGCAGAGGGGGTGGAGACCCAGCAGAGGAAGGTACACATGGCTTAAGAAGGGACTTATGGAATACATTGGGTATCCGAAGCGACGGGGGTAAGAGTAAATGGAAGGCAACTGGGTTGATAACCTCAATGATCTCGTAAGGACCAATAAACTTAAGACCCAGCTTAGGCCTGTTTCACACTTCCGTTTTTTCAAATCCGTCAAAATCCGTTGGTTTCCGTAAAAAAACGGATCCGCCATTTTTTTGCAGGATCCGTTTTTTTTGTCCCATAGACTTCCATTAGTGGTTACCGCGGATCCGTCAAAAAAACGGATCCGTTTTTTTAAAAACGGATCCGTTTGCATCAGTTTCCGTCAAAAAAACGGAAACGGATCCGTTTGGCGGACACAAAAACGGAAGTGTGAAACAGGCCTAAACAGAATGAACCTTCAGACGTATGTTCCTGGTAGACAACCACACCTTGTCTGCCACCAGCAACTTAGGTCCCACAGATCGTGGCTTATCAGCAAAATGTTTTTGTTTGCCCTGAGCCACCACAATGTTCTTCTGAACCTCCCTCCACACCTCCTAAAACTGTTGAACCGCCGGATCAGCCCACGGACACCAAATCCAGTCTGGAAAATTCACCAAAATAGGGGTGAAAACCGTAGTTACAGAAGAACGGAGAGGAACCAGTGGACTGATTAACCAGATTATTAAATGGGATCTCAGCCACCGGCAGGGAGGAACACCAATCCTCTTGCTGAGATGTGACAAGACACCGCAAAATTTGTTTAAGAGACTGGTTGGTCCTCCCCATCTGCCCGTTGGTTTCAGGATGGTAGGCTGAGGAGAAGGTCAAGCCAATACCAAATCTCTTACAAAATGCCCTCCAGAACTTGGAGACAAATTGTATCCCTCTATCAGACACCAAATTCAGAGGCACACCAACCGCACAACATGCTCAATAAATAACTTGGACAAGGTTTCCGCGTTAGGTACTCCTGCCAACGGTCCAAAATGCGCCCATTTACTAAGTCTGTCAACCTCCACCCAAACCACAGTCTTGCCATTGGAAGGAGGGAGGTCACTGATAAAATCCATGGACAAATGAGTCGAAGGTCTATCCAGAATTGGCAATGTCACCAATACCCCGGCCGGATGGTTATGGGAGCTTTTAGCACAGGCACACGAATCACAATCAGACACAAACATGGTTATGTTAGAAGACATGGAGGACCACCAGAACAGTCTAGCAATAGCTCTCCGGGTAGCTGAGACTCCTGGATGCACACTAAGAGCAGAGTCATGAATCTCCCGGAGAACCCTCAACCGATACTGCATAGGCACGAAGATCTTATCAGGCAATGACGGAGGAGCAAGAGACTGAGCCTCACGAATCTCCCACTCCAATTTGGAGGACACCCCAGCAACGACCACCCCCATGCTGAAGAATGGAGGAAGGAGGATCAGGAGGTGATTCCGGATCCAAACTGCGAGACAAGGCATCGGCCTTGACATTCTTGGAACCAGGCCGAAAGGTGATGGAAAAATGAAAACGTGTAAAAAAAAAAGCGACCACCTCGCCTGTCTAGAAGTTAAGCGTTTAGTCGACTCAATGTAGGACAGGTTCTTGTTGTCTGTAATCACCGTAATCCGATGAACAGCCCCCTCCAAAAAGTGCCTCCATTCTTCAAAAGCCAGTTTTATGGCTCAGGGTGTGTGCACACGTTGCAGATTCTGCTGTGGAATTTTCCGTGCAGATTTTGCCAAACCCGCAGGTAAAATGACCTGGATTTTACCTGCAGATTTAGTGCAGTTTTTGTGCGGATTTCCCCTGCAGTTTTACACCTGCGGATTTCTAGAATGGAGCAGATGTAGAACTGCACAAAAGAAGTGACATGCTGCAGTTTTAAATCTGCGCGGAAAAATCTGCATCATGTGCACAGCATTTTTTGTTTTACATAGCCTTAAATGGTACTGTACATCACTTGCAGTTCTGCTGCAGAACTGCAGAAGAATCCGCACTGTGTGCACATACCCTCAGAGGTGAGAAATGCTGTTTTCCACTCATCCCCCTCCCAAATACGGATAAGATTATATGGTCCCTGAAGGTCTAACTTGGAAAACCACTTAGCCCCAGACAATTGGTTGAAATGATCTGGGATAAGCGGCAGAGGGTAGGTATTTCTCACAATAATCTTGTTCAGTTCCTGAAAATCGAGGCAAGAGTGAAAATCACCATCTTTTTTCTTAACAAAAAAAATCCAGCAGCCACAGGAGAGACAGAGGGACGGATGTGTCCTTTACATAAACTTTCAGAGACATACTCTTTCATAGCGGAATGTTTCGGTCCGGAAAGATTGTACGGACGAGCCTTGGGCAATTTAGCACCAGGAACGAGATTGGTAGCGCACTCATAGGAGCGATGTGGTGGCAAAACCTCAGCCTCTTTTTCAGAGAACACGTCCTTAAAATTTTTCAGATACTCCGGAATACCCTCTAGATTAACAGATGACACCAGTACATGTCAAACGCTGACAGCGCATTTAACATGCACATCTGGCAATCGCGCCGTAAATTCACCCATCGGTGATCGCGGGTCGTTGATGGGTTGGCATGACAACCAGAGGTCTCCTGGAGACCTCTATGGTTGTCACTGCCGGATTGCTATAAGTGCCGCCCTGTGGTGGTCATAGCATGTGAGGTATTCTGCTAGATACAGTGGGGAAAAAAGTGAAGACTTACAGAAAACGTTTGACCTCTGTCATTGTCAACAAAGGATATATAACTAACAAAATATTGAGAAGAATTTTTGTTAATGACCAAATACTTATTTTCCACCATAATTTGCAAAATAAATCTTCCCAATTCAGACAAGGTGATTTTCTGGATGTGTTTTCCCATTGTGACTCTCATAGTCGTGGTCGACCTATGATGCCAATTACAGGCCGCTCTCATCTTTATAAGGGGGAGAACTTGCCCAATTGGCGGCTGACTAAAGACTTTCCTTCCCCACTGTACAGGAGATCTGATCATCGCCTGTATGTAGCAGAGGCGATCGGGTTATGGCAGCTTCTAGTCTCCCATGGAGACTACTGAGGCATGCAAAAGTGAAAAAAAAGGTTTTACAAATATAAAAAAAATTAAAGTTCAAATCACCGCCCTTTCACCCCATGCAAAATAAAACAATTAAAAAAAAAAAAAATCACACCTACACATATTTGGCATCACCGCATTCAAAATCGCCCGATCTATCCATAAAAAAAGGATAAACCCGATCTCTAAACGGCGGAGCCAGAAAAAAAGCAAAACGCCAGAATTGTGTTTTATTGGTCGCTGTGACATTGCATTAAAAGGAAATAGCGGGCGATCAATAGATCGTATCTGCACCAAAATATCATTAAACAAAGTCAGCTCAGCGCGCAGAATATAATCCCTCACCCAACCGGAGATCACGAGAAGTGGAGACGCTGCGGGTCTCGGAAAATGGCGCCATTCTTTTTTTTTTTTTTTTTTAAAGTTTGGAATTTTTTTCACCACTTAGATAAAAACCATAGTGGACACGTTTGGTGTCTGTGAACTCGTAACGACCTGGAGAATCATAACGGCAGGGCGGTGTCAGCATTTAATGGACCTAGTAAAAAAAAGCCAAACAGAAAACAGCTGGCAGATTGCACTGTTTTGCAATTTCACTGCACTTGGAATTTTTTTCCTGTTTTTCTGTTACACAACATGGTAAAACCAATGGTGTCGTTCAAAAGTACAACTCGTCCCGCAAATAATAAGCCCTCACACGGCCATAGTGACGGAAAAATAAAAAAGTTATGGCTCTGGGAAGAAGGGGAGCGAAAAACGAACGCGTGCGCCGGTCATGAAGGGGTTAATGTCCTCACACCTCTGAGGCCGTCACAGACAGTGTACTGACAGTGCGCTCCCTCGGGATCGCGTCTACAGGGGGCTGAAGACTAATGCACCGCGCACGCTGCAGGCTGATAGCTTACAGTTACAAACCTTCACACAGACCAGATATCATACAGAATCCCGGTAAGATCCGTCCTCATGTCTGCGCTATCCCCAAATAAAAGCAGAGACACCAAACACCACAGAAACAGTAACCGGAGTCCACGTGTGAGGTGTTCCCGGTACAACCAGTATGGAGGACACAGCGCGGGGCGCCCCGGAGTCAGGGTAACGACCTGACCCCGCCCCCAGGTCACATGTCAATGACGTCACCACATGTCCTTCACCACTTCTCTCCTGACCCCGCCCCCTAATCACATGACGGTGACGTCACCTCAGGTCCTTCACATCTCTCCTGAGCCCCGCCCCCTGGTCACATGACGGTGACGTCACCACAGGTCCTTCACCACTTCTGTCCTGAGCCCCGCCCCCTAGTCACATGACGGTGACGTCACCACAGGTCCTCCCGCGCTCAGTGCAGCCGCTCCGTCCCGGGTGTGCGCAGCTCGTGTTCTCTGCGGTCAGCCAGCAGCAGATTTCCGGTTCCCGCCATTCCGGTGAGATGACAGGAGGGTTTGTGGTGAATCTGTGAGAGGAGAGTGTGGGGGGAGATCAGAGCTGTTCCTGTGGAGGCTCCTGCTCCATGTGACTGCGGCTCCTCAGTGTTGGGGACGGGCAGCATTGTATGGGGGATGTGCAGCGTCTCCTCCTCACCTCACGGCCCCCGCTGGAGGTGGAGTTACCACGGTGACCGTCCCCCGCTGGAGGTGTAGTTACCACGGTGACCGTCCTCCGCTGGCGGTGTAGTTACCACGGTGACCGTCCTCCGCTGGCGGTGTAGTTACCACGGTGACCGTCCTCCGCTGGCGGTGTAGTTACCACGGTGACCGTCCTCCGCTGGCGCTGTAGTTACCACGGTGACCGTCCTCCGCTGGCACTGTAGTTACCACGGTGACCGTCCTCCTCCTACGAGGCTGATAATGAGCGGTCAGATCGGCGGAGGAGGCCGCGGTGGAGTTTTGTGGCTTCTCCTCCAGATTCTTCCTGATAAATGTTGATATTTGGGCAGAATTTAGTGATTGTCGTTCTCTCATCCCCTGTGATTTCCATCTTCTCCTTCATCATGAAGACGCCGGCAGGACGAGATCCCTCCAGCTGATCCAGTGCTCATCCCTCCTCCTCCTGAATGACACCCGAGGATGGACGAGGACAGGGATGAGACCACCAGGAGATTATTCCACTGCGCCCTGGAGATCATCTCCCTGCTGAGCGGAGAGGTAACTCCTCTACATTTCTATCAGCTTTATTGTGTGATGTGACGAGTCCGACACCGGGAAGAGGAAATCCAGAATAGGAGAGAAGGATTCTTTACTGTAAGAGCAGGGATTCTGTGGAGCTCTCTGCCCGGAGGAGTTGTCATGGGGATTCCCTGTAAGAGCTGTAGAGGGGCCGGGATGTCTGTCCGGAGTGTAATAATATTCCCGGTTATGGCCCCAGATTACTGGAGACGGTTATTGATCCCGGGATTTCTACTGATTGTCAGATCTGGAGTCGGGAAGGAATTCTTCTCCCTAAGTGTCTCTCTCCATACACAGGATTACACAATAGTGAGGAAGACACCGGGGGGCTGTGTGACTCCCATCATCCATCTCCAGGAGTCAGGAGGGCGGAGCCCGGGCCCCATCACAGAGCCTCCCCCGCACTCCCCGATACATGAGAGGAACAAGAAGATCCTGGAGCTCAGCAACAAGATGATCGAGCTGCTGAGCGGAGAGGTGACTGCTGGGACATTATACAGGACTGGAGGATTCTGGGTGATGAACGGAGAGGTGACTGCTGGGACATTATACAGGACGGCACTGGAGGATTCTGGGTGATGAGAGGAGAGGTGACTGCTGGGACATTATACAGGAGGGGACTGGAGGATTCTGGGTGATGAGCGGAGAGGTGACTGCTGGGACATTATACAGGACGGCACTGGAGGATTCTGGGTGAGGAGAGGAGACTGCTGGGACATTATACAGGACGGCACTGGAGGATTCTCGGTGATGAGCAGAGAGGAGACTGCTGGGACATTATACAGGAGGGGATGGAGGATTCTGGGTGATGAGCGGAGAGGTGACTGCTGGGACATTATACAGGACGGCACTGGAGGATTCTGGGTGATGAGCGGAGAGATGACTGCTGGGACATTATACAGGACGGCACTGGAGGATTCTGGGTGATGAGCGGAGAGGTGACTGCTGGGACATTATACAGGACGGCACTGGAGGATTCTGGGTGATGAGCGGAGAGGTGACTGCTGGGACATTATACAGGACGGCACTGGAGGATTCTGGGTGATGAGCGGAGAGGCGACTGCTGGGACATTATACAGGAGAGCACTGAAGGATTCTGGGTGATGAGTGGAGAGGTGACTGCTGGGACATTATACAGGACAGCACTGGAGGATTCTGGGTGAGGAGCGGAGAGGTGACTGCTGGGACATTATACAGGAGGGCACTGGAGGATTCTGGGTGATGAGCGGTGAGGTGACTGCTGGGACATTATGCAGCACTGGAGGATTCTGGGTGATGACAGTGTCGTTGTTGTCAGGTTCCTATAAGGTGTCAGGACGTCGCTGTCTATCTCTCCATGGAGGAGTGGGAGTATTTAGAAGGACACCAGGATCGGTACCAGGCCGTGATGATGGAGGAGCGCCGGCCTCTTACACCACGAGGTGAGCAGCGAGGCTCCTTGTTGGCTCCGGTGGATGTGATGACGTCTCTCCGGCGTAGTCCTATAATAGAGGAGTTTTCTCCAGACTTGCTCTGGTTTTCTCTACATTTTCTCCGTCTGACAACAGCTTTCATTTCCCTGATTATTTTCTTCTGATCTGTGAGTCGCGGTTTCTCCGCTGTCGTCTCGTCTTCATCAGTCTTGAGTCTTCGTTCTCTTCTTTCAGAATCTTTCTCCTTCCTTAGAGCATCGGTCACATTTTGTCTGCAGATGTCTCGTCCTTCTCTCCGTTCTCTCCTGTGAGTTCTTTCGGTCCCTAAGTCTGTCGTGGATTATTACTCGGCAGAGTTGGGGTTAATTTACTGATGATTTTTTCCCCCTAATCCGCTGTTGCTCGTCCGTCCCTCAGAATCGGTGCAGGCTCAATGTGGTCATCAGTCGTGGTCGGTGTCCGGCTCCTCCCTCTTGGCTGACACTTGTGTCACCTTTCTTGGACTCCTTCATTCTCTCTTCTTCTTTGTGAGAAATCACTTTCTCCGTTCTGTGCACAAAGTCCTGGATAAATATCGGCCCCGGACCGTCCCTCAGACCTCGGGACACGAGTCGCTGTCCTGACATAAAGATGGAACGTGGTGGAGCCGATCACCCGTCAGTCTGACATGGAGGCTTTTCAGCTGTTCTCCGGCACTGTGTCTATTCACCACTCACTCTGCAGGCGTAGAAGCACAGAACTCTCCGTAGTGGAGGAGAAGGTCAGATCACCGTGCAGGGCATTAGGGCACCCAACCACATAAAGGGAACCTGCCATGTAAAATAACATTAACCTTCAGACATGGGGTTAACCTGCAGGTTAATAATGGTTTGATCTTGCCCGGCTCCTGCACCCAGAGCCCCTCTGCCAGGAGGAAATTACCTTTATTCCCTCGGCAGTGATCGGCTTCCAGCCATAGAGGTGCGGCTTCAGTGACCCCTCAGTATACAGTAAGAGTGGCTGAATCTGCTCCCCGGCACTGACTGACAGCCGGCTCTAATGCGGAGCCGGCTCTCAGTCGGCGCTCTCTATACACTGAGCGGTGACAGTAGTTGCGCCGACTGAATCTATGACTGGAAGCTGAACACTGTAGGTGGAATAAGGTTCATTTCCTCCCGGCAGCGGGGCTCTCAGTGCTGACACCGGGCAGGTTCAAAATACTATTAACTTGCAGATTAATCCCATGTCTGCAGGCTATTAGTATTATTATACGACAGGTTCCCTTTAAATGGCTCCCACAACACCGTCCTCCCGAGCGCTGTCACCGTTAGCCGTACACGTGCACTTGCTGCCTAGTTTAGTGTTTATATCGAGGTGAATGTTGAGATTTTTCTCTATTTAAAGAAGAATAAAAACGCAGTAACTCGTCTCTTAACCCCTTCATGACCCAGCCTATTTTGACCTTAATGACCAGGCCATTTTTTGCAATTCTGACCAGTGTCCCTTTATGAGGTAATAACTCAGTAACGCATCCTAGCGATTCCGAGATTGTTTTTTCGTGACATATTGGGCTTCATGATAGTGGTAAATTGAGGTTGATAATTTTTGCGTTTATTTGTGAAAAAAATGGAAATTTGGCGAAAATTTTGAAAATTTCGCAATTTTCAAATTTTGAATTTTTATTCTGTTAAACCAGAGAGTTATATGACACAAAGTAGTTAATAAATAACATTTCCCACATGTTTACTTTACATCAGCACAATTTTTGAAACAAAATTTTTTATTGTTAGTAAGTTATAAGGGTTAAAAGTTGACCAGCGATTTCTCATTTTTACAACGAAATTTACAAAACCATTTTTTTTAGGGACCACCTCACATTTGAAGTCACTTTGAGGGGTCTATATGGCAGAAAATACCAAAAAGTTACACCATTCTAAAAACTGCACCCCTCAAGCTACTCAAAACTCCATTCAAGGAGATTATTAACCCTTCAGGTGCTTCACAGGGACTAAAGCAACATGGAAGGAAAAAATGGACATTTTAATTTTTCCAACAAAAACTTTCTTTTAGCATCATTTTTTTCATTTTCACATGGGTAACAGGATAAAATGGATCCTAAAATTTAAATGGCGATTCAGTGGCGCTTATGTGAGAGATTAGTTCCAGCAGCAGCACTAAGACACCCGTCACAGCAGTGTCAGAAAAAATGCTAGTAAATCAACCAAGAAAAAGTGTGCGCTTGGATAAAATCAAATATGGGTGGTATCAGAAGGGGGTGATGAATAAGGATAAAACTGATTAGGACATTGTGAATCTGACTAATAGCAGAGGTTTTTTTTTTTTTTTGAGTAATAACAGTAATAGTTAAAGGGTCTCAAAATGTCCCCAAAAGACTATACTGTTAATGCCTCAAGGCTAGTTAGTACAAGACAATCCCCTCTGGAGGGTTCTGCATGAAAGTCACAATACAAATGCAAATAAGGAGTGACTGTAATAGTACCAAAAGCAGTGTAAATAAATGTAACAGTTCACACTACAGCGTCTGCAGAAATATTAATATAAAGCTACAGCCTATGGGAGGCTAAACACACAAAACTAAAGTAAAAGAAAAAAAAAAAATAAGTCGTTACCACAGTATAAGATACAGATAAAAGTACCACCTGGCACTCCAGCGGGTGTAGGAGTCAATGGGGCGGCAGGCCATGAACAGTTAAAAACATAGTGCCTGCAATAATGTAGAGTGAAATAGGAGAGCGGTACCTTTGTAGATATGAAGTCCTTGCCGTGATGTGCAGTGGAGGTAAAGGGTGAAGTTTTCTGCTCCAGCAATTAGGATAAAAGAACAGAGAAGCAAAAAAAAAAAAAAATAAGCAAAAGTGATTGTAAAAGAAATCCCAAGGGCTGCTCCGGCCGGTAGCAGCCACTTGTCAAAATGCTTCCAGCCTTGAAGCAGGCATCAGCGGTCTCTCATGCTCCCGGCTTCTTCTTTTGGTACTATTAGGCTGTGTGCCCACGTAGCGATTTTTAAGCGCGAAAACGCTTAAAAATTGTGTACAGAACGCCCCCCATGCATTCCTATGGCATTCCGCACATGCTGTGCTAATGCTGCGCTTTTTTCTGAGCCGGAATCGCATCGCGGAAAAAATCGCAGCATGCTCATTCTTTTGTGCGGAATCGCAAAGAATTGCTGCGATTCCGCACCCATAGGAATGCATGAGAATCGCTTACTTCCCGCATGTGGCTATGCCCACCATGCGGGAAGTTAAGCGTCTCATGTGCGGTTGGTACCCACGGTGTGGAGGAGAGGAGACTGTCCTCCAAGCCCTGGGTACCATACCCCTGTAAAAAAAGAATAAAAAATAAAAAATCGGGGTATATTTACCTTCCGGCGTCCCGCGCTGCATTCCCGGCCTAGCGTTCCCAGTAATGCCTTGCGGCAAGGCCCTGTAATGACGTAGTCTCGCGTGACTCTAGCGGTCTTGCGAGATCGCTATAGCAACGTGAGACTACGTCATCACAGGTCTCGCAAGGCATTACTGGGAACGCTGAGGCCCGGGAATGCAGCGCGGGACGCCGGAAGGTAAATATACCCCAATTTTTTTATTTTTTTTAGCATTTTAACATTCTATCTTTTACTATTGATGCGGCATAGGCGGCCTCAATAGTAAAAACCTGGTCACAGTTGTCAAACACTATGTTTGACGAGTGTGACCAACCTGTCAATCACTTTCCAAGCGATGCTACAAATCGCTTGGAAAGTGCTTGAATATCGCACGCGAAAATTGCGGCAAAATCGCTGTGAAATCGCGCGGAAAAAACCGCGCGATTTCTGGGAAGGAGTCCGGTTTTTAGTGAGCGTTTTAACACGCACCGTGGGCCTTACAGTCACTCCTTATTTGCATTTGTATTGTGACTTTCATGCAGAACCCTCGAGAGGGGATTGTCTTGTACTAACTAGCCTTGAGGCATTAACAGTATAGTCTTTTGGGGACCTTTTGAGGCCCTTTAACTATTACTGTTATTACTCAAAAAACAAAAAAAAACCTCTGCTATTAGTCAGATTCACAACGTCCTAATCAGTTTTATCCTTATTCATCACCCCCTTCTGATACCACCCATATTTGATTTTATCCAAGCGCACACTTTTTCTTGGTTGATCCTAAAATTTGTTGGGGAATTTCTTCTGAGTACACCGATACCTCATATGTGGTCATAAACCACTGTTTGGGTGCACGGCAGGGCTCAGAAGGGAAGGAGCGCCATTTGACTTTTTGAATGGAAAATATGCTGGAATATTTAGCGGTTGCCATGTTGCGTTTGGAGAGCCCCTGTGTGCCTAAACATTGGAGCTCCCCCACAAGTGACCCCATTTTGGAAACTAGACCCTCCAGGGAACTTATCTAGATGCATAGTGAGTACTTTGAACCCCCAGGTGCTTCACAAATTGATCCTTTAAAAAAAAAAAGTACTTTTTTTTCACAAAAATTTTCTTTTAGGCCTCTTTCACACTTCAGTTTTTTGTGTCAGTAAAAATCCGCCAAAAAGCGGATCCGTTCCTAACTGATGTGATCGGATGCCACAGGATCCGTTTTTTGACGGATCCGCAGAATGAGGAAATTAAAAGGAACCGCTGGCCGGGAGAGAGAGAGAGACGGCACCCAGACATAATTTCGGGTTGAATTAGTGTCTGGAGGATCCGCCGCCCAAAAAAACGTTGCAAGCTCCGTTTGGAAATCTTTGAGGATGTTGACGGACACCAAAATTTTGGCGAATCCTCACAAAAACGGATGCAACGGACGGCAATCCGTCAAGTTCCGCCAATAATGAAAGTCAATGGGGGAAAAAACGGATCCGCAACGGATCTTCACAGAAGATTATAACGCAGAGCAGAGAAAATAAAAAAATATTTTTTTCACAAAAATAATTATTTTAGCCCCCAATTTTTTATTTTCCCAAGGGTAACAGGGGAAATTAGACCCCAAAAGTTGTGCAATTTTTCCTGAGTATGCTGATACCCCATATGTGGGGGTAAACCACTGTTTGGGCACATTTCGGGGCTCGGAATGGAGGGAGCACTGTTTGACTTTTAAAACGCAAAATTGGCTGGAATAAATGGTGGCGCCATGTGGCGTTCGGAGACCCTGTGATGTGCCTAAACAGTGGAAACCCCTCAATTCTAACTCCAACTCTAAACCCAACACACCCCTAATCCCAACCCTAATAATAACTCTAACCACAACCCTAACCCCAACACACCCCTAACCCTAATCTTAACCCTAATTCCAACCCTAATCCCAACCCTAATTCTAGCCCTAACCCTAATGCCAGCCCTAACCCTAATGGAAAAATAAAAATATTTTCTTTATTTTATTATATGTCCCTACCTATGGGGGTGATAAAGGGGGGTTTTATTTACTTTTTTTTATTTTGATCACTGTGAGAGTTTCTCACAGTGATCAAAATAAATGAATGAATCTGCAGCCGGGGCACTGCGCATGCGCCCGACATTTTCCAAGATGACGGCGCCTATGACGCAGGACACCGGGACGGCCAGGAGGTACCGGGGACGGTGGGGGGGGATCAGATGGCTGGGGGAGCGGAGGGAATGGGGAGGGGACCTGATGATGACTGTGGCTGCCGATCGCTGCCGTCAGTCGTTGGCGGCAGCCGATCGGCGCCATCAGTCGGTGGGTGGGGTATCTGATTGCCGTCTCTAGCCATGGCCGATGCTATTGCAGCATCGGCCATGGATGTATTGTAATATTTCACCAAATTTAATTGGTGAAATATTGCAATCGTACTGCGCATGCGCCCGCCATTTTCAAAGATGGCGCCCATGTAGGAGGGACGGCGGGACACCGGGAGCCGGAGCGGGACATGACAAGTACCGGGGAGGGTGAGGGGGGGGATCGGATGTCGGGGGGGGGGGGGGAGCGGAAGGAAGGGGAGGGGGGGGCAGATCGTGACAGCAGCAGCCCATCGCTGCTGTCAGTCCATGGTGGGGGCCGATCGCCCCTTCCAGCCGGTGTGGGGGGTGTTAAATTAGTGTCTCCAGCCATGTCCGATGCTACTGCAGCATCGGCCATGGCTGGATTGTAATATTTCATCAAATTTCATTGATGAAATATTACTATCGCTCTGATTGGCTGTTTCACTTTCAACAGCCAATCAGAGCGATCGTAGCCACGTGGGGGCTAAGCCACCCCCCCTGTGGTGAAGCATAAAGGGTCCTTTGTGTGCGGTCGGGTGACCTTTCATTAACCCCGGTCACCCGACCCGCAGGGGGGCTATTTATAGCATGACGCCTACGGGGGCGTCATGGGTCGTTTGGGCACGGCTTTTCATGACGCCTACGTAGGCGTCATGGGTCGTGAAGGGGTTAATAGGAGGACGGCAGGTTCTCTCCTCTTGGGCTCTGTTCACACTGGGCGTTTTTGCTGCTTTTTTATACTAATTTTCAGCCTCGTTTTACAGTACCAGCTATTTCTGTGAGATTTCAGTAATCTCATGCACACAGCTTGTTGTTTTTCTCATCAGTATTTTGGGCTTTGCATGGCTTCTTGGACATAGGGCAGGTCACTTTTTCAGCATTTTCTCAGCGTTTTTCACCCATTGACTTGAATGGGTGGTGAAAAAACGCTGCAAAACGCACCAAAAGCGCAAGTATCGTTTTTTTGTAGTGTTTTTTGTGCTAAAACCTCATTCTTTGAAATAAAAGTTTAGTATAAAAAATTCATCAGCATGCACAAGAGACAAATCTCGCATGCCAAAAAACAAACCCCCACATCAAACAAGCAGCGCAAATGCAAGGAATATCTGCTTTTTTTCTGCAGCTGCTTTCCTGCCAAGAGATCAGGTTTTAAAGCAGAAAAAATACGCAGCAAAAACGCCCAGTGTGAACATAGCCTTAGAGTGATCCCAGAGGATCCTGTCCAGGAGGGAGGCCGTGTCCTCATGGTGACCTAATGAGCTCTCAGATAACAATCACTGGTAAATGGTAACCGTCCTTCCCCCAATCTCCATAACGTGAATTAGGAGAGAAGAAACCGCTGGATAGAAATGTGGAGCTTTCTCCAGATCCTCTGTGGTTCCATCCATGGTGGAGGGAAACTTGGAGAAGTTGTGCTTCTTAGTGCGGCTCCTCCATCTGACTGACGAGGGTCTTCTCTGTCCCTCTCCTCGGGGTCCTCATCCTCCAGGTGCAGAGCAGAGAGCATTAGGCTTTGGCGTCACTGATTACACAGGTCAACGAAAAAAAATTTTTTTTCTGGTGTCCAAAATATTTTAATGAATTTGGGGTATTTTTGGGGTGCTGATTCTGAATATGTCATCAGTTTTGCCAGATTGGCTCAAGTTTTTGAGATTTTTGGTATCTTATTTATAGCACTTGTTGGTAAATGCGACGCATCATCTCATTAATTTCTTTGGATTAGTACTTGAACTGAGCAGTTCTCAATATAGTTTTGTGTTAATTAGTGTTCTAAAAGTTTGTTCATAGCTTGATTTTTGCACTAACTTTATGTTGTTGTCTGTTTTCCAGTGAAAAGCATGAACTCATCATGAAGAAGTTGTCTTAACGATCCAGACTCATTCTGTTACATTTGTGGTGAATACACACTGCCAAAACATAGAAGAAACATAACAGACTTCGTAAAAAAAGTGTATTTTGCCTATTTTGGGGTTATGCTTGGGGACCAAGACAAGTTTTGGGCACCACACATAGTGTGCAAAGCATGTATCGAATTATTACGAAAATGGAGCAAAGGACAAAGAAAAAGCTTCAAATTTGGTGTTCCAATGGTGTGGAGAGAGCCAAAAAATCATCATGATGACTGTTATTTCTGTGCAGTGCAAGTGCAAGGATTCAATAAGCATAAGAAACGAAAATGGGAGTAACATGGAATCTGCAAGAAGGCCTGTCCCTCATTGTGAAGATGTGCCTGTACCTGTGTTTACCATAAATAACAGTCATCATGATGATTTTTTGGCTCTCTCCACACCATTGGAACACCAAATTTGAAGCTTTTTCTTTGTCCTTTGCTCCATTTTCGTAATAATTCGATACATGCTTTGCACACTATGTGTGGTGCCCAAAACTTGTCTTGGTCCCCAAGCATAACCCCAAAATAGGCAAAATACACTTTTTTTACGAAGTCTGTTATGTTTCTTCTATGTTTTGGCAGTGTATATTCACCACAAATGTAACAGAATGAGTCTGGATCGTTAAGACAACTTCTTCATGATGAGTTCATGCTTTTCACTGGAAAACAGACAACAACATAAAGTTAGTGCAAAAATCAAGCTATGAACAAACTTTTAGAACACTAATTAACACAAAACTATATTGAGAACTGCTCAGTTCAAGTACTAATCCAAAGAAATTAATGAGATGATGCGTCGCATTTACCAACAAGTGCTATAAATAAGATACCAAAAATCTCAAAAACTTGAGCCAATCTGGCAAAACTGATGACATATTCAGAATCAGCACCCCAAAAATACCCTAAATTCGATGAAATATCTTTGGCACCAAAAATGCTGTTGACCAGTGTTATCACTTCATTCTTGGGACCACAATGTGCTGGGGCCTCGGTACCGGTGGTGAGGACACAACAATGTAATTTAGTCCCTGATACATAAACCTAGAATTAGCGGTTCTAAGAGATGTGTCTCATATATAGGCCGGGGTTACACTAGCGTATGGTATCCGATGCGAGCAGGAGCCGAGTGTCATGCTACTGTGCTCCAAGCCTCTCACACAAAGAGAATCGGAGCACAGCTGCGGAGGAGGCAGAGAAACTAATTTCTCCATCTCCTTCTTTGCCGGGGTCAGCGTATATCGCACAGCACTCGGATAAACTTATTTGGGTGCAAGTGAGCCGAGACTCGGCCGAGTCTCGATGCCAATCACAGCATGCTACGATTTCTCTTGCTCATAGAATACGGGCAAGAAAAAAAAAAGGTCATGGGAGCTGCCCCATAGATTAACAGTGGTCCGAGTGCTGTGCGATGGACCAGAGTCATCATATATTGCTGGATGATCAACGGCTTACTAAAGGAAAAGAAGCTCTGACTGAGGTAGCAGTTAGGATGAGTGGCCTACAGGACGGCCAAGAGCAACAGGACTTGGGTCCTGCCGGCGCTGCTGCTGCCGTTTCTTCATCCTCATCAGATGAGGAGTTTGATTTTGACAAGTATTTAGACGACATGGAGCAGGCAAAGCGTTGCCGCAAGGAAAAATATTCCACTCGCATAGAAAACAGATGGACCATATTTCAGCAAAATGTTTCACTTGCTCTCAAAGAAGTAGAAGAGTTCAATCGTTCATCAAAACTGACTGTACACGACGAGGGAATTCCTTTATACCCTGAAATTGTTAGAGATGTTGCCCATGTGGTTACTGCTTTGCCTCCAACCCAAGTTAGTGTAGAGAGGTTGTTCTCTGGCCTTAAAATTATTAGGTCAGATGTGAGGTCATCTACGAAGGAGGATCTGATGGAGGCAATTCTATTTCTCTTAACAAATTCATAGACTGCACACATGTTATTTAGTACGTTTTTGTTGAAAACTTTTTTTCCCACTTACTGCATAGTGTATAATAAATTGTAAATATGCAAAAGTTTTTTTGTTCTAAAGTTATGTTCTAATAAATACAGCTCTGGCAAAAATTAAGAGCCCACTGCACAGTTGTATAAGAATCAGCTTCTCTCCATGTCTGGCAGCCATCATTGCAGTGTCAGTTGAATTCCAACCAGAGTGCACCTCATTCTACTTAATGTGCTTCTCATTAGTTGATCACCTGAACCAAATCTTATTTAATGAAGGAAAGTATAAAAAAACCCTGCTGTGGTGTTCACAATCCTCTTGCAATAGGACAAGCTGGATGGCAAAACAAGTGCTAGTAATATCCCAAAAGTAATAGGAATGAAAAAATAACTTGTAACCATGCCAAAGGAGTTGAAAAGAAAAGTCTTGAGTGAGGAAAAGAAGGGCTCAGTTCTGGCTTTACTAGCAGAGGGATACAGTGAGCGTCATGTTGCCACCATCCTTAAAATTTCTAAGACCGCAGTCCATTACAACAAGGTCAAGCAGCAGATATTTGGGACAACAAAGCTACAGACCGGCAGAGGGTGAAAATGACTCTCCACTGACGGGGATGACCATCATCTTATTCGAATGTCACTCAGCAACCGCAGGATGACATCAAGTGACCTACAAAAGGAATGGCAAATGGCAGCTGGGGTGAAGTGCACGGCAAGAACAGTTCGTAACAGGCTCCTAGAGACAGGGCTCAAGTCATGTAAAGCTAGAAAAAAGCCTTTCATCAATGAGAAGCAAAGGAGAGCCAGGCTGAAGTTTGCCAAAGACCATAAGGATTGGACCATAGAGGACTGGAGTGAGGTAATCTCTGATGAGTCTAGTTTTCAGCTTTGCCCAACACCTGGTCGTCTAATGGGTAGACGGAGACCTGGAGAGGCGTACATGCCACAGTGTCTTGCATCCACTGTGAAATTTGGTGGAGGATCGGTGATGATCTGGGGATGCTTCAGCAAGGCTATAATTGGGCAGGTTAATCTTTGCGAACGACTTATGAAGCCGCATACAAGGTTATCCTGGAAAAACAGATGATGCCTTCTGCTCAGGCAATGTTCCCCAACTCTGAGGACATTGCGCCATGCCACACAGCTAGGTCAATCAATGTATGGATGAAGGACCACCACATCAAATCCCTGTCATGCCCAGCCCAATCTCCAGACCTGAACCCCAGTGAAAACCTCTAGAATGTAATGAAGAGGAAGATGGATAGTCACAAGCCATCAAACAAAAAATAACTGCTTGCATTTTTATACCAAGAGTGGCATAAGAGGGGCGCCGGAGAACTGCAAGTTCCAATGTGGAACTGAAAAGTTTCGTGAAGTATTGTGGGCAGTGGTGGGACAACCAAAATAACCCCCCTGCGATATTTTTTTTTATCACGTAGTGCCAGAGGTTGGATAACTAAGATAAGACCCCCTGTGCCTGTGATAGCCGTGTGTCGGCAGTGCGTCGCATCCCTCCGTCCCTGACATACCGGTGTCAGCGGTGGGATCGTGACAAGGGGTAAATAACTGGTTCCTTTAAGAACTGTCTATTTGCTTTCTAATCTATGCTACCTGTCACGACTCTGTTCTTGGGTGTCCCGGGACCACTGGCTCCTTTCCTGTCCTTAACCATAGGGGTGCCCTAGCTCACCCTGTTCTCTGGATTACTTCTGATGGTGAAGATGCCAGGGCCACATACCTTGCCTTTGATCCTGAATCAGCCCTCAGTCTGTACTCTTTTCCCCTCTTTCCTGCGTGAGGGTAGTGTACCATAATACAATAAAAGAGTAACCAGGTAATACCAACAAGTGTAACGGAAAATACCAGACAAACAAATATACTCACACAAGCGGAGGAATGCATCGGGGAGTGGAGGATGGGAAAAAACCAAAGTAGAAGAAGAAAGAGAATTATCACACACTGAAAACCTAGCAACAGTGACAGATAACTCCACCAAACGCCTACTCCAATATCAACCACCAACAACCTCCTGCAATGCAGCATAAACAACTCTGACAATGAATGCTTGCCAGGACCCTGATTATATAGGAGATGGGAGTGGCTAAAAGTGCACAGCTGAGAGCCTAAATGCTCCAGGAGCTCTCAACAGAGCAGATTAACCCCTGCACTGCTAAAAGAGACTGACACTATTTAATATGAAGGTGAAGTGCTTCTAATCAGTGCAGGAATAGGAGAAATCAGCCGTTGTGGTCTTCTGGCTCTTCTCTGTCATGGTAAACCCGTCAAACCACCCCTGACTTGTGCCATCGTCAGCAGTTTATAAGTGTTATTCACTTTACCCATCATTGTGCTAATATTATGGCATGTAAAAAAAATCCAAAGGTATAAACTGGGATCTAGACTGGTGTGCATGCAGCGTGTAAGCGCACGTTCACACTGGCCACTGAACAGAAAAAAAACAGACAGAAACATAATGATTAAATACCCTGACGTAAGTAAATAAATAGCAATAGTGATGTACTCAGGAGTTAAGATGACGAACTCAACAACATTTGTCCAACATCTCTACTGCCAAAAAGGATCGATAGAAAAATAAACCAATTTCATGTGTAGCTGCCCAGTTTTTGGACATACATGGAAGTAGCCCTAAAGGATTGAAAGTCATGGGTTTGGAGTTGATTAACTCTAACATCAGAGGAGGAAACATTACCCATAAACTGCTAAGAAGCGAATCCAAATGGATCTACGATTTGCGGAGTCTTGCTCCACTTGGCTTAAATGAAGAACTGCTCTTCACCGGTTTCTATAAACAACTATGGAAGATTATGATCTATATATATAATTGTCTCATCATGTCTGTCTGTAACCGAAATCCTGCGTCGCTGACTGGTCATGGCCTAACTGCCGCGACCAATCAGCAACAGTTGCTTAGTCGTCGCGGCAACACGGCCGCATCGCTTATTGTACAGGCACATTACAGCTGTTAAAGGCATCACTGCTGCATCGCTCATTACACAGGCACAGTCCTGTACATATACAATACATTAGGTAAGAGCAGAACAGTGACTGCAGCTCTGGGTGTAACTGGAGTACAATACATTAGGTAACAGCAGAACAGTGACTGCAGCTCTGGGTGTAACTTGCGTACAATACATTAGGTAAGAGCATAAAAGTGACTGCAGCTCAGGGTGTAACTGGAGTAAAATACATTAGGTAAGATCTGAACAGTGATTGCAGCTCTGGGTGTAACTGGAGTACAGTACATTAGGTAACAGCCGAACAGTGACTGCAGTTCTGGGTGTAACTTGAGTACAATACATTTGGTAAGATCTGAACAGTGATTGCAGCTCTGGCTGTAACAGGAGTATAATACATTAGGTAAGAGCACAATAGTGACTGCAGCTCTGGGTGTAACTGGACTACAATACATTAGGTAAAAGCAGAACAGTGACTGCAGCTCTGGGAGTAACTGGAGTACAATACATTAGGTAACAGCAGAACAGTGACTGCAGCTCTGGCTGTAACTGGAGTACAATACATTAGGTAACAGTAGAACAGTGACTGCAGCTCTGCCTGTAACTGGAGTACAATACGTTAGGTAACAGTAGAACAGTGACTGCAGCTCTGCCTGTAACTGGAGTACAATACATTAGGTAACAGCAGAACAGTGACTGCAGCTCTGGCTGTAACTGGAGTACAATACGTTAGGTAACAGTAGAACAGTGACTGCAGCTCTGCCTGTAACTGGAGTACAATACATTAGGTAACAGCAGAACAGTGACAGCAGCTCCAGGTGTAACAGGAGTATAATACACTAGATGGTGGCCTGATTCTATCGCATCGGATATTCTAGAGGCCCCCGGACTCTTTCTCCTCTCACCACGCGCCCGGCATCTTCCAGTTCCAGTAATGCTTAGCAAGAAGGGCTGAAGATGACGTCACTCTCGCGAGAGCGCGACGTCATCAGCGGTGTTTCACGCAAAGCATTATTGGGACCGGAAGATGCCGGGAGCGTGGTGAGAGAACGAGTCCGGGGGCCGTCGGGAGGTGAGTATATCACTATTTTTTATTTTATCAGAGACTCTAGAATACCCGATGCGATAGAATCGGGCCACCATCTAGTATTTATATATACAGGGGCTGTATGACTGTATTCACTCTTGTTCACCCCTTTGGGGTTATGGGAATGGGTTGGGACTAGTGGGGATAGATTGGCATCTGATACAAATTGGGATCTCTTTAGGGTTGGATTATGTTGGAGGATATTATGATGTATTATACTATCCAGTCTTATTCATTCCTCATCCTCCTATGATCTATAACCTTGTTGGATTGGCATCAAATACAAATTTCGTATGGTTACAGATATTTTTGATTTCCGTTGGAAGCCTGTGTCTTGCTGATTGATTTCCATTCAATAGGGTTTTGATGCTTTCACAGCATCCTTTGTGCCTCCTTTTTAACCATTTGGTCCTATATCAACTTTCATACATTAGCCAGCTTGTTTGTTTCTTAAAGAACCAGTTTTTTTGCATGACTAGATTGACACTCAATATAAATGGGTTTACCCTTGGAAAAAAAATGGTTTGTTTACCATCTTATACGTCTTTTTGATCTGGTTGGATTGGCACCAAATACAGATTTATAAATAGTGAGACCTGTGACCTTTGCAGGAAATCTGCGCTTTGTTGAATTGACATCTTACTTCCCTAATATAGTTGAGTTGCTGCTACAACATTTCCTGTGTCTTTTTTTTGTTTATGACCACTTAGTCTTCAATCTGTATATATGTGTAATAACGTGCAGGAGAGATATATGTCACCACGGAACAGGCAGACCAACAGTAAAAGGGGAGGTTTGTTTACAGGGGAAGATACTGGTAAGGCTACTTTCACACTTGCTTTTTTTTGCAGCGCGTTTTTCCCGCAAAAAAAACACAAATGCTGCATTTTTTTCAAGCATTTTTATGCGCATGCATGAAAAAAACGCAGCGTTTTTATGCGTTTTTAGTGCGTTTTTACCGCGTTTGCGTTTTTTTCCAACATTAGTTGGACTCGCCAAAAAAATCAAGATAGGGTTAGGATTAACACTAACCCAAACCATGACTTTACTAACCCTAACCCTTAACCAAACCATACTAACCCTAACCCTTAACCAAACCATACTAACCCTAACCCTTAACCAAACCCTCCTAACCCTAAACCCTAACTAACCCTAAACCTTAACCAAACCATACTACCCCTAACCCTGACCCCCTTAACTAACCCAAACCCCTAATTTCCATTGTCTAACCAATGGTCAACAAAAAAACGCATGCGCAAAAAAACGCATACATGAGCATGCCAATGCGCACCCATAGACTTACAATGGGTATCTTGCTGTAAAAAAAAACGCATTGCGCGCACATGCGTTTTTTGAGGCAAGTCAGACGCCCAA
Source organism: Dendrobates tinctorius (assembly GCF_039654945.1). Taxonomy (NCBI): domain Eukaryota; kingdom Metazoa; phylum Chordata; class Amphibia; order Anura; family Dendrobatidae; genus Dendrobates; species Dendrobates tinctorius. The sequence continues at coordinate 833,882 of NW_027361847.1, forward strand.
AAAATGCAACAGGATGCATTTTGTGCGCCTGAGCGCACACCACAAAAAAACGCATGCGAGTACGCATGTGTATGCGCACATAAGCGCATCCCATGCAAAATATAGGGGGGAAAAAGCGCATGCGTTTTTTAGCACTAAAATGCAGCGCAAAAAAACGCAAGTGCCAGCCTAAAACATACAGTATACCAGAGAAAATATTGAAATAAAGTTAAATCGAAAGCAGGGGAAATATAAGGGGTTCAAACAGTAGAAAAACAGTTATTCTCTAGTAAGGCAAAACTTGTCAGTCCTCAGGGATCTTGATTGGAGGGATCACTTCTGGTTCAATGTTGGCACCGAGGCAATAGCGGTGCTTGATGTCCTCTGTCTCTGGGGTCCTTGAAATAGTCCAGCTGTAGTATGGGGGTGTAAGGTAAAATGTCTGTAAGGTAGAACATTCTAGAATCCTCAATTCTTTCCAGAAAATCGCCTTGTCACACACAGGGCTGTGGAGTCGGAGTCGGTGCTCATTTTGGTGGAGTCGGAGTTGGAGTCGGTATAAAATGGACCGACTCCGACTCCTAAAATATATAATACATTGGGTACAGTAATTCAATGCAGGATGTGCTGAATATTTTTTCATAGGAGTTTGGGAAAGTTATGAAATGTCCTATAAATGGCTGTTCTATTCCTGATCTAAGGCTACATTCACACACAGCGTTTTTCCTGTGTTTTTTGAGGATACGTTTTTCAGCTGCAAAAGCAGATCATCTTTTTAAAAAACCGCATCACCTGAAAGGTTTTTGAGCTCATAGATAATGTTTTCAATAGCAAAAGCAGATTAGAAATCTGCTCTATCTATATATCCATTTATCCATATCTGTCTATCCATATCGTATCTGTACCAAAAAGAATGAAAACCGGGTAGTACACCAATATATATTCTGTTCTATCTAAATATCTTGATTATTGGATCATAAAAATGATTAAATGTCTGAGGTTCACATTGTACTACAATAAATTTTTCACTTAAATATAAGCAATATGTGTGGGAGTCGGAGTAGTGGAGTTGGAGTCGGAGTCGGTGTAAGGGAAATTGAGGAGTCGGAGTCGCAGGTTTGGCTTACCGACTCCACAGCCCTGGTCACACAGCAGCATCCCCCCTCCTTTTCAGCTCTGTGCTTGCTGGTAACCTGAAACCGTACATTTCCTCTCGAAGTCCCTCCATCCCCCCCTCCCTACAGCAGCTAAGTGGAACAGATGTTCCTTTGTTTAAAGCCAGGGGCTTGAATGCAGCTATGGGAAGTATTAAAACAAGTCATATCGCTGAAACCATACACAGCAGAGATATAATAAACATATCACTGTGTAGGCAATGAAGCCAGCGGTCTAAACCCCTAAGTTTCACGATTCTTGGACTTCTAGAAATTGAGATATGGATTGCTCCCAAATGCATTATTGATGTTTTCTTGTTGGGTTCGTTACACTGGGAAACCTGATACCCTTGGTGAGTTCATACGAGCTTCACCCAGTAAGATATGGTTATCATAACTTTTTTAGTTAAGTTGTAACTGAGAAAGGGGGTTGGACCTCCCCAGACCGCCCATTTCGTGAGGTCACAGACCCTAGTCTATAGGTATCCCTAGCAAATTCCAGTCAGTTGTAGCTGGAATCTTGATGCTGACAAGAACCCCAGATGAGTGGAGACGTGTGGCTCCGCCTTCTTGCCTCACATGGCTTGCCTAAAGAATCATGAGCAACTGGAAGTGTTACTTTCTGTTCTTTCATCCACTTTGTTTTGTATTTGTACATATGTAGTGTCTCAACCTTGTAACAACTTTTTATATTTGTAACCACTGCCTGACTTTTTTGGGGAATAAGTGACATAATATTTAGTCTGCCTCCATGCTCTAAGAAACGAACTATGCGCCTTTTTTAGATAATCGCTACTAATTTAGGGTTTGTCACGGACCCTCTTAATTAAATCTTTGATTAAGTAAAGCGTGGCTGGTGGCAGCGTGGTGTGCGCGGCTGACTAGGCTAGCTGGCAGTACAGACGGGTCTCACATGCTGAATGAGTGGTTGAGGCCACAGCATTGATAATTCCCGTACTGTAGTAGTCTGGCAGCCCGTGCACAACAAGCAGCCCGTCCGGCGACTAATTATCCTAGGTGCAGTTCCCTGACTGACCTGAGGGTAAGAGGGGCGCCGGAGAGCTCCAAAGTGGAACTGAGAAAGTGGGATATACATAAATCTCAGCAGTTCTTGCAAGGTTATTAGCAGTGTTGGGGTAACCAAAATACCCCCCTGCGATAAATTGTTAGAGCAAGATTAGCTTGCTGTATTTTTGTCACATGGTGCCAGTGGTGGGATAACTATGATAAGCCCCCACTGTGCCTGTGATAGCTGTGTGCCGGCAGTGCGTCGCATCCCTCCGTCCGCTGACCTACTGTTGCCAGTGGTGGGATCGTGACGTTTTGGTGGCGCCGGCAGCCGCCGTTCCTCACGGGGTTTACGTGAAAGCCCAAGAGGTATGAGAATGCCGCTATCCTGCGCTCAAGGTCCTTGTCTCTGCTATGACAGTGGTGTTCTCCCACCGGGGTCAGGGACTCTGCCTCCCACAGTCTCCTTGCAGGTCAGCGTCTTGTTACTGCACTCCCTTTAGTCACAGAGGAGCGTCTCAGCATATGCTCCAGTCTCTCTGCTGGGGGGGCGTCTTGTCGAGGGACACGGTCTGTCTGTGGGGCAGGGTCTCAAGAAGGGAGGTCAGCAGCCTCCCTGGCAGTGCGGTGCCAGGCTTCAAGTACTCACTGCCCTTTGCCCATGTGGTCTCTCAGTCTCCAGCCACTGCACCCGTCTCCTCTCTGCCCCTGCGTCAGCATCCTCCTGCTTCACCTCTCTGCGTTGCTCTGCTGGAAGTGCGTGCAGATCTCCCGCTCTCAGTACTGACGTCTTCCTGTTCCTGAACACAGAGCAGTCTCCTAAAGCATCCCCTGGGGAACCTAACGCCCTGCTCAATGGTTCCGGGCACGGAGCCAGGAAGGCAACTTCCCCTCGGCTCCTTTGGTGCTTCACCCCCTTACATTCACCCTCTCTGAGCTCGCCATTCAATGGGCGAGAGTTTCTGGAGTTCTTGTTGACAATCGTCCAGACCTCGTACAATTTGCTGCCAGAAGAATTCGTCCTGGTTGCAGCATCTGGGGGGCACACCTGCCGTTGATCGTTCAGAACGTCTCAGATCAGTGGAGGTTGTGGGGTCAGCCACCGGGAGAATGGAAGTTGGAGTCTCCTCGGTTACTCCCATCGTTTCAGGCACCAGCCCTGTTTCCGGGTTTCCCTGAGGGAGTAGGGAGTCTCCCTCTTCGTCGTCCTCAGCAATGAGCACCGGTTCAGCCACCGGGGGGCGTCAGGGCAGATGGCACCACTGGAGGATCTCGAGACAAACAGGGACGCAACATATTCCGATGTAATGTACGAGTGGGGAGTTCTACACCTGTTTCAGGTTGAACTTCGTAAACGGGTCCGTCCCCGTTTACTGAGCCGTCGTTTCACCTTATACGGGCTCTTCTCCCACCGACACTCTAAATTGCTGTTAGGGCGCTTCTCCCTGACTAAGACTCGGTCCCCTGGTCGTAGGGCTGTCCCCTTCTGGGGAAGGACCTGCGAGTGTTCCAACCCACGGAGCCGGTTCTGCACCAACCGTTGACTGGTCCGTAGCCGGCGACAATGTTCTCAAACCCAGGAGTACACCCCCGTCCGCGGGTAGTCCTCCTCGGGCTCTAACGCCAATTCAGTCAGTCCCTTCCCGGGTCAGCCGAAGAACATTGAATAAGGCGTGAATCCTGCGGTACTGTGTTTACGGTTATTGTATGCCCACACCAATTCGGGGACGGACTCAGATCTTCAAGTATCCTCAGCATCTGGATCAGGGTGCGGTTGAATCTCTCACAAGCTCAGTTCCCCTGTGGATGGTAAGGAGTGGTGCGTGACTTATCGATTTTGATCCGAATGTATTCGCTTGGGACACCCATACACTTGAATGAAATGCTTACAGATAGAGTAGGCCGCAGATTCAGCAGTCTGGTCCCGAGTAGGTGTGACTACAGCAAATTTGGAATAATGGCCGGTCATCACAAGGCAATGTTTGTAGCCCTGGTGTGCTGGGCCAATCGTCAAAGTCTATGGCCAGTAACTCTATGGGTGCGGAGGACCTCACCGTTTCTATAGGCTATAGGGGCTCGCTGTTCCGGCGGCTTAACTAGTTCACAATTTCGGCACTGCTGAGATACTTTCTCCACGACGGTCCTCATGTGGAGATGGTAGAACAACCGTTGCAGCTCCCTTGTGTGCTTCCTTAGCCACCTGTTCTACCAGGGACGAGGGGATGATCGTTTGCCAAACAAGACTTAGTTCAGATTGTAGGTACACTTTCCTGTACAAGATGCCACCCCGTAACTGTAGTCGCTCCCACTGGCGCAACATTTGTAACATCTCAGGGGACATGGCTGCCCTCTCACTCTGGCCGGGCACCTGTTCGGCTACGAGCCACCGTCTCAGCTGAGCTATCTCTCGATCTTCCTGTTGTAGTCGAACCCACTCATCTCGGGATTGTTCCAACAAATTCTCAGGTGTACTTTCTTGAACTGTCTCCCGCGTCGCTGCCACGTCCTGGCAGTCCCCCCAAACTCTGGAACCTCTATAGCCTCCAACTCTTCATCCCGACTGGGCGCTGGCGGGCGGTAATCTACTCGGGAAAGTGCATCAGCTTGAGTATTCTCCACTCCTCTCCTGTAGGAGATCCTGTACCAGAATTTTGCCATTCGTGCTACCCAGAGTTGATCTAAGGCCCCCAGCTTAGCTGTTTCGAGGTGAGCCAACGGATTGTTATCCATGCGCACGTGGACTTCCGAGCCGGCCAAATACTCTGCAAACTTCTCAGTCATTGCCCACACCAGCACCAACAACTCCAGCTTGAATGAGCTGTAATTATCCGGATTTCTTTCTGAGTTATGTAAGGAGCGTCTGGCGTATGCGATGACACGCTCCTTTCCATCCTGCATCTGTGAAAGTACTGCCCCGAGTCCTTGTAGACTTCCGTCAGTGTGCAAGATGAACGGCTGCATGAAGCCAGCTTAGGCCAACACCGGGGCCTCAGTCAGGGCCTGGAATGCTTTCTCCTGTTGCTCTCCCCAGTGTATGTTCCTGTTCTTCGCACATGAGGGTACTCCTTTCAGCAATTCCAGGAGAGGGTTTGCGATGCTGGTGAAATCCTTCACAAAGCGGCGGAAGTATCCTGTTAGTCCCAGGAATGCTTGTACATCCTTCACGGTTTTTGGGGTTGGCCATTCCTGCACCACAGCGATCTTCTCCTGTGAGGGCTTCACTCCCTCGGCAGAGACCACATGCCCTAGATAATCAATTTGTGTTCGGAAGAGGTGGCACTTCTGGGGTTTCACCTTCAAGCCATATTTTTGTAGCCGACTCAGAACTTGCTCCAGTCTCCGGAGATGTTCTTCAACGGTGGGAGCAAAGATGATTATGTCATCAAGGTAAATCAGGGTGGCTTCGAAGTTCAGGTCTCCCAGACACCGCTCCATAAGCCCCTGAGATGTTCCCAGAGCGTTGGCTAGCCCGAAGGGCACGCGGTCAAACTCAAATAGTCCCATCGGAAGGATGAAGGCTGTCTTGGCTCGGTCTTGTTCAGACATGGGTACTTGCCAGTACCCGCTGGCTAGATCCAGTGTGGAAAAATACCGGGCATTTCCCAGTGCTGACAGGGACTCTTCTATCCGTGGTAGTGGATACGAATCTCGCACTGTGCAAGCGTTGAGCTGGCGGTAATCCACACAGAAACGTAGAGTTCCATCTTTTTTCCGCACCAAAACGATGGGGGAAGCCCACGGGCTTTGGCTCTCATGGATCATTCCCTTCCTCAGCATCTGTGCCAGCATCCAATTGACCTCCTGATAAATTTGTGGGGGTATCTGGCGATACCTCTCCAGTATCGGTGCCACGTCCCCAGTGGGTATCTCATGGGTGATGGCCATCGTGCGCCCCAAATCATCTTCATCCTTTGCGAACACCTCCTGGTACTTCCCCAGCAAGGCCTCCACCTGGGGAACCTGATGAGGGGGCATTTCTGAGAGTTCAGTCCGCATTTGCTCAAGTATCCGTCGGCCTTCTTGTAACAGCCTGGGCCGGGGTGACCTTTGCCTTTACCGACACAAACCAAGGATCTTCTGCTTTAGCAGTCAGCTGCACTGTTTCGGAGGGCACCAGCTCATCCGGTAAAAATAGAATGTGGGCCAATTCTGCTCTGGGAGCCAAGGTCACATCAGTCTCTCCTAAGTTCACACAGCGCACGAGGACGGTGCCGTTTCGCACAGTGGACAGGGTCCGTGCGACTAGTATCCCTGACGGCAATTGGTCGGCTGGGCTAGGCTCCAGCTCCACCTCCGCTCCTTCTAGTGGGACTCCTGCTCGCACCGGCAGGGGAAGCACGGTCTGTCCATGGGGTAGCACTCGGTTCACAGACGCAAGGACTATGACTTTGCCGAGTTCTTTTCCGCTGCTGCATATTTCCCGAACCCGTGCTGCCCGAATCAGTTGTTGAAAGACCTTCTGTGGGATCTGGTCACTCCACTGTCGTAAGAATTGATCTGGGGTCTCGTTGAGTAGTAGGCTTCCGAGGTCTTTAAGCACGTTCATGCCCAGGGTTACAGTATGATCCCGAGCGTCTCCATCTACCAATACTACTCCTTTTCTCCCCACATCTTTTCCACAGACTTCTATGTTCAGCCTCACTACCTCTATGACCGGGATGGGCAGGTGATTGGCTGCCGTAAGTTTAATGACTGGGCCCCACTCAGGCCGCAGCGCCTCTGTGAAGTGTCTACGAAAAAATTTTTCGGGCATGGTGGTCACTTGTGAACCGGTGTCTACCAGGCATCGCACAGCTCTCCCGTTGATTTCGGCCCAGACCAAGGGGCACATGGAAACAAGGCTGGTGGGACTGTTTTCACTCCTCCTCTGCTCTTCACACTCCAGGCAGTGTCCCGGGACACCACCGGGTGAGATGACCTGGCTCTCCAGAAGTGTAGCATGTGAGGGGACGTCTTCTCGGGTTAGCTGCAGCTTCTCTTCGGAGAATAGCTCCTCTTCCCCACATCCGTGGCCCGGGCCCCTCTGCCTGGGTTCTCCTGGAAGTCGCCATTTCTTCTCGGAACTGACTGATCTTCATCCTCAGGTCTTCCACCCATCGGGGGACTTTGTCTTCAGTGCTAGTTGCCTCCCCGCTCCGCACCTTTCCCACCGAGCATATCACATCCTGCTCACGCGTGCGCGCCTCACTCCCTACTTCAGAAAAGGTCATGCCTGGCTTCACCCGCAGGCGCTCTCGCATAGCCTGCTTCATCATTCCGTCACGTAACCCCATCACCATCTAGTCTCTGAGCACCACGTCCACTGACCCCACACCTACCCCATCCTTTTTATCGCAGTGTGAAGCTCTTGTAGGGCGTTCATAAACTGGGTCACGGTCTCCCCCTCTCTTTTCACCCGCTGGAACAGTCGCATACGTAGTTCCCCTACGTCAGTGAGGTCCCCATGTGTCATCTCTAGAATACGTAGCACCTTCTCCAAAGTATCCCTTTCTTGGGGGGGGTCTATGCATGACAGAGTCCCGGGCCTCCCCCTCCAAGGCCATTAATGCTATATCTGCCTCTAATGCTGGGGCCAAGGGGTGCATCCACAGTAACCCCTGAATTCTCTCAGTCCAGTTCCATAACATCACATTGTTCCCCGTAAACCTCAGCAGATTGTTCAACATGGCCCCCAAGGAGATGCTAGTCTTGGGGCCTTCCCTGACTGCTTGGTCTGCTTCGTCCGCGCCTTCGTGTGACATCCTGCCGACTATGCCAAATTTAATAACGTGCAGGAGAGATATGTCACCACGGAACAGGCAGACCAACAGTAAAAGGGAGGTTTATTTACAGGGGAAGATACTGGTAAAACATACAGTATATCAGAGAAAATATTGAGATAAGGTTAAATCGAAAGCAGGGGAAATATAAGGGGTTCAAACAGTAGAAAAATAGTTATTCTCTAGTAAGGCAAAACTTATCAGTCCTCAGGGATTTTGATTGGAGGGATCACTTCTGGTCCAGTGTTGGCACCGAGGCAACAGCGGTGCTTGATGTCCTCTGTCTCTGGGGTCCTTGAAATAGTCCAACTGTAGTATGGGGGGTTTACGTGGGAGCCCAAGGGGTATGGGGATGCCGCTATCCCCCTGCGCTCAAGGTCCTTGTCTCTGCTATGACAGCGGTGTTCTTTCACCAGGCTCAGGGACTCTGCCTGCCACAGTCTCTCCTTGCAGGTCAGCGTCTTGTTACTGCACTCCCCTTGGTCACATGGGAGCGTCTCAGCATATGCTCCAGTCTCTCTGCTGGGGGGCGTCTTGTCGAGGGACACGGTCTGTCTGTGGGGCAGGGTCTCCTCAAGAAGGGAGGTCAGCAGCCTCCCTGGCAGTGCGGTGCCAGGCTTCAAGTACTCACTGCCCTTTGCCCGTGTCTGCGGTCTCTCAGTCTCCAGCCACTGCACTCGTCTCCTCTCTGCCCCTGCGTCAGCGTCCTCCTGCTTCACCTCTCTGCGCTGCTCTGCTGCATGCGCTCGCAGATCTCCTGCTCTCAGTAGTGACCTCTTCCTGTTCCTGAACACAGAGCAGTCTCCTAAAGCATCCCCCGGGGAACCTAACGCCCTGCTCGATGGTTCCGGGCACGGAGCCAGGAAGGCAACTTCCCCTCGGCTCCTTCGGTGCTTCAACCCCTTACATATGGATTAGTTTGCCATATATTATTTATTATGAGGGGTCTGTAACATTATGTAATATAAAATCATTACTCAAATGAAACATCATAATATTATATCATAGCTGACTGGATGCAGAATTCACCACGATGCAGTCCAGTCCCCTATGGGAGGCTGGGCCATATGATTTGTTAGACTGATTAGCATGTTGTATTCTTATACAGGCTGTATATGGATGAATTCTATGTCTGCGATCTTAACTTATATTTGTCTAGTATGTTCTACACCTACTCCCTTTATTGTCTTTAAAAATTCAATACGGTTTGATTGATAAGCTTCTTTTTATTAGGTGGTACTTTTAGAGTAGTTGCCCTTGTTATAGGACCTCATATTGAATGCAGCAAACTACGGGGAGACTATTTGTATATGGGTGTCTTATCCTTTGTATAGATTATTATAGGATTAACAAAAAATTGTTTAGGATCATAATCCTGCATCAATTATCCTATGCATGGACATGCTGCTTAATGTGGATCTTCATGAAATCTTCATCCTGGGCTACACTTCAACTAAAGCAGTTATACCAATTGGCCATGTCTAGTAATGTCTTGAATATGTTTATGCGGCACAAGATCGGATTGTCGCTACAAGGACCTTCCTGAGATCATGTGACTTACTGCGCAAGCGCATTACTGACACACGCGATAGGAACAGGACCTGTGACTTTGCAGCATTGATGCAATATCCGGCGTCTTTGGTTTCTATGCTCCGCTCTCCGCTCATGTGTATTCAGCCACTTCCCTTATAGCGGCCATGCCGCTGCTACAAGCGCGCACTCCATGCGGTAAGCTCAACAGCTGTTAAGATTCATTAATCATTATGTGTGTATATATATTAAGGGAGCCCACAAGTTTAACCACATCCTTCTACCCCTGATGAAGTTGGGTTATGGGAGCTGGACCTTATACCTCTTACCTTATTAGGTGACTATATTTGTCTAGGTTCTATATGCATGTCTAGTCCAAAATCAGCGTGGAATTAGTTCAAAATGGAGACAAATGGACCACACTCATCGGGCTGGTGAAGAAACACTGCTGTTGGCGGGGGGCAGTGATAGCAGGAGTGAGCGGAAAGCGGACAACGGCCGTTTCGCTCTGAACCAAAGCTTCAACGAGCCAACATGATCTGTATGTGCCAATAAAGCAGCAGTGTTTCCTCACCAGCCCAATGAGTGCGGTCCATTTGTCTCCTCATGGATTTTGGATATCACTGTGGTTTTCCAAGGACGTGCACCTGTGGCTGCTAGCGAGCCTGTATCCGACTACCGCACACAATTTGATCTTCTCACGGTAACAGTGGTGCCATCCGCTTTTTTCTCCTTTTCATGCATTGGTTCAGTATGGGTGTATATGTTTGGATGCATTTGGATCAGCCTCCATTGATCTTTATTTAAAAGGGAGGAATTTATGCTCCGTTGGGTAACCTCTTTTTGTTTATAGATTTGAACCATTTGCTTATTGAATAATCACTAACCCTTAGTCTGATATTTGGTGCCCATCTCTATCACATCTATGTCCATCATTTTGGAACTTATATTGTGATAGCTCTATACATTTATATATAGACTGTTATATCTTATATCTGCATTTAGATGTGTCTATACATTGTTTGGCTATCCATGTGGATACATGTGCATATTTTTTGAACCTATGATATTTGGTCAGATTGTTGCTCCCACATGTTTGGGTTACTTGTGGTAACCATTTTTTTATTGTTTTTAAACATATTTGTGGTTTACTTGTGTGTCCAATTTAATAAAATTGCTATTTTTTAAGGTGATCCCTGCTTTTTGTATGTCTTTTTTCTTCTATTTTGACATGGCATTGTCTTCTCTTACCAGTCTTTTCATTGACTGGCATTTTCATTGTAAGCTCCATAAAATATATTTAGAAATCTCTTTTTTGTTGAAGATTAGATGTGATTTTTTTCCTTCTTTTATCCTCAGGAAATCCTTGTGAGAATAACGGTTTATCACTCAATTGTAAAAAAGATGTCAGGAAGCAGTCTAATGGAGAAAACCTCATTACCCTTCATGGACCTCCTGGACTTCACAGCACTTCACTTTCTTATACTCCTCCTAATCATGAGGAACCCTCTCCTGAGCAATCTCACATTGTTACCACAATTCCAGGTGACAACGTGGATACAAGATTTCAGTGTGACACACAATTTACTAAATACTCAGACTTTTTAGCACAAAGAAAGCACAAAGGAGGGAAGCCATACTCCTGTTCAGAATGTGGGAAATGCTTTATAACTAAATCAAAATTTGTTATACATGAGAGAAGTCACACAGGAGAGAAGCCATATTCATGTTCGGAATGTGGGAAATGCTTTACACATAAAGGACATCTTATTAGACATCACAAAATTCACACAGGAGAAATGACATTTTCATGTTCAGAATGTGGGAAATGTTTTAGAGACAATTCAATGCTTGTTGGACATCAGAGAATTCACACAGGAGAGAAGCCGTATTCATGTTCAGAATGTGGGAAATGTTTTAGATATAATTCAGTGCTTGTTAAGCATCAAAGAATTCACACAGGAGAGAAGCCGTATTCATGTTCATTCTGTGAGAGATGCTTTACAGCTAAATCAAATCTTGTGCAACATGAGAGAAGTCATAGAGAAGAGAAGCCGTATTCATGTTCAGAATGTGGGAAATTTTTTAAACATAAATCATGTCTTGTAAAACACGAGAGAAAGCATTCAGGAAATAAACTGTAGTTATGTTTTTTTTAATGTTAATAAATATTGCCCAGCATAAATGAGTACACCCCCTTTCATTGGTAAGAGTTTAATTAATATCTTACTGAACACGAGCAATTTCTAAAACGTTGCCAACACTGCGTTTCATAGAACATTTTTTTAGAATAAAAACATAAAATAATATAAATTTCATTACACAATCTTCAGTTTTACTCAAATTAGTTGATGCAAACATTAGTAGACTCCAAAAGCTACTACATCTAGCATTTTTATGGTTTCCATGATTTTTAAGCACAGCACCAAGACTTTCTAGGCCTGGAATTAACAAATTGGTGACATAATACACCTTCTATCTTTTTTCTTACTTCAAGAACGAGCTCTCTTAGAGGCTGGATGGAAAGTGATGACAACTTGTCTATTCAGGATTCTCCATAGGTGTGTGGTTGGGTTCAGATCAGAAGACACTTGGCCACTGAATCACTTTCACCCTGTTCTTTAGAAATACAACAGTGGCCTTAGATGTGTGTTTTATATCATTGTCATATTGGAAAGTGCTGGTCTACCAAGAGCACGGAGTGATGGCAGCATCTTCTCTTTCACTGTAGAGCAGGACATCTGTGAATTCATGATGCCATCAATGAAACATAGCTCCTGACACCAGCAGCGCTCGTGCAGTCCCAAATAAGGACACTGCCACCACCATTTATAACGTAGGTACCATGTATTTCTCCTTGTATTCCTCACCTTTGCAATGTCATACAGTTATGGAGCCATCATTTCCAAAAAAAAACATTTATTTTGGTTTCCTCACTCCAGAGTCCCAGGAGTCTTCATATTTATTACGTGTTGTGGGGCTGAGAACGTCCCTAATGTGTCCCCAATGCGGAGACTTAAGGTTCTGACCGTGCACCCCACATATTGCAGAGGGCAAGCTTCACACTATGATGTCAGTGACGTGTGGAGCTACAACTAATGAGACGTCCAATATTATATTATTCTGGTTAGTAGATGAAACCTTTTTGCTTTGGGCACATACTTGCACAAACCACATTTAGGTCTACCACATTCAATAAAACCTTTGGTATTTGTCACCCACGTGTCGGCTGACTTTCTTGTTGAGATATAAGCTAGGAGAAATGATATTACCAATAATAACCTGTCACGCTGTGACTGGTAAGGGAGGGGGCCTCAAACTGGAACTGGGACACTAACCCTGTCCCGGGATACTCTTGAAAATAGAAAGGCCTGAGTCTCCAACCTTACTGTGCTCCTGTTAACCCCTGATCTGTCCCCTCCCCCACCCCATGAGGCCTGGTAATGAAATATAATGTAGACAAGACACAAGGACAAAACAGGGATAGCAGAAAGCAACAAACACAAAAACACTCACCAAAAGGAAAGAGGTATTACGGTAATGCCACTCGCTCAGCTACTTACAGACGTAGACACAGGAACGTTTCTTCTGCGGGTTTATTCAAACACGGCATAATCCAGGCCATGGTTCAATAACACAACTGTGGCCTTTTCTGGTAAAACAGGAAAACAAACGATAATGTATAGAACAGTCCGTATGCCTGCAGCGATCCCCCCGCTCAGGGTGCAAGCAACAGCGTCCAGCACAGTTGCACATAAACACTTCTCTGGAGCTTCCTGCCTCCAGATCCACAGACAGGGAAAATAAACTCAGTGGTCAGGCATTTAACTTGTGGAACCACAGCCTTGGGGAGGAGATATGGTGCGTGACCATCCCGCCCATCTCTTACAGCCACTCACAAAAAAGCCCAACCCTGTCATGGCTGATTAACCCATCTCAGCACATAACACGCTGGAGCAAAAGTTCTGGGTTTTCACATCACAGAAGATATCAATCTTTGTGATACATATCTCCCGTCACATTGCCAGTGACCCTGTCACAGTATATAGGGAAGGATAAGAATTTACCAACCAAATGGGAATAGGACAATGAGGAAAGCAAACACCCAACAACAGCACATAATCTCCAGTAACAACAACGAACTCCTATTCAGCACAGCGTCTCCAAGCAGCTACGTGCACACGGTGCGGATTCTGCTGCATTGTACAGTACCTTCTAATGGAAAATGAAAAATGCAGTGCACATGCTGCAGATTTTTCTTCTCGGATTAGCTGCGGATTGAAATCCACAGCATGTCAATTCTTTGTGCGGAATTCACAGCGGTTTGAAACCTGCTCCATTATAAAAATCCGCAGGTAAAACGCAAGTTATTTTACCTGCGGATTTAGCCAAATCCACGTGGAAAAATCCGTAGCAGAATCCGCACCGTGTCCACTAGGGTGACCGCAAAAAAATCGATGTCGGAATTTTGTCCGTCTGGACCCCACAAAACGATTTCCCTTTCCAGATATTGAGAGAGCCAAAATTTGAGCTCGATCAAACGACGTTAACCCGTGCGGCTCGTCGCTCAAAGTTTGAAAAAATCCAAATTGAGGTTTTTTAAGATTTAGGTATTTTGCATAGTCTGTTAGACTATAAAGAATGTGACAACAACATTGCAGAAATAGCCCTGACCAAATTTTCGAACCATTTGTGGTATTTGAATGCAGAGTTGGTGGGATTATCGTTTTTTGATCCCACCATTACAGACAATGAAAAGTTGTTAATGGCTAATAAATTGCTCAGTAGCACAGATGAACCATCATAGCACGCTAGGGTTGTAAATCCAAAAGTTAGGAAAGAAAAATTAAAAGAGGTAGGAAGTAACCGACTTTAACGACCTTCTGACAAAAGATGAAGAACAAAAGCAATATGTCCTGCAAGTTGTAAGCAAATGCCGAGCATTATATTCTGACGTTTCAAAAACTACTCTAACAAAAGCTCTAGAATAGATTAGATAACTATGTAAAATTATCAACTCATGTAGGTTAGCGTGCTCTGATGGTTCATCTGTGCTACTGAGCAATTTATTAGCCATTAACAACTTTTCATTGTCTGTAATGGTGGGATCAAAAAACGATAATCCCACCAACTCTGCATTCAAATACCACAAATGGTTCGAAAATTTGGTCAGGGCTATTTCTGCAATGTTGTTGTCACATTCTTTATAGTCTAACAGACTATGCAAAATACCTAAATCTTAAAAAACCTCAATTTGGATTTTTTCAAACTTTGAGCGACGAGCGGCACGGGTTAACGTCGTTTGATCGAGCTCAAATTTTGGCTCTCTCAATATCTGGAAAGGGGAATCGTTTTGTGGGGTCCAGACGGACAAAATTCCGACATTTATTCCCCCCCATATGAGATCCGGTCACCCTACTGCACATACCCTAAGAACCAAAGCTTTCATTGTCAAGAATAGTGAGTAACAGTATAGAAGGTTATGAATAATAGAATATTATAGGTAGATGGGTGACCCAGCTTAGGGGAAGGAATTTTTTTCCCTATGGAGAAAATTGGCTTCTACTCTGTGGGTTTTTTGCCTTCCCCAGGATCAACAATGCGCTGCACTAAAAATAGGCTGAACTAGATGGACATAAGGTCTTCCTTCAGCCTTCAAAACTATGTTACTATGTTACTGTCCTCAGAAATAAGAATACAGATAAATGGGAAATGTTTAAGAATATAAATAGGCACTGTAAGCAGTTTATGCCTTGTGCAAATAAATGGGCAAGAAATAGGAAAAACCCAATGTGGCTAAACTAAGACAGATGGTCCGGCCAGGTTATATAGGGAGACGTAATGACCAGACCAGAAGAAGCAGATGATGGAGCTGCAATTTTCTAACCAGCATAGAATGGGTCATTAATTTCTTCAGCACCAAAGGAAATCAAATTAATTTAATATGGGGGACACACAGGCTATATGGAAGATCTGTGATTCACAATATGTACTGATCTTCTAACCCCCGATCTCTCAGGAGGACGTGACACACTCGTGACAGTAACCCCCTTTCTATGAGGGGCCACAGGACTCTTGGGGACATGATTATCCGGATGGGCCAAATTAAAGGATTGTATCAACCTACCGGCATTAACCTCAGATGCCGACACCCACATCTTCTCCAGGCCATACGCCTTCTAATGCAGGGTTCCCCAACTCCAGTCCTCAAGGCCCACCAACAGATCATGTTTTCAGGATTTCCTTTGTATTGCACAGGTGATGCAATTATCACCTGAGCAATACTAAGGAAATCCTGAAAACATGATTTGTTGGTGGGCCTTGAGGACTGGAGTTGGGGAACCCTGTTCTAATGTACCAGGTACTGTACAGAAAGGCGAATCATACGGGAATCAATGATTTTCCCTACCTTATATTCTAAATTGCCATCAACCATAACCGGTGGCGGCCGTAAAGGTGACAGTTCCACAGGCGCAACAAATTTTTTCAGTAAAAACCTATAAAAAACATGGCTCTTGAGAGTCGGCTGAAGCTTGAGATGAAAAGTTACAGAGTTGATTACAGTGACCACCTTATAATAAACCTAGGACCTCATTTCTAAAAGGAACCTTCAGTTTAATATTTTTGGTGGCCAGCCATACTAAATCATTCACCCACAAGTCCGGACCTGACATTCGTCTCTTGTCAGCCATAAGTTTGTATTTGAGAAAATGGAAATGGTCTTAGGAGCGCAGGAAAGAGACTCAGACAAGAGATGGGGTTAAACCACAACGCGTTTCGACGGAGGATCCGTTTTCATCAGGTGGAAGTTTTCCACCTGATGAAGACGGATCCTCCGTCAAAACGTGTTGTGGTTTAACCCCATCTCTTGTCTGAGTCTCTTTCCTGCGCTCCTAAGACCGTTTCCATTTTCTCATTGCTCCTATCCTCCATTGGAGGTTTTCGGCTGGAGCTGCGGTGGAGACCTGACATTTTTGTCTGCCCCTGGGTTGTTTCCTAAGCGCTCCTCTATGACCGCTTATCACTGACTTTTATAAGTTTGTATTTATCCCCCGTGATCTTTAAATTATTCTGAACCCCTTCCCTTACCAATCAGAGCAATGAAATCAATTGTTCCTCCCCAGGAACCCCTGAAGACGCCTTTTTACTGAAGGTACAGAATTGTGGATGGAAGCCATATGCGTCAAAAAAAAAAGGTCAACTTACCAGTGGACTCACTATGCCGATTATTTAAGGCAAACTCAGCCAGTGGTAGAAAAGAGCAATCCTGGTTATCTGACAAAACATCTGAGGTTAGTCTCCATACTTTGGTTTAGGCATTCAGTCTGACCATTAGTTTATGGATTTTCATGGTACATCAAGTTTTTGTCATCAGTGATGATTGTTACTGGGTGAACTGCCCCATCCAAAAAATGACACCATTCCTTAAATGCCAACTTAGTGGCCAAAAGTTCCCTATTGTCTATATCATAGTTTCTTTTGGCTGACAATAACTTTTTTAGAGAAGAAGGCACATGGATGCCATTTAATGGTGGACGACCCTTGTGACAATACAACCCCGAACCCCATCTCAGAAGCATCAATCTCTGCAATAAATGGTTGAGAAGCCTCGGGCTGTATGAGCACTAGTGCAGTGGAAAAACATCTCTTCAAAGTAGACGGTACTTGCCGAGCGCAGTCGGACTACCTTGAGAAGTCCATACCTTTCTTATTCATGTCAGTGAAGGGTTTGACTATGGACAAGAAGTTTTTGATAAAATTCCAATAATAGTTTGCAAACACCAAAAAGCATTGTAATGATATCAAAATTTTTGGGAGACGACTCCATTCCAAAACTGCTTGGACCTAATCAGGATCCATGCGGAAACCTGCAGCTGACACTAGGAAACAGTTTATTATCCTATAGAAACTGTAACACCTACCGAACGTGTACCTGATGAGGCTTGAGATCGGGTGTGTAGATTAAAATATCGTCAAGATAAACTGCTCCAATCTACCCACATGGTGACGGAAGGTATCATTAGAGAAATACAGAAAGGGGAGGGTTTGATCTCAGCACACCGGCCACCAGTGTTGCTATCAGTGTGTCAAGAGTGGGAGAAGAGGGTTGCATTGACAATCCAACACAATGGGCAGCACTTTGAACACATTTTATAAGTGGTCATAAACTTGTAAATAACTCATGAAAGAATAAAGTTACGTTAAAACCAAGCACACAATTGTTTTTCTTATGAAATTCTCAATAAGTTTGATGTGTCACATGACTCTCTTCCCATTGAAAAAATTAAAGTTGGATCCAAAATGGCCCACTTCAAAATGGCCGCCATGGTCACCACCCATCTTGAAAAGTTTCACCCCTCCCATATATTAATGTGCCACAAACAGGAAGTTGATATCACCAACCATTCCCATTTTATTTAGGTGTATCCATATAAATGGCCCATCCTATACTGTATACTGTGTGCACAGACATCAGATGGTACACGGGATAATTAGTGACTGGTTGATCATATACTACAATGTAGAGTTGAAGTTTACAATGATGATTTTTTGATCAAGTATGTTTAAAAAAATACACAAAATAAAAATTCTTAGGTACCTATCTAGCAGACCTATGCTTCTGTGTGATCACCTTTACTCTGCTATGTTTTTATGAGTGCAGGAAAGCACATCATACCTTGTTTTACTACCTCTAAAAAGGTATACTTTGAAAATGGTAATACATTAGCATAATATGTACTATGTCTGACCACTACAAACATTCATCTGAACTGGTCAATGTGCTGTTACCTTTTCCAAGGGCAGCACTCAAACAGACAATACGGTTGTGTGAATATAGCCTATGAAGAAGCAGCTGGAAATAAACATGTTAAAGGGAATCTTTTTTTGCCCTATTAGCTGCCGGCAGCTCCATCAGGGGCTTATCTACAGCATTCTGTAATGCTGTAGATAAGCCCCCGATGTAACCTGAAAGAGAAGAAAAACACGTTATATTATACTCACCGAGGTGGGCGGTCCGGTCCGACGCCTCCCATCTTCATGCGATGACGTCCTCTTCTCCCGTCCTGTAATGGCTCCGGCGCAAGCGCACTGCTCTGCCCTGTTGAGGGCAGAGCAGAGTCCTGCAGTGTGCAGGTGCCGGGAGAGGTCTGGCGCCTGCGCACTGCAGAATTCTGCTCTGCCCTCAACAGGGCAGAGCAGTGCGCCGGAGCCATTTCAGGACGGGAGAAGAGGACGTCATCGCATGAAGATGGGAGGCGTCGGACCGGACCGCAACACCCATCGGACCGGACCGCCCACCTCGGTGAGTATAATATAATGTGTTTTTCTTCTCTTTCAGGTTACATCGGGGGCTTATCTACAGCATTAGAGAATGCTGTAGATAAGCTGATTTCGGGAAATGGCACGAAGGTGTCGGAGACCTCTGATATCTTGGGGGTCTTTACGGACTTTTATACAGATTTATACTCCTCTTGGGTGGGGGCATCGGAGGGAGAAACGGGGACATTTTTAGATGGACTTGAGCTACCTAGACTGGGACAGGATGATCGAGATTGTCTGGAGGCACCTATCACAGATGAGGAAATAAGTAGGGCACTTAGGTCTATGTCCAAAGGGAAAGCTCCAGGGGTAGATGGGTTACCAGTCGAAAGTTATAAAGGAATGGAAGAGGTGTTGGTGTCCCGATTGAGAGTGGTCTTGGAAGACGCTAAGAGTAGAGGGTGTATGCCAGCACCCATGAGAGAAGCAATAATTGTGGTAATTCCGAAGGAAGATAAAGGTCCACGTTTGCCTGAATCATACCGCCCAATTTCTCTGCTCACAACAGTTGTGAAGCTCCTGGTCAGGGTGTTGGCAGACCGGTTGTCGGGTGTAATTTCTAAGCTGATACATTCGGATCGGTCTGGCTTTATGTCGGACAGGTCCACAGCCGTTAACCTGAAAAGGCTTTTTATGAATGTGCAGCTGCAGGCTGACAACTGTGATCAGAGGGTTATCGCATCATTAGCTGCCCATAAGGCGTTTGATAGTGTGGAGTGGGGATATTTATGGCAGGTATTGCACTGTATGGGCTTTTCATATCTTGGGTTCAATTGCTGTATGCACAACCAGTGGCTAGAATTAGGGTGAATGGGGAATTATCACACACCATAAAGCAACATAGAGGGACGAGGCAGGGGTGTTCACTGTCTCCTCTCATTTGCTCTGGCTGTGGAACCGCTGACCGCAAGGATCCGATGGTCTACTGAGGTCTCGGGGTTCAAATATGGGGCCATTGAGGAAAAGATAGCGCTCTATGCGGATATATTATTGGTCTTGAGTGATACCCGCTCTTCCCTGGACGGTGCCATTCGAATCATTGAGAAATTTGGGTCTTTGTCAGGGTTGGTGATGAACTGGAATAAATCAATTCTGTTTAGGGTGGATAACACAGGAAAGGAAGGGGGAGATGCAGTAGTTGGGGGTAGACTTAAGGTTGTAGACCAATTTAAATATCTTAGGATATGGATTTCTCTCCCGGTGGCAGACTACCTGCATGGGAACCTGGACCCTACTGTGAGGATTCTTAGGGTGAAGGTTTGGGCCTGGAACAAATCCCATTTGTCGTGGTGGGCCGAGTTAACCTTATTAAAATGATTCTGATGCCTAAGATGCTGTATGTCCTGCACAACTCTCCTATTTGGATAACCCGTTGAGAGGTTTAAGCAGATTCTTTATTTCGAGGCTTGGTATGGGGGAAACAGTATCCTCGCACTATTTTCTTGCGGCTCAGTGCCAGCACCTTAAAGGCTGGGTGCACGAGGGGACTTCTAACGTAATACAGCATCTTATTGAAGGGGTCACGAGAAAGTGTCCTGTTGTAGAGCTTGGAGGACGGTTCCCTGGGGGTACTTGGGAAGACTTACCCAACATTATTTCTGATTTATAAACTGTGGGAATGGGTTAAACAAATTTGTGGGGTCACCAGCCTAACTAGGTTTTCTCCACTATGGTATAATAATAATTTACCGGAGTTTATGGCACTGGGAAGTTTACCGGAATGGCAGGCAAGGGGATATGTTATGTTTTCCAGATATTGGAACAGAAAGAGCTGAAACCCTTTTCTCAGCTGCAGGCGGAGGTTGGTCTTAGGGCCTCTGGGGTGTTTCAATACGCAAGGAGGAAACATGCACATAGGGCTGATAACAGGTGTGACCGTCTCAATATCCAGGGAGACTTGGTGTTGGAGTATGTTTGCAGAAATGATTCTACGAGGGGGGGGGTCATCTCCTCGTTATATAGAGATTTATTGCATACCCATCTGCTGAGATTTCCCACCAATGCAAGGACTAAGTGGGAAAGAGTTGGGCTGCTTGGAGGATGAAATATGGGAGTCTGTTTTAGAATCTATACCGAAACTGTCTTTGAGTGAACCATACAGGCTGTCTCAGCTTTTTATTGTGCATAGCGTATAGATCTCCGGAGGTTTTGTATAAAACTGGGCTGCTATCTACCTCTGAATGTCCCCGATATAAAAATGAGAACGCTGGAATGCTTCATATGATGTGGACGTGTCCTAGGCTGTCTGGTTTTTGGGTGGTGGTTATATGTCGGATAGAAGCAGCTTATAGATGCATGATCCCGAGGGAGCCGGTGGTTTGTTGGGATATGTGGAGATAAATGTGGAAAATTCTTTCAAGTTCGCAATTGCCAGGCTGTAATACATGGCTAGGAAGGTGATAGCAAGGAACTGGATTAGGGAGGAGCCACCTTCGAGAGAATACCTTAATTATGTAAAACATGTCACTAAGCTGGAGAAGGAAGTCTACAAGAAGAGGGGAAAATTGGTGATGTTTGATAAACTATGGATGCCATGGCTGGAGTTGGGGTGAGCTGAATGAGTTATGGTCTTTTGGATATACACGTATGGAATGCGCCTCCACACTACTTTCCTAGATGACATTGTATGTTTTGAATGTATATAACGGTACAGTTCATGCCGATAAGATATCGTAAGCTGTCTGGGGGGAGGTGGCCTGTTTTGTTATGTGGGATTTGTTTGTTAAAACAGAAAATGTTTACCTCTCTGTAATTCTCATATTGATGTAAATTTATTAATAAAAAATCAGTTAAACAAAAGGATGGGCTGCTACTCATAGGCCACTATGTGCTTGCCCCCCATGAAAAATTATGCCAGCCAGCCCCTGGTCCCAGGCCTCATGAGGTGGGGGAAGGGATACATCAAGGGTTAATAGGAGCACAGTAAGGTTGGAGACTCAGGCATCTCTACCTTCAAGAGTACCCCCACAACAGGGATAGTTAGGGCCCCAGTTCCAGGGACAGTTTGAGGCCCCTCTTCCTTACCAAAGACAGTCACAGCGTGACACGTTATTATCAGTAACATAATTTCTCCTATAGTTATATCTCAACAAGAAAGTCAGCCGACATGTGGGTGATAAATCATATTTTATTTGATGTCGTTGACCTAAATGTGGTTTGTGCAAGTATGTGCCCAAAGCAAGAATGTTTCATCTACTAAACAGAATATAATATTGGACGTCTCATTAGTTGTAGCTCCACATGTCACTGACATCATACAGTGTGAAGCTTTCCCCCTGCAATATGTGGGGGTCACCGCATTGGGGACACATTAGGGACGTTCTCAGCCCCACAACACCTAATAAAAATAAAGACTCCTAGAACTCTGGAGTGAGGAAATCAAAATAAATTGGAACTGATGGATTCAAAACTGTATGACTTTGCAAAGGTGAGAAATACAATGAGAAATGCATGGTACCTATGTTATACATGGTGGTGGCAGTGTCCTTATGTGGAAGATGCACAAGTGCAGCTAGTGTCAGGAACTACATGTCTTTGATAGCATCATGAATTCACAGATGTTCTACTCTACAGTGAAAGAGAAGATGCTGCCATCACTCCGTGCTCTTGGTAGACCAGCACTTTCCAATATGACAATGATATAAAACACACATCTAACGCCACTGTTGTATTTGTGAAGAACAGGGTGAAAGTGATTCAGTGGCCTAGTGTCTTCTGATCTGAACCCAACGACACCTGTGTGGAGAATCCTGAAGAGACAAGTTGTCATCACTCTCCATCCAGCATCCAGGCAAAAAGAGCGCTCGATCTTGAAGAAGGAAAAAATATAGGTGTATTATGTAACCATCTTGCCCATTCCATGCCTAGAAAGACTTGGTGCTGTGATTACAAATCATGGAAACCGTACAAAATGCTAGATGTAGTATCTTTTGGGGTGCACTAATTTTTGCATCAACTAATTTGAGTAAAACTAAAGATTTTGTACTGAAATTTATATTAACCTTACTTTTATGTTTTTATTCCCAAAAAAATGTTCTATGAAACTCGGTGATGGCAAAAGTTTAGAAATTGTTCGTGTTCAGTGGGATATTAATTAAAATCTTACTGATCAAAGGGGGTGCACTCATTTATGCTGAGCAATGCTTATTAACATTTAAAAAAAACATATAACATAATTACAGTTTATTTCCTGAATGCTTTCTCTCGTGTTTTAAAAGACATGATTTATGCTTAAAAGATTGCCCACATAGTGAACATGGTTACGGCTTCTCTTCTCTATGACTTCTCTCATGTTGCACAAGATTTGATTTAGCTGTAAAGCATTTCTCACAGAATGAACATGAATACGGCTTCTCTCCTGTGTGAATTCTCTGATGTCTAACAAGCACTGAATTATCTCTAAAACATTTCCCACATTCTGAACATGAACATGGCTTTTCTCCTGTGTGAAGTTTCTGATGTCTACTAAGACTCGCTTTATCTGTGAAGGCCTTCCCACATTCTGAACATGAATACGGCTTCTCTCCTGTGTGAATTCTCTGATGTCTAACAAGCACTGAATTATCTCTAAAACATTTCCCACATTCTGAACATGAACATGGCTTCTTTCTAGTATGAGTGCTCTGATGTCTGCTAAGATGCTCTTTATCTGTGTAGGACTTCCCACATAGTGAACATAAAAATGTTTTTTCTCCTGTGTGAATTCTCTGATGTTTAATAAGATTCCCTTTATCTGTGAAGGACTTCCCACAATGTGAACATAAAAATGGCTTTTCTCCTGTGTGAATTTTCTGGTGTCTAACAAGCACTGATTTATCCGTAAAACATTTCCCACATTCTGAACATGAATACGGCTTCTCTCCTGTGTGAATTCTCTGATGTTTAATAAGATGTCCTTTAAAAGGGAAGGTCTTCTCACATTCTGAACAGGAATATGGCATTTCTCCTGTGTGCATTTTCTGATGTATAATAAAATTTCCTTTATCTACAAAGCATTTCCCACATTCTGAACATAGATGTGGCTTCACTCCTGTGTGAAGTCTCCAATGTCTACTAAGATTCGCTTTCTCTGTGAAGGCCTTCCCACATTCTAAACATGAATATGGCTTTTCTCCTGTGTGAATTCTCTCATGTTTAACAAACTGTGATTTAGTTGCAAAACATTTCCCACATTCTGTACATGCATATGGCTTCAATCCTGTGTGAAGTTTCTGATGTCTACAAAGACTCGCTTGATCTGTGAAGGCCTTCCCACATTGTGAACATGAATACGGCTTTTCCCCTGTGTGAATTCTCTCATGAATAACAAATTGTGATTTAGTTGTAAAGCATTTCCCACATTCTGAACAGGAATATGGCTTCTCTCCTGTATGAATTCTCTGATGTGTAATAAGACTCCCTTTATCTGTAAAGCATTTCCCACATTCTGAACATGAATATGGCTTCTCTCCAGTGTGAATTCTCCGATGTCTACTAAAACTCGCATTATCTGAGAAGGCCTTCCCACATTCTAAACATGAATATGGCTTTTCTCCTGTGTGAAGTCTCTCATGTATAACAAATTGTGATTTAGTTGTAAAACATTTCCCACATTCTGAACAGGAGTATGGCTTCTCTCCTTTGTGCTTTCTTTGTGCTAAAAAAACTGAGCTTTTGGCTAGTTGCTTGTCACACTGAAAGCTTGTGTTCGTTTTGTCACCTGGAATTGTGGTAACATTGCAAGATCGCTCAGGAGAGGGCTCCTCATGAAAAGGAGGATTATAAGAAAGTGAAGAACTGTGAAGTCCAGAAGGTGCAGGAAGGGTAACGAGGCTTTCTCCATTAGATTGCTTCCTGATATCTTCTTTTTTACAATTAACTGATAAACCATTATTCTCACAAGGATTTCCTGAGGATGAAAGAATTAAAAAAATCACATATAATATAAAACACAAAAGAGATTTCTAAATATATTTTATGGAGCTTACAAGGAAAACACCAGTCCGTGAAAAGACCGGTAATAAGGAAGACAACGCATGCCACTTGACAAACGGTAAAGTTTTTAATATTAGAGTTAGGACTGTCCCAATTACGGTCACTGTGAAGAGGTGGGATGGCTTTTGCATTTTTTTGATCAAAAAATGGAGATTAGACCTACCGGTAATGTTATTTCCAGGAGTCCATCCTGACAGAACCATGGGGGGTTGTCCTTTCATCCTTACAGGGACAGGAAATGCACGAGAGCTTAAAGGTCCCCTCCCAGATCCGCACTCCAGTGATTTTTCCAAGTACCACACTAGTATGCATGCAATATTTATTGAGATTTAGTACAAGCATAGTAACACAAATACAAATCATCGGGAGGGAACTACCAGTGCTGTCACGATGGACTCCTGGAAATAACATTACCGGTAGGTCTAATCTCCGTTTTCCAGGACGTCCTATCCTGACAGCACCATGGGGAATACCAAAGTAGGAATTCACTTAGGGTGGGACTACTGCTTTAGCATCTTACGACCGAAGGTCGTCTGGCTAGCTACTAGCGTGTCCAATTTATAGTGTCTACAGAAAGTGTCTAGAGTAGACTAAGTGGCGGCCCTGTATATTTGCTCTACTGAGGCTTCCGCCTTCTCTGCCCATGACGTTGCTATCGCCCTAGTGGAAAGAGCTCTAAGCTCCCTGGTATAGGTGATCCCTCAGTGTCCTATGCTGAGGAGATAATTGACTTGTCCACTCTGCTAGGGTGTGTGTAGATGCACCCTAATCTTTATTCTACCATCATATTGGATTAACAATTTTGTGTCCTGTCGCCGCTCCTGAGTGGCCTCTAAGTAGCATGTGACCGCTCGTCTGACGTCAAAATGAGTGAAAGAGTCTTACTTTGTTTTCCGTGGATGGGCAGAATGAGGGTAGGACTATCTCCTGGTTTAAATTCTGGGGAGATACTACGTTAGGGAGGAATCCTGGGTTCCGTTTTAGTATTATGCAAACGTTGAATGTAGGAGTTCTGGACTGAGAGGGCCTGGCTTTTACCCAGCCGCTTGGCTGAGGTGATGGCTACCAAAAGGATGGTTTTTTGTGTAAGTCTTGTGACATCTATCTCTGATATTGGCTCGTATGGGGGTCTGCCTAGAGCGTTAAGTACCAGATTTAGGTCCCCCAGAGCACTATTTTCCTTCACGTGGGTCTTAATCTCGGTATGGCTTTTGTAAAACGAGCCATCCATGGATGAGAGGCCAAGGTGAATTAAGGTACTCCAAACTGCTCCCTGAACTTCCATTGTGCTTGGACTCAGACCTTTATTAAATCCTGCCTGGGGGAAGTCAAGGATTTAAGGGATATCTGGGTGAGACGGATCTATGGGGATACTACCACCTTCTGAGCAGAACTTCTCCCAGATTTACGACAGATTGCACTCGTAACGGGCTTACAGCTGGGCTGCATCGTTGAGATCACTAGGTCGGAGACACCTCTGGATTTTAGGATCACTCTCAGGATCCCTGCTGCCAACTGTAGGTTCCCCAGATTTGGGTACAGAACTGGGCCTTGGGAAGTAGATCCTCTGGCGTTGGTAGATGAAGCGGTCCTTCCTGCATCGTCTTCTTCATGAGGTGGAACCAACTTCGCCTGGGCCCGAAGGGTATCACTAGCGTCACCGCCTTTTCCCTGGATCTTTTTGAGGCCTCTTGGTATTATAGGAATAGGGGAAACCCGTATAGCAGTCCCTCACTCCATCTCTGATTCAAGGAGTCGACCCCTTTTTGGATGGTCTGTTGGATTGAGGGAGAAGAATCTCTGTAGCTTGGTGTTCTTCCTTGTTGTGAAGAGTTGTAGCTGAGGGGTACCCCACCGAAGGCACAAGTCTATGAATATCTCCTCTTTCACTTCCCACTCGGTGGCTCGGCCTTCTTGTCTGTTCAAATAGTTGGGTATGTTCCTGGGGCCCTGCAGGTGTATCGCTGATATGGAGCGAACATTGTTCTCTGCCCAGGTGAAGATGCGGGCTGACAGGTCCTGAAGCTTTCCCCCCTGGTGGTGTAGGAAAGATACTCTGGTTACGATGTTTGACCTGGCTTTTCTAAATTGGCCCTGTAGACTCGAACAGCTTTGTTCTCCCAAACTGCTCGTAGTTCTTTGTAGTTCGAGGACTGTGAACTGATGCTTCCAGGCCAAGTCCTTGAAGGTACCTTCCAGATGGGCCCCCCATCCTTTCCACAGACGTCCGTGATGATAGTCCCGTAAGGTGATAGGATCCAAGGCCCCCCAGGCTGATGGATCTTGTGACTGGTTCACCGCCTCGGAGATGATTTTAGGGCTGGGGAAGGTCGAGACTTTGTGCAGAGCGGTGTGCCATCTGTCCCATTTGACCGGATTTTCTTGTAGACTTTCTGTGTGAGCCTGGTTCCACTTTACGCAGGGTATGCCTGCTGTCAGGGACTCTAGGACCTTTATTGTGGTCTTTTTGGATATTCGATCTCGTCATAGCTGACGGACCCCATTTACTTGTTTTGGGATCTAACGTGACTCCCAGGAATTTTTCCCGGGTACCGGGCTGCGTTGTTCAGGATCCAACCTAGGTTTCCGAGCGTGGCGATTACCCCGTCGAGTTGTCTTCTTAGCTCTGATGCTGAGAAAGTCATACAGATATGGCATGATGATTATGCTGCCTCTTCCCTGGGTGCTGAAGCTAGGCCAAAAGGCAGAGCCTGAAACTAAAATGCTAGTATCTTCTTCCCATCTCTAGTTCGAACCGCAGGAACCTCTGAGGGTGAGGGTGGATGGGAACGTGATAGTATGCACTCCTGTATCTATTGTGCATGTTGCGGCCTATCCGGGGAATGGTGGTTTTCAGGACTCCATTCGAAACTTTGTGTTGGATGCTTTGGTTTAATGGTTCTAAATTTATAATGGTCCGACTCTCCCCCAGAGGTGTTTTTTTTTTTTTTTTTTTTAAGAGAGTTGAATAGTGGCCCTGACCTCTCTCTGTACCTAGAACCGGGACCATTACTTCTGATCTTAGATCTTTTACGTCTGCCCATAGCGTGCTGGGGGGGTTATAAATTCGAGGGTATAGCACTGGGAACCTGTATTCAGGATCCGCTAGTTCTGGGGGATAAGCCCTCTAGCCCCGAGAGGTGTTTGAGGTGACCCCCAACCAGCCTGTTGCTGGAACTTTGTCCTGAGCGAGAAGGGGGATCCTACTCTTCCCCCTTTCTGATGATCACAGCGAGCTGTTTTCCCCTCTTTCTATAACCCTGCCTTTGGAAAGGACGGACCTCTGAAGGGAAAAACCTGTTTTCCCACGGGACTATTTTTTAATGTCGGTGGTATTCTCCAGTGTTGTATCTAAGACCGGTCCAACTACCTTCCCGCCTGAGAAGGTATGGCACCTAACTTATTTTTCGACGGGTAAACCCCTGACCAGATCTTCATCCATTAGGCTTGGTGAGCCATCTTGGGTAAAGAATTATTGCGGGCCGCAAAACACACCGATCTGGCTGAAGCGTCCGACAGGGATCTAGCTGCAACCCTCGCGGGGGAAGGTCCTCTAAGAAATCACTTCTAGGGGTTTTCCTTGTAACTTGGTGCTCTATCTGGGCGATCCCAGACACCTGGGTCTGGCACCCGATGTGAAACGCATGACCCTGGACCTGTTGATTTGACCACTGGTCTCCTATTCTGGTTCCGGCCCGACTTCACCCTATTTGCAGCAGCAGACCCAAGCCCTCTTTAGGAGCCTGTCGGCCTCTTGTCCCTGGCCCCTGGGAAGTCAATCCTAGGAACTCCATCCCAATTGTTAACCATGTTGACGGTAGGTGAGCCTGAATTCTCAAGGGACGAGCTGCTTCTCAGCGTCCTCCCATTCCTCTAGAATGATTTATACTCGTCCGATGACCGACCGGACTCTCATCATGGCCGCTTAGCGGCTGACACCTGACTAGTGCAGTCCGCTCCGCCTGGGACGGAGGTGAGGACCTCCTTTCTGACCCCTGTGTGCATCTCGGCAAAGAAAGAGGTCTATTCGCCCGTGTATGACCCGTGATTGCGGACCTGTCCGCACGTGGGATAGTTGTATTAGGCGTCGAGTTTCCCCCACTGCACAGGGGAATCTCAAGCCCTGTCCTCTGCGGTCCCATTCCTTTGCAACTGCAGAGATTTCTGTTCAGCAGAGACGCCGCAAAATGCATGGCCCCTGACTGCGGGCTGGCCCAGGCTCAAGCTACTTAGCGGCCACCACCTGTCGAATGCACTGACGCTCAGGCTAGATTGTGTCTAGGCGTCCTGACAAATGCAGTTCTGCTGGCACAGACGGGCATTTTATTAGATCTTCCTGGTTACCTGGAGGTTGATGCTGCAGGAGTCGGTGCTGTCTTTTGTCATCATAAAGCACAGGCGCTTTTTGGTTAAAGCTCCTGTCTTTCTTAAGTCATGTTCATCATGCTCACTACTTACAGACATTGGTGGTTCAGGGTGATCACTGGGCTTCCACAGTGCCTTCCATGGTGGTGTCCCATATGGCCGACCCACCGCGCCACTTCGTCCTACCTTGCCTTGAGTGAGTCGATTGATCCTCACGCTGTCTGCCGCTCCAGCCACGTCGCTCCGTTCTCACGCCACCGGATGCTGTCATCTGGCGCCCGGAAGTGATGCGGCCCTGGGGATGATGTGGCCTGTGACGGCAGGAGCCGAGAGCCCCGCTGAGGGGAAGCGGCTCCGAGTCCCGGAGCAGCGCTCCACGGGACGCCTGGCGGAGAACCCCCCTTAGGGGGGTGCCGCCCCGGGCAATCTGATGGGAGGATTTGGTGTTTGGACCCTGATCCCCCTGGCCCTCCAGTAAGCTTCTTCTGCTGGATGCCGCGGCTCTCTTCCTCCGCGGCGCTCTCGTGCCCGTCCTTACAGGGACAGGAAAAACATTGGAGTGGGGATGTGGGACCTTTAACCTCTCGTGCATTTCCTGTCCCTGTAAGGATGAAAGGACAACCCCCCATGGTGCTGTCAGGATAGGACGTCCTGGAAAACATGTTAGCTAAGTCCCCTACATTATTTTCATGCACTGTGCTATTTATTTACTTCAGGGTATTCAACCATTATGTTTCTGTCTTTGTTTTTCTTTTTAGGTTCAGTGGCCAGTGTGAACATGTGCTTACACGCTGCATGCACACCAGTCTTGATCCCAGCTCATACCTTTGTTTTTTTTCACATGCCATAATATTAGCACAATGATGGGTAAAGTGAATAACACTTATAAACTGCTTACAATGGCACAAGTCAGGGGTGGTTTCACGGGATTACCACGACAGAGAGGAGACAGAAGACCGCAGCGTCTGATTTTTCCTATTCCTGCACTGAGTAGAAGCACTTTACATCCATATATAGTATATTTGTATGTTTGGTATTTTACTTTACCCTTGTATTACCTGGTTACTCTTGTTATATTATGGTACACTACTACCGCCACCCAGGGAAGAGGGAGAAGGGTACAGACTGAGGGCAGATTCAGGAGCTAAGGCTAGTTTCACACTTGCTTTTTTTTGCAGCGCGTTTTTCCCGCAAAAAAACGCATTGAAAAAACGCATACATAAGCATACAACTGCTGCGTTTTTTTCAAGCATTTTTATGAGCATGCATGAAAAAAACGCAGCGTTTTTATGCGTTTGTATGCGTTTTTAGTGCGTTTTTACCGCGTTTGCGTTTTTTTCCAACATTTTTAGGTGGCCCCTCACACTACCCAAACCATGACTTTACTAACCCTAACCCTGACCCTAACCCTAACCCTGACCCTAACCCTGACCCTTAACCAAATCATACTTAACCCTAACCCAAACCCTAAACCCTAACTAACCCTAACCCTGACCCTAACCCTAACCCTGACCCTAACCCTAACCCTGACCCTAACCCTTAACAAAACCATACTTAACCCTAACCCTAACCCTGACCCAAACCCTTAACCAAACCATACTTAACCCTAATCCTGACCCTAACCCTGACCCTAACCCTAACCCTGACCCTAACCCTTAACAAAACCATACTTAACCCTAATCCTGACCCTAACCCTGACCCTAATCCTTAACAAAACCATACTTAACCCTAACCCTGACCCTAACCCTAACCCTAACCCTTAACAAAACCATACTTAACCCTAATCCTGACCCTAACCCTGACCCTAACCCTTAACAAAACCATACTTAACCCTGACCCTAACCCTGACCCCAACCCTAACCCTGACCCTAACCCTTAACAAAACCATACTTAACCCTAATCCTGACCCTAACCCTGACCCTAACCTTTAACCAAACCATACTTAACCCTAACCCTGACCCAAACCCCAACCCTAACCCTGACCCTGACCATAACCCTAACCCTAAACCCCCTTAACTAACCCTAACTCTAACCCAAACCCCTAAATTCCATGGTTAAAAAAAAAAAACGCATATGCAAAAAAACGCATACATGAGCATGCCAGTGCGCACATATGCGCATCCATAGGCTATAATGGCCATTTTTAGCGCAAAACGTGCGCATATGTGCGCATGCGCTTTTTTGCAGGGCCAAAAAATGCAACATGCTGCGTCTGGAAAATACCAACGCACACCCCAAAAAAACGCAGCGCATGAAAATCGCATACATGCGCTTACCAGCGCGCAGGTATGCGCACCCATGTTAAATATAGGGGAAAAAACGCATGCGCAGGTATGCGTTTTTTTCCAGCGCTAAAAAACGCAAATGTGAAACCAGCCTTAGGCTAGGTACGTCGCCCCGGCGTCTTCACCATCAGAAGTAATCCGGGGAACAAGGCGAACTAAGACGCCCCCTATGTTTAGGGACAGGGAAGGAGCCCCTGGTCCTGGGACTCTCGACAACAGAGTCATGACAGGTGCCATAGATTACAGAAAAAACTGACAGCACATCCTAGTCTGAATAGGTGCATACCAAAAACCAGCTTACATATCAAAATAAGGAAATGGTTGCACTCAATTGCATTAAGGCATATCAAATTTTGGCCAAATTTTGTGCCAAGTATCTCATATGTTTTTTTCTAAATTCCAAAAGCCATTATGCTATTCATATTTCATATATTTCATATTTGATATGCCTTAGTGCAATTGAGTGCAACCATTTCCTTATTTTGAGGTGCCATAGATTAGACAGCAAATAGTTTTTAAAGGAACCAGTCATTTACCTCTGTAATGTACCACCATTGCCATTCACTCTCATAGCAAGCTTCCTATCATGCCCTTAATGTAAAAAAGTGTCCATGCAAATAAAAATGGAATCTTAACATTTCAGTATCGTATACAAATGAGATTGACTAATCAGAAAGGCGGCCCTACATCCAGGAGCAGTCCAGCTCCAGCCACTGTAATCATGTCCTCAGTTTGCCTAAGGGCAGGATAGGAAACCTTAGAAGTCTGCAATAGAACTGAAGGCACATTAACCCCTTCAGGATTAAGCCACTTTGCACAATATGTACGTTAATGGCCAAGCCTCATTTTACAATTTTGACCACTGTCACTTTGTGGTAATAACTCTGGAGCTTCCACACATCCCACCGATTCTAAGACTGTTTTTTGTGACATATTGTACTTCATTTTAGTGGTAAATTTTGGTCATTATTATTTGCGTTTATTTATAAAAATATCAAGAATTTGACTAAAAATTTGAGTATTTTGCAATTTTCAAACTTTTACATTTTTTATGTGCTTAAACCAGATAGTTATCCCACCAAAAATAGTTAAGAAATAACATTTCCCACATGTCTACTTTACATCAGCATCATTTATAAAACATACTGTATATACTCGTGTATAAGTCAACCCGCGTATAAGCCAAGCTACCTAATTTGGCCACGAAAAACTGGGAAAACGTATTGACTCGAGTATAAGCAGAGTATGCATTGTCCCCTCAACCCTATCCTTGTATGCATGGCTCCTTATCCCCGTCCTTGTCTGCATGGCTCCTCATCCCTATCCTTGTACACATGGTTCCTCATCCCTATCCTTGAATGCATGGCCCCCTTCCCTGTGTGCCCTCGCAGCATCCTGTTCCGGCTTCCAGCAGCCAAGCAAGCACGTGACCCCACTCATGTAGGTAATGAATATTCACCTCTCTCCACTCACTGGGGACACATAATCGCTCGTTCGCAGGAGCTGCTGGAAACCGGCACAGGATGCTGCGAGGGCATGCAGGGAAGGTAAGTAGGTTTTTGTTTTTTTTTTACAGCTGATGGATGCCGGTGGCGGCAACTGTGCGTGCAGTAAGCGAAATGAATATTCATACCCAGTGCAGTGAATATTCATTTCTCTTGTGACCCGCTGCTCTCCCGCCGGCTTCTGGGACAATGGCTCATGTATAATCTGGCTCGTGTATAATCTGAGGGGAGCGTTTTCAGCACAAAACATGTGCTGAAAAACTCAGCTTATACTCGAGTATATATTGTAACTTTTTTTGTTAGGAAGTTATAAGGTTTAACATTTTATCAGTACTTTGTCATTTTTCCAACAAAATTTACAAGAACAATTTTTTTGTTTTAGGGACCACATCATATCTGAAGTGACTTTGACAGATGCATTTTTTTGAATGGTGTCACTTTGGGCATTGTCTGTCACATAGGCCCCTCAAAGTGCTCAAAACCACATTCAAGCAGCTTATTAACCCTTCAGGTGCTTCACAGGAATTAAAGCAATGTGGAAGGAAAAAACGAAACTAACTTTTTCCCACAAAAATGTTGCTTTAGCCCAAAAGTTTGCATTTTCACAAGGGCAACAGGAGAAACAGTACAGAATCACTAGGCAGACACAGAACGTGGGACAAGCCGAATCATACACAGAACAAGCACGTAAAAGAACAAATGGTATACACCAGAGTAACTAGGTCGGCTGCTCAGGCGAGAATGGAGATATCACTGACAAAGAGCCCAACACCAGAGTGAGTACAAATACCACTCCCCAAACCATGCAGAGTTAACCTCAACAACCCCAGGATGGAGTAAATCCCATCCTGAGCCATGAAAAGAAGGGGGCCAAGGACTGAGCCCTGAGGTACCTCCGACAGCGAGAGGAAGAGGAGATGACGTGGAGCCAGCGAACAAGATGCTGAAGGAGCGGTTAGAAAGATAGGAAGAGAACCAGGAGAGTGCAGTGTCCTTAATGCTTAGTGACTGGAGCCTAGAGAGTAGGAGACGGTGGTTAACAGTGTCGAAAGCTGCAGAAAGGTCAAGAAGAATGAGCAGAGAGTGGTCACCATTACATTTTGCTGTCAGGTCATTGGTCACTTTGATGAGTGCAGTTTCAGTCGAATGTAGGGGGTGGAAGCCGGACTGTGAAGGGTCTAGGAGGGAGTGAATGGAGAGGTAAAAGGTAATGAGGGAGTAGACTAGGCGCTCCAAAAGTTTAGAGATGAAGGGGAGATTGGAGACTGGTCTGTAGTTGTTTGTGCAGGATGGGTCGATAGCGGGTTCTTTTTTAGTAATGGAGTAACGATAGAGTGTTTGAAGGAGGAGGGGAAAATGCCCGAGGACAGGGAGAGATTAAAGATTGTAGTTAGGCAAGTTGTGACAACTGGAGAGAGACTGGAGATGTGAGGGAATGGGGTCGTTAGTGCATGTAGTCAGACAAGAAGAGGAGGAGTCTGGAGACTTCTTCTGTGATGGGATAAAATGCGGAAAGTGAGCCAGGGAAAATGCAGGGAGGGATGGGAGTCACAGCACTTGGTGGTTGGGAGCAGATTTCCTGACGGATATTATCTATTTTTCCTATAAAGTGGGAGGCCATGTCATCAGCACAAATATCTGTGATAGGCGTTTGTGGTTTTGGCCTGAGTAGGGAGTGAAAGGTGTCAAAAAGTTTCTTGGGGTTGTTGGCTAGTGAGGAGAACAGGGTCGTGAAGTAGGTCTGTTTGGCGAGGTGAAGGGCAGAGTTATAGGTTCTTAACATAAATTTAAAGTGGATGAGGTCTTCTGGTGTGCGGGTTTTCTCCATAGGCGTTCACTCCTAGAGCATCGCTGGATAAGTTGAGTTTGCGATGTGAGCCAGGGCTGTTTTATTCTGTGTTTGGAGGTTCTGAGGGTGAGGGGTGCTACTTGGTCAAGGGTGCTTCTAAGAGTGTTGTTGTAGTGATTAACAGCCAGATCGGGACAGGAAAAAGAGGAGATTGGGGACAGTGATGAGTATATGGAGTCTGAAAGTGTCTGAGGGTTAATGGCTTGTAGATTTCTGAGTATGTGGTAGGTAGGAGTGTGCTATGGTGGGTGAGGATTTTTGAGCGTGAAGGAGAGAATTTTGTGGTGAGAGGGGAAGCGGGGAGATATTTAGGTAGGAGATTGAACAGATCTGGACAAAGACCAGGTCAAGGGTGTTACCGTCCTTGTGTGTCTCAGAGGTTGAAACCTGCGAGAGGCCTAGAGCGGTGGTTAGTGATAGAAGCTGGGATGCAGATGTGGAAGTGGGGCTGTTAATGGGGATGTTGAAGTCTTCTAGGATAAGAGTTGGTAGTTCTGAGGAAATGAAGTGCGGCAGCCAGGCTGAAAAGTGGTCAAAGAAGTGGGTGGGTGAGCCTGGAGGCCAGTATATGACCGCTGCTCTGAGGAAGAGGGGACGGAAGAGTCTGATGGTGTGGACCTGAAATAATAATAATAATACATTTTATTTCTATAGCGCTGACATATTCCGCAGCACTTTACATTTCAGAGGGGACTTGTACAGACACATTACAGCACAGCAATAATCATATAGATAATAACAAATGCCAAGAGGAATGAGGGCCCTGCTCGCAAGCTTACAGTCTATGAGGAAAGAGGTAGACACGAAAGGTGGGTGATAACAGTTGCCCTGATTGTATGGGCCAGCCATAATGTTAAGTGTGTAACAGTACGGATGCAGAGGGCTAATGGATGCATAAAGCATGTGGGAACATGATGCGGGGAACCTGGTTATGGTAAAAAACTTTTGGGCTGTGCCACACAGGGATACATTAGGTTAATATGTTGAGGCGATAGGCCAGTCTGAATAAATGCGCGTTTTCAGGGCACGCTTAAAATTGTGGGGATTGGGGACTAATCATATTGACCTGGGAAGTGCATTCCAAAAAATTGGCGCAGCACATGTATAGTCTTGAAGACGGGAGTGGGAGGTTCTGACTATTGAGGATGCTAACCTCAGGTCATCAGCAGAACGGAGGGCGCGGGTAGGGTGGTATACTGAAACAAGGGAGGAGATGTAGGGTGGTGCTGAGCCATGGAGGGCTTTGTGGGTGAGGGTAATAAGTTTGTACTGGATTCTGGAGTGGATGGGTAGCCAGTGTAATGACTGGCACAAGGTAGAGGCATCGGTGTAACGATTGGTGAGGAATATGATCCTGGCTGCAGCATTCAAGATAGATTGGAGGGGGGAGAGTTTGGTAAGAGGGAGACCGATTAGAAGAGAGTTACAATAGTCGAGACGAGAATGAATAAGAGAAACAGTAAGAGTTTTTGCAGAGTCAAAAGTAATAAAAGGTCGAATTCTAGAAATGTTTTTGAGGTGCAGATAACAAGAGCGAGCCAGTGATCGAATGTGGGGGGCAAAGTAAAGCTCAGAGTCAAGTATGACCCCAAGACAGCAGGCATGTTGCTGGGGAGTAATAGTGGAACCACACACGGAAATGGCAATGTCGGGTATAGGTACATTAGTAGCGGGAGGAAACAGAAGGAGTTCAGTCTTTGACAGGTTCAGTTTCAGATATAGTGAGGACATGATGTTAGACACAGCGTTTAGACAATCGCCAGTGTTTTCTAGAAAGGCTGGCGTGATGTCAGAAGAAGCGTATAATTGGGTGTCATCAGCATAGAGATGGTACTGGAAACCAAATCTACTGATTGTTTGACCAATAGGGGCAGTGTACAAGGAGAAGAGGAGGGGGCCTAGGACTGATCCTTGAGGAACCCCAACAGTAAGGGGAAGGTGAGAGGAGGAACCAGCAAAAGATACAGTAAAGGAGCGGTCAGAGAGGAGGAGGAGAACCAGGAGAGAACGGTGTCCTTGAGGCCAATGGAACGGAGCATAGTGAGGAGGAGCTGATGATCCACAGTGTCGAGTGCTGCAGAGAGATCCAAGAGAATTAGCATGGAGTAATGACCATTTGATTTAGCTGTTAGTTTAGCTCAAAAGAAGGGAATGAGAGTGATGAAACCGGGAAGGGGGGGGGGGATCTGGAAAGTGCATTGTGGGGACAGAAGTATTCCGACATACATGCATGATCAGGAAGTCTCTCAGGTCAGTGTGCAGTACGTGCAGTGCTGACAGCTTCTATAGCATGCAGATGCTGCTTATCTGCATGGTATAGACGCAATCAGCCTGGAAAAAATGATTGTCCCATAGTGGGACAAAGTGTAAAAGTTAGAATGAAGTACGAAAAAAAAAAAAATTGAATTGTAAAAAAAATATGAAAAAAAAACAAACAAAATAAAAAAAAATCAATATTTATTCTATCACTAAATATTTGAATGAAAAAAAAATCTAAACAATAAAAGGACACATATTTAGTATCGCCGCGTCCGTAATGACCCGATCTATAAAACTGTCCCACTAGTTAACCACTTTATTGAACACCATAAAAAAACAAGGCAAAAACCAATGCTTTATCATCATACTGCCGAACAAAAAGTGTAATAACACAAGATGAAAAAAAAAAGATATAAATAAATATGGTACCGCTGAAAAAGTCATCTTGTCCTGCAAAAAACAAGCCCCGATACAGCTCCATCACTGGAAAAATAAATAAGTTATAGCGCTTAGAATAAAGAGATGCAAAAATAATTATTTTTTATATAGAATAGTTTTTATCGTATAAAAGCGCCAAAACATAAAAAAATGATATCAATGAGGAATCGCTGTAATCGTACCGACCTGCAGAATTAAAACTGGTTTATCAATTTTACCACACGTGAAACAGTGTAAACGCCACCCCCCCCCACAAAAAAAAGAAATTACGTCAACTCGTCCCGCAAAAAACAAGACCTTACATGACTGTGGGCCAAAATAAGGAAAAATTATAGCTCTCAAGATACAGTTGTGGCCAAAAGTATTGACACCCCTGCAATTCTGTCAGATAATACTCCGTTTCTTCCTGAAAATGTTTGCAATCACAAATTCTTTGGTATTATCTTCATTTAATTTGTCTTAAATGAAAAAACACAAAAAGAATTGTCCTAAAGCCAAATTGGATATAATTCCACACCAAACATAAAAAAGAGGGTGGACAAAAGTATTGGCACTGTTCGAAAAGTCATGTGATGCTTCTTTAATTTGTGTAATTA
Organism: Dendrobates tinctorius; assembly: GCF_039654945.1. Lineage (NCBI taxonomy): Eukaryota > Metazoa > Chordata > Amphibia > Anura > Dendrobatidae > Dendrobates > Dendrobates tinctorius. Next base: position 871,903 of record NW_027361847.1, read on the forward strand.
ACAGCACCTGTAACTTACCTGTGGCACCTAACAGGTGTTGGCAATAACTAAATCACACTTGTAGCCAGTTGACATGGATTAAAGTTGACTCAACCTCTGTCCTGTGTCCTTGTGTGTACCACATTGAGCATGGAGAAAAGAAAGAAGACCAAAGAACTGTCTGAGGAATTGAGAAACCAAATTGTGAGGAAGCATGAGCAATCTCAAGGCTACAAGTCCATCTCCAAAGACCTGAATGTTCCTGTGTCTACCGTGCGCAGTGTCATCAAGAAGTGTAAATCCCATGGCACTGTGGCTAACCTCCCTAGATGTGGACGGAAAAGAAAAATTGACAAGAGATTTCAACACAAGATTGTGCGGATGTTGGATAAAGAACCTCGACTAACATCCAAACAAGTTCAAGCTGCCCTGCAGTCCGAGGGTACAACAGTGTCAACCCGTACTATCCGTCGGCGTCTGAATGAAAAGGGACTGTATGGTAGGAGACCCAGGAAGACCCCACTTCTTACCCCGAGACATAAAAACCGTTATTAGAGGATACAAAAGCCTGATATATGGACTATTACACTTCTGGAATATATTTTTGTGATTAAGCATCTTATTTTTAATTAACATTGTGTCTATGGTATATTAAGGCTAAGTTCACAAGTAGCGGAATTCCCGGGAAGTTACCGCGAGAATTACGGAATTCCATTCCGCGGGAAAATCGCATTTTAAATTCCCGCGATTTTCCCGCGGAAAAACTAGTGATTTGCAAGTGTAATTAGCTTGCAGAATGCTAGCGTTTTCCAAGCGATCTGGAGCATCACTTGGAGAACTGATTGACAGGTTGGTCACACTCGTCAAGCATAGTGTTTGACAAGTGTGACCAACATTTTTTTTGAATCAGATCTTTTTTATTAAACATTCAGTAATCAATACAGAAAGAATATGACATCTTATATAGCTAGTAAAAATTACATTGAGAGCAGATATTATTTAAAGGGTAAAACTCTTCCTGTGTAAGAATAAATAAAAAGAAGAAATCTCAAAACACAGATATTTGCATAAAATTGAGCCTATAAACAATATGGCTCCACAAATAAACAAAAATCAAAATTATACATCAGTGCCTCATTTCAGCGGGAAAACCATCCCCGCCAGCCGCGCCACTCCGCATCATATTTCGCCCCCCCCCGCATATCAGGTCCAATCCACCCCAGCCCCCTCCCACCGCGCCACTCAAAATCTACTTCGCCACAAAGGGCACTAGACTTTATTTTCACCCCCCAAGCATCCCCTCATCGCAAGCACAACAGCAACTGGTCCAACATCGCATCCCGTACCAGTGCGCCCGAGGGGAGACCCGGTGACTCCATCCATGGCTGCCAAATTTTGTAAAACTTTCTTAATGCATTTCTTTTTAAATAAGCCCCCCTTTCCAATCTGATGACATTATTTAGTTTATTTTTAAGCTCTGACAATGTTGGTGGCATAGGATCCAACCAATGATATGCAAGTATCTTTCTTGCCTGATACAGGATGCGTGCTATTCCCAGGGCCACTGCAGAGTCCGGGTCAACCCCCTCCTCCCACAAAGTCAACAAACATAGACGAGGTGACGGTCGTATTGTGATATGGTATACTTGGGCTATGAGTCCCAGGGTCTGCCTCCAGAAATCCCCAATGTGCCCGCACTCCCACATAACATGCATCAAGTGGGCATCATCCTGCCCACACCTAACACATTGTGTATTGGGCCTAAGTCCCATTTTAAATAATAAGCTGGGTGTTTTATATACCCTGTGAATGAGATATATTTGCAAAAGCCGCTGGCACTCAGAAACCGCCATTTTAGGGACCTGTTCTAGAATATCGGACCACTGGTCCTCCGTCAGGGGGCCAACGTCCCGTCCCCACTTATTCTTAGCAGCAGTCAGTGGATATGTCTCCAGATGGGCAGGCAATAATCTTTTATATAATTCAGAGATAAGTCCCCTAGAAGACTCAGATGTAAGTAGCATATGTAGTGTTTGATTATGTGTCACTATCACCGGATTTGTCCTTCTCTGTTTTTCCAATGCATGTCTTAGCTGTAAGTACTGATAAAAGAAGACGTGCGGGAGGCGAAATTCTGTTCTCAATTGTTCAAAACTCTTAAGAGTATTATTTTGCAAAATTTGTGACACCAGATAAATCCCTTTATCTTCCCATCTTCCGAACCCCACCAGCTTTTTGATCTCTTGCAAATCCGGATTTCGCCACAATGGCCACAATTCCGTAGGCCCATTTATCTTCAAAAGAGACTTACCCCTATCCCACACCCTGAAAATCATAGCCAACGTGGGGTATCGTGCCCCATTTATCTGCCGTCTTCCCACCTCCAACCGGCACCCTGGATATTTCCATACCGATCCTTCCCTCACAATATCACCACCATTGTCACACGCCCCGTCTCTACCCCAACCCTTAAGATGTTGCATCTGGGAGGCCATAAAGTATATGAATGGGTTTGGCACCGCCAATCCTCCCTCCTCCTTCCCTCGCTGCAGTATCTCCAAGCGAATCCTAGCCTGTTTTTTCTTCCAAATTAATTCCCGGAATAATGTATTTATTTTTGCAAAAAAGTCCCTACAGAGCCACACCGGAGAATTATGTATCAAATATAATAATTGTGGCATCATTACCATTTTGATTAAGTTAGATCTACCAATATTCGACAACGGGAGGCGACACCAAGTATGTACTTTTGCTCTAAATCGCTGCAACAGGGGCTCCAGATTCAGAGCCCGAAAATCCTTCGGGGCAGGACTAACAATTATACCCAGATACTTAAACCTCCGAACTACAGGGACCGGTATCTGCAAATCTGAGAAATCCGCCGGGAGAGGGTCTATCGGCATTAAAGCCGATTTGGACCAATTAATCCGAAGACCAGACCTCAGCCCAAATTCTCGAATGACCTCCATTGCCGGCAAAATCGAGGAATGTACCTTATCTAAATATAGAAGTAAATCATCCGCGTACAATGATATCCTCAACTCCACAGTTCCACATCTGAATCCCATTATTTCTCTGGACTTCCGAATTGCAACTGCCAATGGCTCCACCGCAGTAGCAAATAGCAAGGGCAAGAGCGGGCACCCCTGTCTAGTACCTCTCCCAAGAGGAAAAGACTCAGAGACCCTGCCATTAGCCCCAACCTTCGCCACCGGCGAGCCATATAACAGCCTCACCCAATTTATAAATCTGTGTCCAAAGCCCATTTTCCGAAGTACCGCCCACAAAAAAACCCACTCCAGACTATCGAACGCCTTAGCGGCGTCTAAGGACAAAATTGCTCTTCCCCCCAACTCCCCAGAACTATGTTGAATCCCCAAGTATAGTTTCCTAAGGTTCATAGATGTGGCTCTGCCTGGGATAAATCCCGTCTGATCCTTCTGTATAACAGATGAGATAACTCGGGACATCCTATTGGCGAGTACCTTGGCCAATAATTTAACATCTGTTGATAATAGGGAAATCGGGCGATATGAATCCAGAACCTCTGGATCCTTTCCGGGCTTTAATATTAAAACTATCAAAGCTTCCCTCATAGATGGCGGGAGGACCCTCTGCCTTTCAGCCTCTTCAAATACCTTAAGTAGCTTAGGTAGCAGTAAGGGTGCATAGGTTTTGTAAAACTCGCCAGGCAGGCCATCCATTCCTGGAGCCTTTTCATTTTGCATCTGACCAAGCGCCTCCTCCAACAGGATGTCCCGATCCAATGAATCCCTATCGCTATCAGCCAATGCAGGGAGAGAGAGAGCATCCAGGTACTGCTCAATCTCAGTCTCCGTGAGACTGCAATCTGATGTGTATAGTCGCATATAATACCTCCTTATCTCACTCACTATGTCCGCACTGTCTGTCACAGGACCACCCGAGTCCGTTTTTAGCCTATTGATATATGAAGATCCGTCCTGTGCTCTAATGACCGTGGCCAATAAATGTCCTACTCCCTCCCCCTCTATAAAATATTTTTGCTTGAGGAAATAACGTTTATTTGCTGCCGCCGACATGAGGTTTTCCCTGAGCGACCCCTGTGCCTTCTCCAAAGCTTTTTTAGTTTCCTCTGTCGGGTTGAGTATCACCGCAGCCTCCGCAACAGACACCTCCTGGATCAGGCCCCGGGTGTAGCGTCTATTTTGGCTTTTCCGTGTGCATATTTCTCTAATATATAAGCCCCTGACATAGGCTTTCATGGAATCCCAGACTATGTGTGATGATGCAGAGTACTCATTAAGTTGAAAATATTCTAGAATGGCATCATGCAAAGATCCCCCTATAAGCTGGATCCAGAAGGGATTAAGCTTCCAGATAGGTCTAGATAGGGTGAGGGGGTGTCCCCATGAAAGTGTGACATGTAGCGGCGAGTAATCAGATACACTTCTAGGCAGGTAGGCCACCCCTCGTACATATGGGGTCATGAGTGTATTCCCAATGGCCAGGTCTATCCGTGACATAGCGTGGTGGGAGCTAGAGTAGCAGGAAAACTGTCTGGCTGTGGGGTTTCGGACACGCCAAAGATCTACCATACCCAGCTCCACTAACGTTCTAGCAAATGAGGTTGAGGCTGCATCTTCTGATATGTTTCCCGAATGCAACTTATCCAAATAGGGATGCAAATATGTATTAAAATCTCCTATTAGAAGAGTCGGCGCAGGGGGAAAGGAACCCAAAATAGACAAGATTCTTTTTACTGGTTCGACTGAATAGGGCGGGGGGATGTACATGGCAACCAAAATAAATTGTATACCGTATAACGTGCAAAGCAAACATACAAATCTGCCCCCAGGGTCAACCACTGATTTAGTACATGAGAAGGGGATGGACCTATGCACCAGCACACTGACACCCCGCGCATGGGTCGAGTACGTGGAATGATATTCATGTGAAACCCATCCCTTTCTTATCCAATGAATATTATCTTTCACCATGTGGGTCTCAGACATACACAGGATAGCCGGGAGAAATTTCTGCATATTAGTAAATATAGCACATCTCTTATTTGCATCCCCGAGCCCCCTAACATTCCACGCTACAATATTAAGTGATATCGCCATAAGAGCAGACTAAAAAATGAGAAATCGGAGCATACTCCACTCCCGAGGGAGAGAGGCAATCTCCACCATCCCTCAGTACAATGAATTGGGTGACACGGCTGACGCACACCACACCCCACAGATCAATTAGGAAATACAACAACAAATAAAAAAAACAAAGGAGGGAGAGGGAGCACTGCACACCAGTGCACAGCGCCCCTACCCCCAAACACAAGTGTAACTTGCACATTTCTCTCAAATAGAGAGAATCAGGGCTAGAAAACTCACCCAGAGTCCATGCAGGAAGAAGAGTCCACAGCTTGTCACTGTAACGAGTGTCCACAGCAATCCGGTCAGCTCCCGCCCTGAATCCGAAATGGAATGAACAGTAGTAATTATACCAGCATAGCGTCCTAGACAAAAAGGAGTAACAACACCTGGTGGCGAAAAAAGGGAGAACTTCAAGTATTCTTCCTCCTCATGGACCTCTCATTAATATCCAGCCAGGACAGCGCCATTCCCGCCGTATCAAAAAAGTGCGTTTCTCCATTCACATCAATCCGCAGTCTAGCAGGGTACATCATGGAATATGTCACCTGTAAGTCACGTAGGCGTTTTTTAATCTCAATAAATTGCGCCCTTTTACGCTGCACCTCCAGGGAAAAATCAGGGAAAATGGAGACTTTCCTCCCATTAATAGCAAGTTCCTTAATGTCTCTGGATCTGCGCAGGATAGCATCTCTATCTTTAAAGTGTAGGAGCTTGAGCAAGATGGGACGCGGGGGTGCTCCCGGCGGGGGGGCACGCGTAGGGACCCTGTGTGCTCTCTCAATAGTAAAGAATGGGGACAAAACATCTTTACCAAAGGTGTCCATTAGCCATTTTTCAAAAAAGCCCAGTGAGTCAGTCCCCTCCGTCCTCTCCGGAACCCCCACCAGTCGCAGATTACTTCTACGGGAGCGGTTCTCTAAATCATCCACCTTGTTCAGCAGTATTGTAATATTTTGCGTGGCTTTTCCCAGCTCCCGTGTTATTGGTGGCAATTTATCCTCCGTCGCACCAACACGCTCCTCCAGTTCCCCCACCCTGGCAGTCACCCCCCGCAGCTCTTGTTTAATACAGGCCATGTCCTTGGTGACAATCTCCATTTGATTACTTAGAGTGGCCAGTGTGGTATTGCAGGAGTTAATTGCTGCGAGGATTTCTCCCAGCGTGGGCTCAGCAGTCACAGACTCCGGCTGCTCCCCATCCCCCACTCCTTCCTCCTCCAGCACAGGCCCCTGTGTCTGCACGTGTCGGGCTGAAGGGGGGCCCAGTTTACTCACTGTTCCCTCCCTGGAGAGATGATCCTCCAGCTCCATGCTGCAGCCAGCGTCTGCCTCAGTCTGTGCACTGGGCGATCGAGCAGCAGCTACCGGCCGACTTGTTGTTTGCTGGCGCCATCCTGGATGTAGCAGAGGCGCGCCCCGGCGTCTCCTTATCTTTTTTACTGCTGCGGTTCGACATGGCCCAAGGATCCTCCGCTGTCTAGACGCCCAGGGAGATATTGCAGCCCTCCAGGTCAGTGGGACTCGTCAGCAGTGCCGGTAATCAGGATTTATTGTCGGATCCGGGCAGGAGCTCTCTCACTCCACGTCCTCCCTACATGAGGTCCAGGCCACGCCCCTGTGACCAACATTTTACTACTGATGCTGCCTATGCACGTTACCGTGCATAGGCAGGGTTGTGCAGTAAAATAATGGGTGTCAAAACCACAAATTCTCTCAATTCAAACAGGAACCAGCTATGAAGATAGCTGTTATTTCATAAGTCCAATACAGCATCCATCCATAAGGGAGAGTGGGGCACACTGTTCCTATTAAAGGGAATCTGACACCCTTTTTTTGGCCTTTCACCTGCCGGCATAGACATCGGGGGCTTATCTACAGCATTCTGTAATGCTGTAGATAAGCCTCCGATGTAACCTGAAAGAGAAGAAAAACACGTTAGATTATACTCACGGAGGTGGGTGGTCCGGTCCGATGGGTGTCGCCGTCCCGTCCAGCGCCTCCCTTCTTCATGCGATGACGTCCTCTTCTCCCGTCCTGTAATGGCTCCGGCGCATTGCGCTGCCCTGTTGAGGGCAGAGCAGAGTCCTGCAGTGCGCAGGTGCCGGGAGAGGTCTGGCGCCTGCGCACTGCAGAATTCTACTCTGCACTCAACAGGGCAGCGCAATGCGCCTGCGCCGGAGCCATTTCAGGACGGGAGAAGAGGACGTCATCACATGAAGAAGGGAGGCGCTGGACGGGACGGCGACACCCATCGGACCAGACCGCCCACCTCCGTGAGTATAATATAACGTGTTTTTCTTCTCTTTCAGGTTACATCGGAGGCTTATCTATAGCATTACAGAATACTGTAGATAAGCCCCCGATGTCTATGCCGGCAGCTAATAGGGGAAAAAAAGGGTGTCAGATTCCCTTTAAGCTCTGTAAAGGCTGACATTACCCTGGGCCCCAAAACTCTCGCCCTTACAAGGGCAGTCCACATCTGACCCTCATTTTACTTGTGTCCGCTGCACCCTGTATTAGTGCAGATGCATTTAGGCCTGTCTGGTTTGTATCTGAATTTTTTTTTTGGAGGATTTTTTCCTCTTTTTGAGGTTTTCATGTTATGGAAAGGACTGGCAAGTGTAAGAAGCCTCATTGTTAAATAGCCCTACTTGTCCCTGTCCACTCTCCCTTATGGATAGATGCTGCATTGGACTTATGAAATACCAGCTATCTTCATTCATGGGTGAGATCGTTCTTTTTTCTAAAAAAAATATTTATTTGCTCTCACTCTATTTCTTTGCCCACATGTTAACTGTGATTGTAACACCATTGGTAGAGGGATATTATTGACCTGTGTCTAATTCCATACGCCTATTTTTCATACATTCCTAAATGTCATTTGAAGTTGGGACTAGGTCTATGTACTATTGAACCAGAGACATTGTCTATTTATTTAATAGATCTTGTGGTTGGTCCATAGGGCAACTAGTCAAGGAGTTTATTTTTAATATGTATTGTTACTTCTAAGAGTAGCTTTTAAACAATTTCATTAAATGTTATGTTTTATATTTTTTCTATTGCTGGTTCCCAAAAGCCAAGGTAGCCCAAAAACCACAGGAGACGGCAAGCCCTCTAGCACATAACAGTCTATAGATTCAGAGTGCATGGCCCCGACCTGTAAATGCAACATACAAACGACCTGCGTAAAATACCCCTGGCTCAAGGGTGCAGAGACAATAGCGATGATGGGTATGGATTTAAACAATACTTATGGTTTGAGGCCTTGAGTATGGACGAACCTGGCATAGATCAAATAAAACTGCGCACACTGTCCAGAATGCAGAAATTACCTTTTCTTTGCAGAGATGGATCTCGGCCGGTAGACAGATTGAGATCTACCAAGGGAGGAAATAAGTACACACCCGGGCTCCTTAGTTTTCCAGCAACTGTTTACAGGGGGATAAGGAAGGACACATACCCACAAAATGACCCTCTCCACCAAAAAAAAGACAAAACACTCCTCCTTTATGTTGAACTACTATTGAACCCACAGAACGTGCCGCTCCACCCAACTGCATGGGATAAAACTCAGACCCAGGCTCCCCTGACTCAGGGACTTCCGCAACCTGTAGTGTCTCCCCATGTCTCTGACATAGATGGTGGACTACACGGATGGCTAGAGACATGGCCACCTCCAGGAAGACCAGAGTCTCATACAGGACAATGGCATCCTTTACCCTAACCGATAACCCTTGAATTAACTGGCTACGGAGTGCGCGGTCGCCGTCAACGTACACGTGACCCAGCGCCTGAAAAAATTTCTTAAACATCTGTAGCGACAGTCGTCCGGAAGAGAAAATACCCAGGCTTGGGGGTTGTCCTGAAAGAGCAAAATTCCGATCGCCACCCGAAGCTCCTCAGTACCAGAGGAGTGAGGATGCAACTTAAAATATAGTTTACAGGCTTCCCTGAAAGCAACAAACTTTTCACACCCCTCAGAGAACCAGTCAGGTAAAAGCGACCTTGGGCTCCACCAGGGGTTGTTTGGGAGTCGCAGTCCCCAAACCGGACATGTTTGGGTGTTGCAAATCAATAAACCAAAGATCTGCAACCTCTAGACTGAGCTGCTGCAGTTGCCAAGCCAGAGCAGTAATATGGTCTATGATGGATCATACAATAGTATGGGCCAGTGTTACTGTCACTAGTCTGTTATCTGATAACCCGGGGCCAGGGGCTCCCACCCTGTCGCTAACGTTAGGGGAGTCCTAGTGATCCCTGCTCCCCAGGTTACTTTCTGATGGTGAAGATGTAGGGGCCACGTACCTTGCTGCACTCCTGAATCAGTCCTTATCTGTCCCCTCACACTCCCAGGAAAGTGGGGAAGAATAGTGTACGTACATACACAAACCAGAAAAACAAGGAAAGACATTAAGGGATAAATGAAAATACCAAACATATAAAACATGCACTCACAGACAACATAGGGAGACACTGGAGGGATTTGGACAAAATAGGACTGGATGGGAGCTATGCACACAACCGAAACACCAGGCAACAGTCACAGAACTCTCCTAAACACCTCTACCAAACACCAAATCCTCCACTGCTCACCAGTAAGCACAAGACTTAATGATGGCAATCCATACTGCCAGAGTATAGGAGAGGGCAGAGGCCGATACAGCACAGCTGAGGTCCTCCAAGCAGGAAGCTACAGATAATCCAAGCTGAACAGTTTAACCCCTGCACTGCTAACAAAAACTTGCACCATTTAATATGAAGGAAAAGTGCAGAAGTACGTGAACTCAGATGCGGTGGTCTTCTGGCTCCTCTCTGATGCTGTAAACCTGTGACACTTTTCTCCACACATACCTTTGATCATTGTGGCCAAAGAGTTCTATTTCAACCTCACTGGTCCACAGGACTTGTTTCCAAAATGCATCAGGCTTGTTTAGATGTTCTTTTGCATACTTCTGACTCTAAAATGTATGGGGAGGATGTAGGAGAGGATTTCTTCTGATGACTCTTCCATGAAGGCCATATTTGTACAGGTGTCTCTGAACAGTAGTACAATGTACAAATCCAGAGTCTGCTAAATCTTTCTGAAAGTCTTTTGCAGTCAAGCAGGGGGTTCTGATTTGCCTATCTAAAAATCCTACGAGCTGCTATCACTGAAATTTTGCTTGGTCTTCCTAAACTTATCTTGACCTCCACTGTTTCTGATCACTGCCATTCATTAATTACATTTCTAACTGAAGAAAGGGCAACTTGTGGGCCACAAGAATTTTCATGTTCAGAGTGCAAGGAAGCTACTTAGAAGAACCCATGGCTGCCATTTTTTTGCATCACCTGGCCTTTCCTAACGATGATAGTGAACAAGTCATGACCCTAACAGGATAATTAAGGGCTGAAGCCTTGGCCAAAGTTATCTGAGCACACAAATCGCCAAAGGTGCCCAAACTTTTGCATTGGCCTATTTTCCTTTTGTAATTTTTTTAAGTGTAAAAAAAATGACAATGTATATATTATTTTGCATAATATACAAAGGAAATGTGTCATTTTTAACTTTAAGCCTTTTAGAGATCATTTCATCTTCAATTTGCTTAACTGTTCACAATAACAGTAATTTTGACCAGGGGTGCCCAAACTTTTACATGACACTGTAGATTGTGTCATGTGATAAGATGATGGGAGTAGTAGTAGGTGACCACAGAACAGACATGACAGTCTCCCCTCCTCACCCTGCTGATCGGCCCATATTGCGATCGCCTCTTGTGCTCCATGTATAACCTCAACCTTAATATCAATCAGATCTTCACCCTAAAAAGAAAAATGTAAGATGAGCTCAGGTCCCATCACTTCATGGTCAGATGTTGTGGGGTCTTCAGTGTCATCTACCTGATGATCCTCCGGGATGTTGTGATTCTCCTCTGGACAGTCCTGGGGATATAGAGGACGGGGACATCTCTCTGGTGGATTTCTCCTCCTGGATCCATCTGTGGAGACACACAGACTGAATACATGATCTGCCGTGTATCTGTCTATATATGAGACACGTCTCTCAGAACCGGTAATTCTAGGTTTATGTATCAGGGACTAAATTACATTGTTGTGGTCCTCACCACCGGTACCGAGGTCCCAGCACATTGTGGCCCCAAGTATGAAGTGATAATCAGTGAGGCCAAAGCCTAATGCTCTCTGCTCTGCACTCGGAGGATGAGGACCCTGAGGAGAGGGACAGAGAAGACCCTCGTCAGTCAGATGGAGGAGACGCACTAAGAAAAACAACTTCTGCAAGTTTCCGCTCCACCAGGGATGGAACCACAGAGGAGCTGGAGAAAGCTCCACATTTCTATCCAGCGGTTTCTTCTCTCCTAATTCACGTAATGGAGATTGGGGGGAAGGACGGTTACCATTTACCAGGGATTGGTTTTTGAGTAACAGGGGGGTGTGTGGTTGCCCCAAGGTGTCAGGGATTTATTATATGTCACTACTTTATTATTGGTCGTGGGTCATATAACCACCAACAACTTTTGTTTCCAACTTCAGTTCTGGTTTTGGCACTTCCAGCTCTCTGGCGCCCCCCTTGCCCTTAGGTCAGTCGGGGAACTGCATCCAGGATAAGTAGCCGTCAGAAAGGCTGCCTTGCCGTGTAGTGGTTATTGGGCACACTGCAGTGAGGGCGGTATGTATATCCCCAGGCTTAGGCAGGAAATACATACATAAACCTCCGTTTCGTCAGTGCCAAGGTCTCTCAAATACCCCACAACACTTTGCTGCCACCAGCTCCTTGTTTGGCATTTAAAATCAATATCGGGTCAGGAGTCAACCCACACGGTATCATAATTAGCGCGGAGGTCATAGCGGTAGGTTTAGAGAGCAAGGAAAAACAAAATCAGTAAATTTATAGATTTACTCCAGAAAATATAGGCAGTGTTTACAAAAGTATAAAAATATGTTACAAAAGAGACAAAATACAGTATATACAGACAATTACAAAGTAAAATGGATGTGGAACTGGGGGAGGGGAGTTCCCAAGGACAAAGATTCAGTCCACAGCACGGATGGTAGATCGCCGTCTCCCTAGGTCTGAATAACAGCCTGATGGAGCCTTCTAGCCTTATGTCTTTTCTTTGCTGACCTCACTGGTGGGGCGGAGCTAGGGAGTGTACGCCCCTTTTTAAAGTTACTAAAGACTTATAAGTGCCATAACTCTGGCTGCGAGGCTCACAAAGTGACGACAGGGGTATCCTATTTCTTATTACGACATTACCTTTCTTTTGATATTAAACATCGTATATTTATGTGTTATTGGGAAGCATATACCCTTTACTCGGCTTCTGGTGGGCGCAGAAGTCGCCAAACGTTGCTGTGTGTAGCTTCCATTATGAAGATTCTGGAAATATATTTGTCCTGCCACTATGACTATTCTGTGTTATTACATTTGAGTTGGAATAGACAAAGGAACTTCAAATCAAACCGGATTTACCTAGTCAAAAGCCACATTCTCGAGGGAAGGGGGAAAGGGTGGGGTAGAAATATACAAAGGCAGGGGAACTGCAGCTATGTGAGGGGGATGAGGGTGAGCTGTGCCAGCACTGCACAAACGCAATGGCGGAGGGGCAGCACGAGCTCTGGAAGTGGACATAGAAGTCTGGGACTTACACATATTTCCTGACAGAGAGCTGATGAGGTCACCATGAGGACACGGCCTCGCGCCTGGACAGGATCCTCTGGGATCACTAAGAGGAGAGAACCTGCCGTCCTCCTATTAAAAGACGAGTTACTGCGTTTTTATTCTTCTTTAAATAGATAAATCTCAACATTCGCCTCGATATAAACACTAAAATAGGCAGAAAGTGCGCGGAAAGTTCTGAGTTTGACTTTGAAGGAGGAAAAACGCTTGGGAGGACGGTGTTGTGGGAGCCCCCGGTACACAGCGGTTAGTGCCTATCAATGTGTAATATAAGAGGACAGGCACCGGGGTCATGGGCGCTGACTGAGGGACACGGGAAGCCAAGGAGAGATTGTCTGCTCAGATTACACAGAAAAGCCCCATAATACATATTATACTGAACAAACAACCCATTACTGGAGACTTACACTGATTATTACCATCATTGTGCGGCCCGATGTCCCAGCAGGGCCAACACCGGCGTCACCATCCCACTTACATTGTTCTGCTCAGACCTCATGAAGAGGAAGAGCGGACCCCCTGATATTTTGTGGTCGTTGAACCCTTGAGGCTAGAACACACCATCCCGATCATTGTGATGTCTCTTTAACCCCTTCCTGATATCTGGTGCTCGTACATGGAGGATGCCAGGTGCGCGTCTGTGAAGTGAGTTCAGATTGCTGACATTTAACCACTTCACTTCTGCCGACAGCCTGACAATGCCATTTAAAGGGAACCTGTCATATAATAATGCTAATAGCCTGCAGACATGGGGTTAATCTACAAGCTAATAGCATTTTTTTTTCTTTTATTTGTTTTTTAAAGAAGAAAAAAAAAAGTAATGTACAACATACAGATTCGCTTGTGGCTATAAACATTGTACAGAGCATACCCATTACCATCTGTCTGTTAAATACTAAACAAAAGAAAAAAAGGAGAAAATGGAATACTCTTATTAATATACTGATAAGGTGTGCATAATCCCCCAGGCATATACAGAGAGCAACAGGCTATACATTATAAGCATGTACATCAGTCCTATCTCACCAGCCTTCACCGTATCACTCAAATAATATAGATTATAGATTCCTAAACTAACCTACGACTACATCAACTATCTACTAATTCGCAGCCTACGATCTTGCACTATATTATCTCACATGCAATGTCTCCATCCTACAAAGTGAGATGAGAAGAATTCCACCTCCCCCAGATCTTTTCAAATATCCCCGGGCATCCCCTGTTCTAATATAGTGTGCGCTTGTATGGAACAATCGTGTTTACCAAGTCAATCCAGGTTTTAAGAGAAGGACATGAATTACCCATCCACCGTAACGCCAACACTTTCCGTGCCATAAACAGCGTCTCACGCAGAAAAACCCCAACATGGTGACCCCAATCCTCCTCCTCCCATACCCCAAACAAGCAGACCAGTGGTTCAAGAGGGACAGGAGCTTGCACCAGTGATGACAAGAACAACGTCACCTCTTTCCAGTACTGTAGGGTAGTGGGACATTGCCATATCATGTGGACAAAGTCTGCATCTGGTGAGTGACATCGCAGACATTCCGACGACTGGAATCGGCCCATCCTAAAAAGTCGTATAGGAGTTAAATAGGATTGGTTTATTATATACAGCTGTATCATTCTATTATTAACAGATGGTGATGCTCCGATCGGAGACTCCAGGATCTCTTCCCACTCCTCCCCCTGCGTCTCAGGGATGAGTCTTACCCACTTCCCTTTAACTGAGCTTATGGCAGATTCTGCTCCCACCGACAGCATTTACGTATATAAAGAGGAGATGAGGCCCTGGGGACCCTGTGAGTTAAGGATTCCTATCAGAGGTAGGGACGAAATGGCACAACCCACGCCTGTACTCCTTATGTGCGACTGGAGAGCTGATCTTAGCTGTAAATAGCGAAAAAAATTGAGATCTCGGAACCTCATATTTCGCCTGTATCTGCTCGAAAGACATAATCATACAGGTCTCCTATCAAGGAGACATTATGTTGGATCCAAAAATCAGCAGATGGGTGACTTAGTAATACCGGAAAATAGACATTCTTCCATAAGGGCATTTCAGCTATGATATCTTGGAACCCAATCACTTTCTTGATTTGCCTCCATGCTAATCGCGCCAGACTGAGCAAGGGCAGTAAACGAAGGACACCAGGCCTCTCCAACTCCAGGAAACCCAGTGGGCAATCAGTTCCTGCAGCGTGAAGCAAGTGACTTTCAGAATTAGGGAGATAGTTACCCGGCATCCATTTACTTAAGGCTCTAGCCTGTCCAGCCAAATATAGGAAGAAATCTGGCAGCGCCGGCCCACCTCCCTTTTTAGGCCTCTGTAGAGTGGACAATTTAAGTTTAGGTCTGGTTTTCCCCCATATAAAAGATGTAATCTGGGAATTAAGATTCACAAAAAAGGATTTGGGTACCATTACAGCACTGTGCTGAAGGAAGTAGCTAAGTTAGGGAAGTAATAGCATTTTCAGATTAATGCGTCCGGCCACAGACAGCGGAAGCTTGCTCCAGGATGCAAATTTAACTCTAACCAGTTCCAGCAGTGGGCAGAAATTAAGTTGTATGTCGAGCGTGCTATTA
The DNA here is from genome assembly GCF_039654945.1 of Dendrobates tinctorius. Lineage (NCBI taxonomy): Eukaryota > Metazoa > Chordata > Amphibia > Anura > Dendrobatidae > Dendrobates > Dendrobates tinctorius. Next base: position 887,277 of record NW_027361847.1, read on the forward strand.
CAGGATATATGGACACCCAGGTATTTAAAGCTAGATACAATAGACAACGAGGAGAGAGCTTCAAGTCGGGGCATGGGACAGGGGTAACAGGGCAGACTTCTCCCAATTTATATATAAACCCGAATATTTACTGAATCCGTCTATGGTGGCAATCACTTGAGGCAAAGTTTCCTCCGCCTCGTCCATAAATATCACCATATCATCTGCATATAGACCTATGGTATCTTCCCGATCCGCTAAATCTATACCCCTAATGCCAGGGGAAGACCTTATACGTATTGCCAATGCCTCAATCGCAAGGACGAAGAGGGCCGGGGAAAGGGGTAATGAAAAGGGCTCAGATATGGAATTATTCACAATAATACGGGCCTTAGGCTTCATATACAGTAGCTTAACCCATTTTATAAACTTATCACCAAAGCCATACCTCTGTAGGCATGCGGAGAGGAAGGGCCACTCAAGAGAGTCAAAAGCCTTGGCACCATCTAATGATGCCAGCGCCCACTTGTTGTCTGGCATTAGGGACCTATATTGGACTACTGACTGGACTCATCTGATGTTAATTGAAGTGCTCTTACCAGGCATAACGCCTGTCTGGTCAGGATGTATAAGGTTCAGTATAATCGAATTTAATCTGGTGGCGAGAATCTTAGTAAAAATTTTATAGTCCACATTTACTAACGATATGGGATGATAGGATCCACATTCTAAAGGGTCCTTCCCCTCCTTCCCAAGTACTATGATGTCGTAAAAGGATTCAGGCATAGATTCCCCCTCCCATATTCCCCGAAATACCTTTATCAGAAGTGGCGTTAATATATCTCGGTATTTCCTATACAATTCAATAGGGAACTTGTCTGGTCCAGGGGCCTTCCCAGGGGCCATGTCCACTATAACATTTTCTCTCTCTTCCACAGTGAATACAGCATCCATAAAGGCTCGCTGATCAGGATCTAAAGGCCCTTTTACATTTAGTGATGCACCAGCGATCCGACCCGGTCAGGATCGCTGGTGCATCGCTAAATGATCGCTAGTGAGCTGTCACACAGGCAGATCTCACAGCGATGCAGCAGCGAACGATACTTACCTTTCACACACAGCGATCCTGACTTCCTCCCGCCCGCCTCCACGCATCGCTCGTCGGCGCCAGCAGGAAGCTGACGACGAGAAATGGAGCCGGACCTTCTCGCGAGATCAGTGACAGACAGCGGGGGAGCCGGTCGGAGGTAAGAATCACACATAGCGATATCGCTATAACGTCACAAAATCGTTGACGTGCTAGCGATATCGTTATGTGTAAAACCCCCTTTAGGTAGGGAATGTTACTTCCGACAAGTAATCCAAACACCCCAAATCATCAGAGCCACTTTTAGACTCATATAATGACTTATAGCAATCGTAAAAGCAGCCGAGAACCTCCTCAGTTGAAGACACCAACGAATCATCCGACTTACGGATCTGTAATACTGTATTAGAGGTATTATGCTGGCGCACCAGATAGGCCAAGAATTTACTTGCTTGGTTTCCCAGCTCAAAATAAGACTGGCGGGCAAAGAATAATTTGCGCTTAGACTTAGTGTCCATATTTGCTGGGCAGCCAGCCACTCAATCCTATTACCGTTAGTTTGATTAGATATGTATCCAGCCTCTGAATCCTTCAAACGCCGTTCTACCACATCATCTTCCCTTGAGGTTACCCCCTTAATGTAAGAAATTGTGGAGGACAAGCAGCCCCTCAGATATGCCTTTAGGGTATCCCAAAATAAATTAATATCCTGAGGTTCCTGGTGGGACGAAATGAAGCAATGCAATTGATCGATTGTTCTATCGGGGGTTACGATCAGTTTCACCCAGAAAGGGTTCAACTTCCGAACCATCCTGCTATTTAATTGCCCGTACTTAAGTTTGAGAATGACCGGGCTGTGATCTGAGATCCCTCTGCTGCCGTGCTCTATGTTATCTACCCACATCGCCAGACCACTGGATCCGAATATGTAATCTATGCGTGATAGGGAACGCTTAGTGGATGAGTGGCAGGTATACTCCCTCAACTCAGGGAGCCGCACTCTCCAATATCCAACCACCCGCCACCCTCCATAAATAGCGACAGCTGGGTTGTTGTCGGCGAAGGAACCCCTCCAGATACTCCATCATCCAATCTCAATTTATCAGAATGGTTATTCATGACCATATTGAAGTCCCCCATAAAGATAACATCCGTATAATTTAGGGCAAAGGTCATCGCCTTCTGAAAAATGGACATATTAGCAGGGGGTGGATTATGGACACACATAATCACATGTTCCCTGGTATTTATTGATGCATATACGAAGACAAAACGACCCTCAGGATCCCTCCGGGTCTCCCTTGCTTCCCATCTAACATCTCTATACACAAACAGTGAGACCCCCCCTCGAGTAAAGTTCATAGCATTTTGAACCTGCCTGGTGTCAGCACTGAGAGCCCCGCTGCCGGGAGGAAATTAACCTTATTCCAACTGGCAGTGCTCAGCTTTCAGTCAGAAAGTTTCAGCCGGCTACAGTCACCGCTCAGTGTATAGAGAGCGGCAGCTATTATGGCGCCCCCGGCACTGACTGTCAGCCGGCTCAGCACTGAAGATACGCATTAAAACTGGCTGTCAGTCAGTGCCGAGGAGCAGATTCAGCCGCTGCTCATTGTATACTGAGGAGTTACTGAAGCCGCACCGATATGACAGGAAGCCGATCGCTGCCGGGGGAATAAAGTTAATTTCCTCCTGGCAGAGGGGCTCTCAGTGCAGGAGCCGGGCAAGTTCAAGCCATTATTAACCTGCAGGTTAACCCCATGTCTGAAGGTTAATATTATTTTACATGACAGGTTCCCTTTATGTGGTTGGGTGCCCTAGTCCCCTGAGCGGTGATCTGACCTTCTCCTCCACTACGGAGAGTTCTGTGCTTCTACGCCTGCAGAGCGAGTGGTGAATAGACGCAGTGCCGGAGAACAGCTGAAAAGCCTCCATGTCAGACTGACGGGTGATCGGCTCCACCACGTTCCATCTTTATGTCAGGACAGCGACTCGTGTCCCGAGGTCTGAGGGACGGTCCGGGGCCGATATTTATCCAGGACTTTGTGCACAGAACGGAGAAAGTGATTTGTCACAAAGAAGAAGAGAGAATGAAGGAGGAGTCCAAGGAAGGTGACACAAGTGTCAGCCAAGAGGGAGGAGCCGGACGCCGACCACGACTGATGACGACATTGACCCTGCACCGATTCTGAAAGACGGACGAGTGAAAGCGGATTGGGGGGAAAATCAGTAAATTAACCCCGACTCTGCTGAGTAACAATCCACAACAGACTTAGAGACAGAAAGAACTCACAGGAGAGAATGGACAGAAGGACGAGACATCTGCAGACAAAATGTGACCGATGCTCTAAGGAAGGAGAAAGATTCTGAAAGAAGCCGCCAAGAACGAAGACTCAAGACTGATGAAGACGAGACGACAGCGGAGAAACCGCGACTCACAGATCAGAAGAAAATAATCAGGGAAATGAAAGCTGTTGTCAGACGGAGAAAATGTAGAGAAAACCAGAGCAAGTCTGGAGAAAACTCATCTATTATAGGAGGACGCCGGAGAGACGTCATCACATCCACCGGAGCCAACAAGGAGCCTCGCTGCTCACCTCGTGGTGTAAGAGGCCGGAGCTCCTCCATCATCACGGCCTGGTACCGATCCTGGTGTCCTTCTAGATACTCCCACTCCTCCACGGAGAGATAGACAGCGACGTCCTGACACCTTATAGGAACCTGACAACAACGACACCGTCATCAACCAGAATCCTCCAGTGCTGTATAATGTCCCAGCAGTCACCTCTCCGCTCATCACTCAGAATCCTCCAGTGCCGTCCTGTATAATGTCCCAGCAGTCACCTCTCCGCTCATCACCCAGAATCCTCCAGTGCCGTCCTGTATAATGTCCCAGCAGTCACCTCTCCGCTCATCACCCAGAATCCTCCAGTGCCGTCCTGTATAATGTCCCAGCAGTCACCTCTCCGCTCATCACCCAGAATCCTCCAGTGCCGTCCTGTATAATGTCCCAGCAGTCACCTCTCCGCTCATCACTCAGAATCCTCCAGTGCCGTCCTGTATAATGTCCCAGCAGTCACCTCTCCGCTCATCACCCAGAATCCTCCAGTGCCGTCATGTATAATGTCCCAGCAGTCACCTCTCCGCTCATCACCCAGAATCCTCCAGTGTCGTCCTGTATAATGTCCCAGCAGTCACCTCTCCGCTCATCACCCAGAATCCTCCAGTGCCGTCATGTATAATGTCCCAGCAGTCACCTCTCCGCTCATCACCCAGAATCCTCCAGTACCGTCCTGTATAATGTCCCAGCAGTCACCTCTCCACTCATCACCCAGAATCCTCCAGTGCCGTCCTGTATAATGTCCCAGCAGTCACCTCTCCGCTCATCACCCAGAATCCTCCAGTGCCGTCATGTATAATGTCCCAGCAGTCACCTCTCCGCTCATCACCCAGAATCCTCCAGTGTCGTCCTGTATAATGTCCCAGCAGTCACCTCTCCGCTCATCACCCAGAATCCTCCAGTGCCGTCATGTATAATGTCCCAGCAGTCACCTCTCCGCTCATCACCCAGAATCCTCCAGTACCGTCCTGTATAATGTCCCAGCAGTCACCTCTCTGCTCATCACCCAGAATCCCCCAGTGCCATCCTATATAATGTCCCAACAGTCACCTCTCCGCTCATCACCCAGAATCCTCCAGTGCCGTCGTGTATAATGTCCCAGCAGTCACCTCTCCGCTCATCACCCAGAATCCCACCAGTGCACTCCTGTATAATGTCCCAGCAGTCACCTCTCCGCTCATCAGCCAGAATCCTCCAGTGCCGTCCTGTATAATGTCCCAACAGTCACCTCTCCTCTCATCACCCAGAATCCTCCAGTGCTGTATAATGTCCCAGCAGTCACCTCTCCGCTCATCACCTAGAATCCTCCAGTGCTATACTGTATAATGTCCCAGCAGTCACCTCTCCACTCATCACCCAGAATCCTCCAGTGCCGTCCTGTATAATGTCCCAGCAGTCACCTCTCCGCTCATCACCCAGAATCCTCCAGTGCTGTATAATGTCCCAGCAGTCACCTCTCCGCTCATCACCTAGAATCCTCCAGTGCTATACTGTATAATGTCCCAGCAGTCACCTCTCCACTCATCACCCAGAATCCTCCAGTGCCGTCCTGTATAATGTCCCAGCAGTCACCTCTCCGCTCATCACCCAGAATCCTCCAGTGCCGTCATGTATAATGTCCCAGCAGTCACCTCTCCGCTCATCACCCAGAATCCTCCAGTGTCGTCCTGTATAATGTCCCAGCAGTCACCTCTCCGCTCATCACCCAGAATCCTCCAGTGCCGTCATGTATAATGTCCCAGCAGTCACCTCTCCGCTCATCACCCAGAATCCTCCAGTACCATCCTGTATAATGTCCCAGCAGTCACCTCTCTGCTCATCACCCAGAATCCCCCAGTGCCGTCCTGTATAATGTCCCAGCAGTCTCCTCTCCGCTCATCACCCAGAATCCTCCAGTGCCGTCGTGTATAATGTCCCAGCAGTCACCTCTCCGCTCATCACCCAGAATCCTCCAGTGCCGTCGTGTATAATGTCCCAGCAGTCACCTCTCCGCTCATCACCCAGAATCCCACCAGTGCACTCCTGTATAATGTCCCAGCAGTCACCTCTCCGCTCATCACCCAGAATCCTCCAGTGCCGTCCTGTATAATGTCCCAACAGTCACCTATCCCCTCATCACCCAGAATCCTCCAGTGCCGTCCTGTATAATGTCCCAGCAGTATCCTCTCCGCTCATCACCCAGAATCCTCCAGTGCCGTCCTGTATAATGTCCCAGCAGTCTCCTCTCCGCTCATCACCCAGAATCCTCCAGTGCCATCCTGTATAATGTCCCAGCAGTCACCTCTCCGCTCATCACCCAGAATCCTCCAGTGCCGTCCTGTATAATGTCCCAGCAGTCACCTCTCCGCTCATCACCCAGAATCCTCCAGTCCTGTATAATGTCCCAGCAGTCACCTCTCCGCTCATCACCCAGAATCCTCCAGTGCCGTCCTGTATAATGTCCCAGCAGTCACCTCTCCGCTCAACACCCAGAATCCTCCAGTGCCGTCCTGTATAATGTCCCAGCAGTCACCTCTCCGCTCATCACCCAGAATCCTCCAGTGCTGTATAATGTCCCAGCAGTCACCTCTCCGCTCATCACCCAGAATCCTCCAGAGCCGTCCAGTATAATGTCCCAGCAGTCACCTCTCCACTCATCACCCAGAATCCTCCAGTGCCGTCCTGTATAATATCCCAGTAGTCACCTCTCCGCTCATCACCCAGAATCCTCCAGTGCCGTCCTGTATAATGTCCCAGCAGTCACCTCTCCTCTCATCACTCAGAATCCTCCAGAGCCGTCCAGTATAATGTCCCAGCAGTCACCTCTCCGCTCAACACCCAGAATTCTCCAGTGCTGTCCTGTATAATGTCCCAGCAGTCACCTCTCCTCTCATCACCCAGAATTCTCCAGTGACGTCCTGTATAATCTCCCAGCAGTCACCTCTCCACTCATCACTCAGAATCCTCCAGTGCCATCCTGTATAATGTCCCAGCAGTCACCTCTCCGCTCATCACCCAGAATCCTCCAGTGCCGTCCTGTATAATGTCCCAGCAGTCACCTCTCCTCTCATCACTCAGAATCCTCCAGTGCCGTCCAGTGTAATGTCCCAGCAGTCACCTCTCCGCTCATCACTCAGAATCCTCCATTGCCGTCCTGTATAATGTCCCAGCAGTCACCTCTCCGCTCATCACCCAGAATCCTCCAGTGCCGTCCAGTGTAATGTCCCAGCAGTCACCTCTCCGCTCATCACCCAGAATCCTCCAGTGCCATCCTGTATAATGTCCCAGCAGTCACCTCTTCGCTCATCACCCAGAATCCTCTGACGTCCTGTATAATGTCCCAGCAGTCACCTCTCCCCTCATCACCCAGAATCCTCCAGTGCCGTCCTGTATAATGTCCCAGCAGTCACCTCTCCACTCATCACCCAGAATCCTCCAGTGCCGTCCTGTATAATGTCCCAGCATTCACCTCTCCACTCATCACCCAGAATCCTCCAGTGCTGTCCTGTATAATGTCCAAGCAGTCACCTCTCCGCTCATCACCCAGAATCCTCCAGTGCCATCCTGTATAATGTCCCAGCAGTCACCTCTCCACTCCTCACCCAGAATCCTCCAGTGCCGTTCTGTATGATGTCCCAGCAGTCACCTCTCCGCTCATCACCCAGAATCCTCCAGTGCCATCCTGTATAATGTCCCAGCAGTCACCTCTCCACTCATCACCCAGAATCCTCCAGTGCCGTCCTGTATAATGTCCCAGCAGTCACCTCTCCACTCATCACCCAGAATCCTCCAGTGCTGTATAATGTCCCAGCAGTCACCTCTCCGCTCATCACCCAGAATCCTCCAGAGCCGTCCAGTATAATGTCCCAGCAGTCACCTCTCCACTCATCACCCAGAATCCTCCAGTGCCGTCCTGTATAATATCCCAGTAGTCACCTCTCCGCTCATCACCCAGAATCCTCCAGTGCCGTCCTGTATAATGTCCCAGCAGTCACCTCTCCTCTCATCACTCAGAATCCTCCAGAGCCGTCCAGTATAATGTCCCAGCAGTCACCTCTCCGCTCAACACCCAGAATTCTCCAGTGCTGTCCTGTATAATGTCCCAGCAGTCACCTCTCCTCTCATCACCTAGAATTCTCCAGTGACGTCCTGTATAATCTCCCAGCAGTCACCTCTCCACTCATCACTCAGAATCCTCCAGTGCCATCCTGTATAATGTCCCAGCAGTCACCTCTCCGCTCATCACCCAGAATCCTCCAGTGCCGTCCTGTATAATGTCCCAGCAGTCACCTCTCCTCTCATCACTCAGAATCCTCCAGTGCCGTCCAGTGTAATGTCCCAGCAGTCACCTCTCCGCTCATCACTCAGAATCCTCCATTGCCGTCCTGTATAATGTCCCAGCAGTCACCTCTCCGCTCATCACCCAGAATCCTCCAGTGCCGTCCAGTGTAATGTCCCAGCAGTCACCTCTCCGCTCATCACCCAGAATCCTCCAGTGCCATCCTGTATAATGTCCCAGCAGTCACCTCTTCGCTCATCACCCAGAATCCTCTGACGTCCTGTATAATGTCCCAGCAGTCACCTCTCCCCTCATCACCCAGAATCCTCCAGTGCCGTCCTGTATAATGTCCCAGCAGTCACCTCTCCACTCATCACCCAGAATCCTCCAGTGCCGTCCTGTATAATGTCCCAGCATTCACCTCTCCACTCATCACCCAGAATCCTCCAGTGCTGTCCTGTATAATGTCCAAGCAGTCACCTCTCCGCTCATCACCCAGAATCCTCCAGTGCCGTCCTGTATAATGTCCCAGCAGTCACCTCTCCGCTCATCACCCAGAATCCTCCAGTGCCGTCCTGTATAATGTCCCAGCAGTCACCTCTCCACTCATCACCCAGAATCCTCCAGTGCCGTTCTGTATGATGTCCCAGCAGTCACCTCTCCGCTCATCACCCAGAATCCTCCAGTGCCATCCTGTATAACGTCCCAGCAGTCACCTCTCCGCTCATCACTCAGAATCCTCCAGTGCCGTCCTGTATAATGTCCCAGCAGTCACCTCTCCGCTCATCACTCAGAATCCTCCAGTGCCGTCCTGTATAATGTCCCAGCAGTCACCTCTCCGCTCATCACCCAGCATCCTCCAGTGCCGTCCTGTATAATGTCCCAGCAGCCACCTCTCCGCTCATCACTCAGAATCCTCCAGTGCCGTCCTGTATAATGTCCCAGCAGTCACCTCTCCGCTCATCACTCAGAATCCTCCAGTGCCGTCCTGTATAATGTCCCAGCAGTCACCTCTCCGCTCATCACTCAGAATCCTCCAGTACCTTCCTGTATAATGTCCCAGCAGTCACCTCTCCGCTCATCACTCAGAATCCTCCAGTACCTTCCTGTATAATGTCCCAGCAGTCACCTCTCCGCTCATCACTCAGAATCCTCCAGTGCCGTCCTGTATAATGTCCCAGCAGTCACCTCTCCGCTCATCACTCAGAATCCTCCAGTACCTTCCTGTATAATGTCCCAGCAGTCACCTCTCCGCTCATCACTCAGAATCCTCCAGTACCTTCCTGTATAATGTCCCAGCAGTCACCTCTCTGCTCATCACTCAGAATCCTCCAGTGCCGTCCTGTATAATGTCCCAGCAGTCACCTCTCCGCTCATCACTCAGAATCCTCCATTACCTTCCTGTATAATGTCCCAGCAGTCACCTCTCCGCTCATCACTCAGAATCCTCCAGTGCCATCCTGTATAATGTCCCAGCAGTCACCTCTCCGCTCATCACTCAGAATCCTCCAGTGCCGTCCTGTATAATGTCCCAGCAGCCACCTCTCCGCTCATCACTCAGAATCCTCCAGTACCTTCCTGTATAATGTCCCAGCAGTCACCTCTCCGCTCATCACTCAGAATCCTCCAGTACCTTCCTGTATAATGTCCCAGCAGTCACCTCTCCGCTCATCACTCAGAATCCTCCAGTGCCGTCCTGTATAATGTCCCAGCAGTCACCTCTCCGCTCATCACTCAGAATCCTCCATTACCTTCCTGTATAATGTCCCAGCAGTCACCTCTCCGCTCATCACTCAGAATCCTCCAGTACCTTCCTGTATAATGTCCCAGCAGTCACCTCTCTGCTCATCACTCAGAATCCTCTAGTACCTTCCTGTATAATGTCCCAGCAGTCACCTCTCCGCTCATCACTCAGAATCCTCCATTACCTTCCTGTATAATGTCCCAGCAGTCACCTCTCCGCTCATCACCCAGAATCCTCCAGTGCTGTATAATGTCCCAGCAGTCACCTCTCCGCTCATCACTCAGAATCCTCCAGTGCCGTCCTGTATAATGTCCCAGCAGTCACCTCTCCTCTCATCACTCAGAATCCTCCAGTGCCGTCCTGTATAATGTCCCAGCAGTCACCTCTCTGCTCATCACTCAGAATCCTCTAGTACCTTCCTGTATAATGTCCCAGCAGTCACCTCTCCGCTCATCACTCAGAATCCTCCATTACCTTCCTGTATAATGTCCCAGCAGTCACCTCTCCGCTCATCACCCAGAATCCTCCAGTGCTGTATAATGTCCCAGCAGTCACCTCTCCGCTCATCACTCAGAATCCTCCAGTGCCGTCCTGTATAATGTCCCAGCAGTCACCTCTCCGCTCATCACTCAGAATCCTCCAGTACCTTCCTGTATAATGTCCCAGCAGTCACCTCTCTGCTCATCACTCAGAATCCTCCAGTGCCGTCCTGTATAATGTCCCAGCAGTCACCTCTCCGCTCATCACTCAGAATCCTCCATTACCTTCCTGTATAATGTCCCAGCAGTCACCTCTCCGCTCATCACTCAGAATCCTCCAGTGCCATCCTGTATAATGTCCCAGCAGTCACCTCTCCGCTCATCACTCAGAATCCTCCAGTGCCGTCCTGTATAATGTCCCAGCAGCCACCTCTCCGCTCATCACTCAGAATCCTCCAGTACCTTCCTGTATAATGTCCCAGCAGTCACCTCTCCGCTCATCACTCAGAATCCTCCAGTACCTTCCTGTATAATGTCCCAGCAGTCACCTCTCCGCTCATCACTCAGAATCCTCCAGTGTCGTCCTGTATAATGTCCCAGCAGTCACCTCTCCGCTCATCACTCAGAATCCTCCATTACCTTCCTGTATAATGTCCCAGCAGTCACCTCTCCGCTCATCACTCAGAATCCTCCAGTACCTTCCTGTATAATGTCCCAGCAGTCACCTCTCTGCTCATCACTCAGAATCCTCTAGTACCTTCCTGTATAATGTCCCAGCAGTCACCTCTCCGCTCATCACTCAGAATCCTCCATTACCTTCCTGTATAATGTCCCAGCAGTCACCTCTCCGCTCATCACCCAGAATCCTCCAGTGCTGTATAATGTCCCAGCAGTCACCTCTCCGCTCATCACTCAGAATCCTCCAGTGCCGTCCTGTATAATGTCCCAGCAGTCACCTCTCCGCTCATCACTCAGAATCCTCCAGTGCTGTCCTGTATAATGTCCCAGCAGTCACCTCTCCGCTCATCACTCAGAATCCTCCAGTGCCGTCCTGTATAATGTCCCAGCAGTCACCTCTCCGCTCATCACCCAGAATCCTCCAGTGCCGTCCTGTATAATGTCCCAGCAGTCACCTCTCCGCTCATCACCCAGAATTCTCCAGTGCCGTCCTGTATAATGTCCCAGCAGTCACCTCTCCACTCATCACTCAGAAACCTCCAGTGCCGTCCTGTATAATGTCCCAGCAGCCACCTCTCCGCTCATCACTCAGAATCCTCCAGTGCCGTCCTGTATAATGTCCCAGCAGCCACCTCTCCGCTCATCACTCAGAATCCTCCAGTGCCGTCCTGTATAATGTCCCAGCAGTCACCTCTCCTCTCATCACCCAGAATCCTCCAGTGCCGTCCTGTATAATGTCCCAGCAGTCACCTCTCCGCTCATCACTCAGAATCCTCCAGTGCCGTCCTGTATAATGTCCCAGCAGTCACCTCTCCTCTCATCACCCAGAATCCTCCAGTGCCATCCTGTATAATGTCCCAGCAGTCACCTCTCTGCTCATCACCCAGAGTCCTCCAGTGCCGTCCTGTATAATGTCCCAGCAGCCACCTCTCCGCTCATCACTCAGAATCCTCCAGTGCCATCCTGTATAATGTCCCAGCAGTCACCTCTCCTCTCATCACCCAGAATCCTCCAGTGCCGTCCTGTATAATGTCCCAGCAGTCACCTCTCCGCTCATCACTCAGAATCCTCCAGTGCCGTCCTGTATAATGTCCCAGCAGTCACCTCTCCTCTCATCACCCAGAATCCTCCAGTGCCGTCCTGTATAATGTCCCAGCAGTCACCTCTCCTCTCATCATCCAGAATCCTCCAGTGCCGTCCTGTATAATGTCCCAGCAGTCACCTCTCCTCTCATCACCCAGAATCCTCCAGTGCCGTCCTGTATAATGTCCCAGCAGTCACCTCTCCGCTCATCACCCAGAATCCTCCAGTGCCCTCCTGTATAATGTCTCAGCAGTCACCTCTCCGCTCATCACCCAGAATCCTCCAGTGTCCTCCTGTATAATGTCCCAGCAGTCACCTCTCCGCTCATCACCCAGAATCCTCCAGTGCCCTCCTGTATAATGTCTCAGCAGTCACCTCTCCTCTCATCACCCAGAATCCTCCAGTGCCGTCCTGTATAATGTCCCAGCAGTCACCTCTCCGCTCATCACCCAGAATCCTCCAGTGCCCTCCTGTATAATGTCCCAGCAGTCACCTCTCCGCTCATCACCCAGAATCCTCCAGTGCCGTCCTGTATAATGTCCCAGCAGTCACCTCTCCGCTCATCACCCAGAATCCTCCAGTGCCCTCCTGTATAATGTCTCAGCAGTCACCTCTCCTCTCATCACCCAGAGTCCTCCACTGCCGTCCTGTATAATGTCCCAGCAGTCACCTCTCCACTCTTCACCCAGAATCCTCCAGTGCCGTCCTGTATAATGTCCCAGCAGTCACCTCTCCACTCATCACTCAGAATCCTCCAGCGCCGTCCTGTATAATGTCCCAGCAGTCACCTCTCCGCTCATCACTCAGAATCCTCCAGCGCCGTCCTGTATAATGTCCCAGTAGTCACCTCTCCTCTCATCACTCAGAATCCTCCAGCGCCGTCCTGTATAATGTCCCAGCAGTCACCTCTCCTCTCATCACCCAGAATCCTCCAGCGCCGTCCTGTATAATGTCCCAGCAGTCTCCTCTCCACTCATCACTCAGAATCCTCCAGTGCCGTCCTGTATAATGTCCCAGCAGTCTCCTCTCCACTCATCACTCAGAATCCTCCAGTGCCGTCCTGTATAATGTCCCAGCAGTCACCTCTCCTCTCATCACCCAGAATCCTCCAGCGCCGTCCTGTATAATGTCCCAGCAGTCACCTCTCCGCTCATCACCCAGAATCCTCCAGTGCCGTCCTGTATAATGTCCCAGTAGTCACCTCTCCGCTCATCACCCAGAATCCTCCAGTGCCGTCCTGTATAATGTCCCAGCAGTCACCTCTCCACTCATCACCCAGAATCCTCCAGTGCCGTCCTGTATAATGTCTCAGCAGTCACCTCTCCCCTCATCACCCAGAATCCTCCAGCGCCGTCCTGTATAATGTCCCAGCAGTCTCCTCTCCGCTCATCACCCAGAATCCTCCAGTGCCCTCCTGTATAATGTCCCAGCAGTCACCTCTCCGCTCATCACCCAGAATACTCCAGTGCCATCCTGTATAATGTCCCAGCAGTCACCTCTCCGCTCATCACCCAGAATCCTCTAGCGCCGTCCTGTATAATGTCCCAGCAGTCACCTCTCCGCTCATCACCCAGAATCCTCCAGTGCCGTCCTGTATAATGTCTCAGCAGTCACCTCTCCCCTCATCACCCAGAATCCTCCATCGCCGTCCTGTATAATGTCCCAGCAGTCTCCTCTCCGCTCATCACCCAGAATCCTCCAGTGCCCTCCTGTATAATGTCCCAGCAGTCACCTCTCCGCTCATCACCCAGAATCCTCCAGTGCCATCCTGTATAATGTCCCAGCAGTCACCTCTCCGCTCATCACCCAGAATCCTCTAGCGCCGTCCTGTATAATGTCCCAGCAGTCACCTCTCCGCTCATCACCCAGAATCCTCTAGCGCCGTCCTGTATAATGTCCCAGCAGTCTCCTCTCCTCTCATCACCCAGAATCCTCCAGTGCCGTCCTGTATAATGTCCCAGCAGTCACCTCTCCGCTCATCACCCAGAATCCTCCAGTGCCGTCCTGTATAATGTCCCAGCAGCCACCTCTCCGCTCATCACCCAGAATCCTCCAGTGCCCTCCTGTATAATGTCCCAGCAGTCACCTCTCCTCTCATCACCCAGAATCCTCCAGTGCCCTCCTGTATAATGTCCCAGCAGTCACCTCTCCGCTCATCACCCAGAATCCTCCAGTGCTGTCCTGTATAATGTCCCAGCAGTCACCTCTCCGCTCATCACCCAGAATCCTCTAGCGCCGTCCTGTATAATGTCCCAGCAGTCACCTCTCCGCTCATCACCCAGAATCCTCCAGTGCCCTCCTGTATAATGTCCCAGCAGTCACCTCTCCGCTCATCACCCAGAATCCTCCAGTGCCGTCCTGTATAATGTCCCAGCAGTCACCTCTCCTCTCATCACCCAGAATCCTTCAGTGCCGTCCTGTATAATGTCCCAGCAGTCACCTCTCCGCTCATCACCCAGAATCCTCCAGTGCCGTCCTGTATAATGTCCCAGCAGTCACCTCTCCGCTCATCACCCAGAATCCCCCAGTGCCGTCCTGTATAATGTCCCAGCAGCCACCTCTCCGCTCATCACCCAGAATCCTCCAGTGCCGTCCTGTATAATGTCCCAGCAGCCACCTCTCCGCTCATCACCCAGAATCCTCCAGTGCCGTCCTGTATAATGTCCCAGCAGTCACCTCTCCGCTCATCACCCAGAAACCCCCAGTGCCGTCCTGTATAATGTCCCAGCAGCCACCTCTCCGCTCATCACCCAGAATCCTCCAGTGCTGTCCTGTATAATGTCCCAGCAGTCACCTCTCAGGTCATCACCCAGAATCCCCCAGTGCCGTCCTGTATAATGTCCCAGCAGTCACCTCTCCGCTCATCACCCAGAATCCTCCAGTGCCGTCCTGTATAATGTCCCAGCAGTCACCTCTCCGCTCATCACCCAGAATCCTCCAGTGCCGTCCTGTATAATGTCCCAGCAGTCACCTCTCCGCTCATCACCCAGAATCCTCCAGTGCCGTCCTGTATAATGTCCCAGCAGTCACCTCTCCGCTCATCACCCAGAATCCCCCAGTGCCGTCCTGTATAATGTCCCAGCAGCCACCTCTCCGCTCATCACCCAGAATCCTCCAGTGCCGTCCTGTATAATGTCCCAGCAGTCACCTCTCAGGTCATCACCCAGAATCCCCCAGTGCCGTCCTGTATAATGTCCCAGCAGTCACCTCTCCGCTCATCACCCAGAATCCTCCAGTGCCGTCCTGTATAATGTCCCAGCAGTCACATCTCCGCTCATCACCCAGAATCCTCCAGTGTCGTCCTGTATAATGTCCCAGCAGCCACCTCTCCGCTCATCACCCAGAATCCTCCAGTGCCGTCCTGTATGTCCCAGCAGTCACCTCTCCTCTCATCACCCAGAATCCTCCAGTGCCGTCCTGTATAATGTCCCAGCAGTCACCTCTCCACTCATCACCCAGAATCCTCCAGTGCCGTCCTGTATAATGTCCCAGCAGTCACCTCTCCGCTCATCACCCAGAATCCCTCAGTGCCGTCCTGTATAATGTCCCAGCAGTCACCTCTCCGCTCATCACCCAGAATCCCCCAGTGCAGTCCTGTATAATGTCCCAGCAGTCACCTCTCCGCTCATCACCCAGAATCCTCCAGTGCCGTCCTGTATAATGTCCCAGCAGTCACCTCTCCTCTCATCACCCAGAATCCTCCAGTGCCGTCCTGTATAATGTCCCAGCAGCCACCTCTCCGCTCATCACCCAGAATCCTCCAGTGCCGTCCTGTATGTCCCAGCAGTCACCTCTCCTCTCATCACCCAGAATCCTCCAGTGCCGTCCTGTATAATGTCCCAGCAGTCACCTCTCCACTCATCACCCAGAATCCTCCAGTGCCGTCCTGTATAATGTCCCAGCAGTCACCTCTCCGCTCATCACCCAGAATCCCTCAGTGCCGTCCTGTATAATGTCCCAGCAGTCACCTCTCCGCTCATCACCCAGAATCCCCCAGTGCCGTCCTGTATAATGTCCCAGCAGTCTCCTCTCCTCTCATCACCCAGAATCCCCCAGTGCCGTCCTGTATAATGTCCCAGCAGTCACCTCTCCGCTCATCACCCAGAATCCTCCAGGGCCGTCCTGTATAATGTCCCAGCAGTCACCTCTCCGCTCATCACCCAGAATCCCCCAGTGCCGTCCTGTATAATGTCCCAGCAGCCACCTCTCCGCTCATCACCCAGAATCCTCCAGTGCCATCCTGTATAATGTCCCAGCAGTCACCTCTCCGCTCATCACCCAGAATCCTCCAGTGCCGTCCTGTATAATGTCCCAGCAGTCACCTCTCCGCTCATCACCCAGAATCCTCCAGTGCCGTCCTCTATAATGTCCCAGCAGTCACCTCTCCGCTCATCACCCAGAATCCTCCAGTGCCGTCCCGTATAGTGTCCCAGCAGTCACCTCTCCGCTCATCACCCAGAATCCTCCAGTGCCATCCTGTATAATGTCCCAGCAGTCACCTCTCCGCTCATCACCCAGAATCCTCCAGTGCCGTCCTGTATAATGTCCCAGCAGTCACCTCTCCTCTCATCACCCAGAATCCTCCAGTGCCATCCTGCATAATGTCCCAGCAGCCACCTCTCCGCTCATCACCCAGAATCCTCCAGTGCCGTCCTGTATAATGTCCCAGCAGTCACCTCTCCGCTCATCACCCAGAATCCTCCAGTGCTGTCCTGTATAATGTCCCAGCAGTCACCTCTCCGCTCATCACCCAGAATCCTCCAGTGCCGTCCTGTATAATGTCCCAGCAGTCACCTCTCCCCTCATCACCCAGAATCCCCCAGTGCTGTCCTGTATAATGTCCCAGCAGTCACCTCTCCGCTCATCACCCAGAATCCCCCAGTGCCGTCCTGTATAATGTCCCAGCAGCCACCTCTCCGCTCATCACCCAGAATCCTCCAGTGCTGTCCTGTATAATGTCAAAGCAGTCACCTCTCAGGTCATCACCCAGAATCCCCCAGTGCCGTCCTGTATAATGTCCCAGCAGCCACCTCTCCGCTCATCACCCAGAATCCTCCAGTGCCGTCCTGTATAATGTCCCAGCAGCCACCTCTCCGCTCATCACCCAGAATCCCCCAGTGCCGTCCTGTATAATGTCCCAGCAGTCTCCTCTCCTCTCATCACCCAGAATCCCCCAGTGCCGTCCTGTATAATGTCCCAGCAGCCACCTCTCCGCTCATCACCCAGAATCCTCCAGTGCCGTCCTGTATAATGTCCCAGCAGTCTCCTCTCCTCTCATCACCCAGAATCCCCCAGTGCCGTCCTGTATAATGTCCCAGCAGCAACCTCTCCGCTCATCACCCATAATCCTCCAGTGCCGTCCTGTATAATGTCCCAGCAGTCACCTCTCCGCTCATCACCCAGAATCCTCCAGTGCCGTCCTGTATAATGTCCCAGCAGTCACCTCTCAGGTCATCACCCAGAATCCTCCAGTGCCGCCCTGTATAATGTCCCAGCAGTCACCTCTCCGCTCATCACCCAGAATCCTCCAGTGCCGTCCTGTATAATGTCCCAGCAGTCACCACTCCGCTCATCACCCAGAATCCTCCAGTGCCGTCCTGTATAATGTCCCAGCAGTCACCTCTCAGGTCATCACCCAGAATCCTCCAGTGCCGCCCTGTATAATGTCCCAGCAGTCACCTCTCCGCTCATCACCCAGAATCCTCCAGTGCCGTCCTGTATAATGTCCCAGCAGTCACCACTCCGCTCATCACCCAGAATCCTCCAGTGCTGTCCTGTATAATGTCCCAGCAGTCTCGTCTCCGCTCATCACCCAAAATCCTCCAGTGCCGTCCTGTATAATGTCCCAGCAGTCACCACTCCGCTCATCACCCAGAATCCTCCAGTGCCGTCCTGTATAATGTCCCAGCAGTCACCTCTCCGCTCATCACTCAGAATCCTCCAGTGCGGTCCTGTATAATGTCCCAGCAGTCACCTCTCCACTCATCACCCAGAATCCTCCAGTGCCGTCCTGTATAATGTCCCAGCAGTCACCTCTCCGCTCATCACCCAGAATCCTCCAGTGCCGTCCTGTATAATGTCCCAGCAGTCACCTCTCCGCTCATCACCCAGAATCCTCCAGTGCCGTCCTGTATAATGTCTCAGCAGTCACCTCTCAGGTCATCACCCAGAATCCTCCAGTACCGTCCTGTATAATGTCCCAGCAGTCACCTCTCAGGTCATCACTCAGAATCCTCCAGTGCCATCCTGTATAATGTCCCAGCAGTCACCTCTCCGCCCATCACCCAGAATCCTCCAGTGCCGTCCTGTATAATGTCTCAGCAGTCACCTCTCAGGTCATCACCCAGAATCCTCCAGTGCCGTCCTGTATAATGTCCCAGCAGTCACCTCTCCCCTCATCACCCAGAATCCTCCAGTGCCGTCCTGTATAAAGTCTCAGCAGTCTCCTCTCCGCTCATCACCCAGAATCCTCCAGTGCCGTCCTGTATAATGTCTCAGCAGTCACCTCTCCGCTCATCACCCAGAATCCTCCAGTGCTGTCCTGTATAATGTCCCAGCAGTCACCTCTCCCCTCATCACCCAGAATCCTCCAGTGCCGTCCTGTATAATGTCCCAGCAGTCACCTCTCCCCTCATCACCCAGAATCCTCCAGTGCCGTCCTGTATAAAGTCTCAGCAGTCTCCTCTCCACTCATCACCCAGAATCCTCCAGTGCCGTCCTGTATAATGTCCCAGCAGTCACCTCTCCGCTCATCACTCAGAATCCTCCAGTGCCGTCCTGTATAATGTCCCAGCAGTCACCTCTCTGCTCATCACCCAGAATCCTCCAGTGCCGTCCTGTATAATGTCCCAGCAGTCACCTCTCCGCTCATCACTCAGAATCCTCCAGTGCCGTCCTGTATAATGTCCCAGCAGTCACCTCTCTGCTCATCACCCAGAATCCTCCAGTGCCGTCCTGTATAATGTCCCAGCAGTCACCTCTCCGCTCATCACCCAGAATCCTCCAGTGCCGTCCTGTATAATGTCCCAGCAGTCACCTCTCCGCTCATCACCCAGAATCCTCCAGTGTCGTCCTGTATAATGTCCCAGCAGTCACCTCTCCCCTCATCACTCAGAATCCTCCAGTGTCGTCCTGTATAATGTCCCAGCAGTCACCTCTCCTCTCATCACCCAGAATCCTCCAGTGCCGTCCTGTATAATGTCCCAGCAGTCACCTCTCCGCTCATCACTCAGAATCCTCCAGTGCCGTCCTGTATAATGTCCCAGCAGTCACCTCTCCTCTCATCACCCAGAATCCTCCAGTGCCGTCCTGTATAATGTCCCAGCAGCCACCTCTCCGCTCATCACTCAGAATCCTCCAGTGCCGTCCTGTATAATGTCCCAGCAGTCACCTCTCCGCTCATCACTCAGAATCCTCCAGTGCCGTCCTGTATAATGTCCCAGCAGTCACCTCTCCTCTCATCACCCAGAATCCTCCAGTGCCGTCCTGTATAATGTCCCAGCAGTCACTTCTCCGCTCATCACCCAGAATCCTCCAGTGCCGTCCTGTATAATGTCCCAGCAGTCACTTCTCCGCTCATCACTCAGAATCCTCCAGTGCCGTCCTGTATAATGTCCCAGCAGTCACCTCTCCTCTCATCACCCAGAATCCTCCAGTGCTGTCCTGTATAATGTCCCAGCAGTCACCTCTCCTCTCATCACCCAGAATCCTCCAGTGCTGTCCTGTATAATGTCCCAGCAGTCACCTCTCCGCTCATCACCCAGAATCCTCCAGTGCCGTCCTGTATAATGTCCCAGCAGTCACCTCTCCCCTCATCACCCAGAATCCTCCAGTGCCGTCCTGTATAATGTCCCAGCAGTCACCTCTCCCCTCATCACCCAGAATCCTCCAGTGCTGTCCTGTATAATGTCCCAGCAGTCACCTCTCCGCTCATCACCCAGAATCCTCCAGTGCCGTCCTGTATAATGTCCCAGCAGTCACCTCTCCTCTCATCACCCAGAATCCTCCAGTGCCGTCCTGTAAAATGTCCCAGCAGTCACCTCTCCCCTCATCACTCAGAATCCTCCAGTGCCGTCCTGTATAATGTCCCAGCAGTCACCTCTCTGCTCATCACCCAGAATCCTCCAGTGCCGTCCTGTATAATGTCCCAGCAGTCACCTCTCCGCTCATCACCCAGAATCCTCCAGTGCCGTCCTGTATAATGTCCCAGCAGTCACCTCTCCTCTCATCACCCAGAATCCTCCAGTGCCGTCCTGTATAATGTCCCAGCAGCCACCTCTCCGCTCATCACTCAGAATCCTCCAGTGCCGTCCTGTATAATGTCCCAGCAGTCTCCTCTCCGCTCATCACCCAGAATCCTCCAGTGCCGTCCTGTATAATGTCCCAGCAGTCACCTCTCCTCTCATCACCCAGAATCCTCCAGTGCCGTCCTGTATAATGTCCCAGCAGTCACCTCTCCTCTCATCACCCAGAATCCTCCAGTGCCGTCCTGTATAATGTCCCAGCAGCCACCTCTCCGCTCATCACTCAGAATCCTCCAGTGCCGTCCTGTATAATGTCCCAGCAGTCACCTCTCCGCTCATCACCCAGAATCCTCCAGTGCCGTCCTGTATAATGTCCCAGCAGTCACCTCTCCGCTCATCACCCAGAATCCTCCAGTGCCGTCCTGTATAATGTCCCAGCAGTCACCTCTCCGCTCATCACTCAGAATCCTCCAGTGCCGTCCTGTATAATGTCCCAGCAGTCACCTCTCCGCTCATCACCCAGAATCCTCCAGTGCCGTCCTGTATAATGTCCCAGCAGTCACCTCTCCGCTCATCACCCAGAATCCTCCAGTGCCGTCCTGTATAATGTCCCAGCAGTCACCTCTCCGCTCATCACCCAGAATCCTCCAGTGCCGTCCTGTATAATGTCCCAGCAGTCTCCTCTCCTCTCATCACTCAGAATCCTCCAGTGCCGTCCTGTATAATGTCCCAGCAGTCACCTCTCCGCTCATCACCCAGAATCCTCCAGTGCCGTCCTGTATAATGTCCCAGCAGTCACCTCTCTGCTCATCACTCAGAATCCTCCAGAGCCGTCCTGTATAATGTCCCAGCAGTCACCTCTCCTCTCATCACCCAGAATCCTCCAGTGCCGTCCTGTATAATGTCCCAGCAGTCACCTGTCCGCTCATCACCCAGAATCCTCCAGTGCCCTCCTGTATAATGTCCCAGCAGTCACCTCTCCCCTCATCACCCAGAATCCTCCAGTGCCATCCTGTATAATGTCCCAGCAGTCACCTATCTGCTCATCACCCAGAATCCTCCAGTGCCGTCCTGTATAATGTCCCAGCAGTCACCTCTCTGCTCATCACCCAGAATCCTCCAGTGCCCTCCTGTATAATGTCCCAGCAGTCACCTCTCCCCTCATCACCCAGAATCCTCCAGTGCCATCCTGTATAATGTCCCAGCAGTCACCTCTCCGCTCAACACCCAGAATCCTCCAGTGCCGTCCTGTATAATGTCCCAGCAGTCACCTCTCCGCTCATCACCCAGAATCCTCCAGTGCCGTCCTGTATAATGTCCCAGCAGTCACCTCTCCGCTCATCACCCAGAATCCTCCAGTGCCGTCCTGTATAATGTCCCAGCAGTCACCTCTCCGCTCATCACCCAGAATCCTCCAGTGCCGTCCTGTATAATGTCCCAGCAGTCACCTCTCCGCTCATCACCCAGAATCCTCCAGTGCCGTCCTGTATAATGTCCCAGCAGTCACCTCTCTGCTCATCACCCAGAATCCTCCAGAGCCGACCTGTATAATGTCCCAGCAGTCACCTCTCCTCTCATCACCCAGAATCCTCCAGTGCCGTCCTGTATAATGTCCCAGCAGTCACCTCTCCCCTCATCACCCAGAATCCTCCAGTGCCATCGTGTATAATGTCCCAGCAGTCACCTCTCCCCTCATCACCCAGAATCCTCCAGTGCCATCCTGTATAATGTCCCAGCAGTCACCTCTCTGCTCATCACCCAGAATCCTCCAGTGCCCTCCTGTATAATGTCCCAGCAGTCACCTCTCCCCTCATCACCCAGAATCCTCCAGTGCCATCCTGTATAATGTCCCAGCAGTCACCTCTCTGCTCATCACCCAGAATCCTCCAGTGCCCTCCTGTATAATGTCCCAGCAGTCACCTCTCCCCTCATCACCCAGAATCCTCCAGTGCCATCCTGTATAATGTCCCAGCAGTCACCTCTCCGCTCATCACCCAGAATCCTCCAGTGCCGTCCTGTATAATGTCCCAGCAGTCACCTCTCCGCTCATCACCCAGAATCCTCCAGTGCCCTCCTGTATAATGTCCCAGCAGTCACCTCTCCCCTCATCACCCAGAATCCTCCAGTGCCATCCTGTATAATGTCCCAGCAGTCACCTCTCCGCTCATCACCCAGAATCCTCCAGTGCCATCCTGTATAATGTCCCAGCAGTCACCTCTCCGCTCAACACCCAGAATCCTCCAGTGCCGTCCTGTATAATGTCCCAGCAGTCACCTCTCCGCTCATCACCCAGAATCCTCCAGTGCCGTCCTGTATAATGTCCCAGCAGTCACCTCTCCGCTCATCACCCAGCATCCTCCAGTGCCGTCCTGTATAATGTCCCAGCAGCCACCTCTCCGCTCATCACTCAGAATCCTCCAGTGCCGTCCTGTATAATGTCCCAGCAGTCACCTCTCCGCTCATCACCCAGCATCCTCCAGTCCTGTATAATGTCCCAGCAGTCACCTCTCCCCTCATCACCCAGAATCCTCCAGTGCCGTCCTGTATAATGTCCCAGCAGTCACCTCTCCCCTCATCACCCAGAATCCTCCAGTGCCGTCCTGTATAATGTCCCCGCTGTCACCTCTCCGCTCATCACCCAGAATCCTCCAGTGCTGTATAATGTCCCAGCAGTCACCTCTCCGCTCATCACCCAGAATCCTCCAGTGCCGTCCTGTATAATGTTCCAGCAGTCACATCTCCGCTCATCACCCAGAATCCTCCAGTGCCGTCCTGTATTATGTCCCAGCAGTCACCTCTCCGCTCATCACCCAGAATCCTCCAGTGCTGTATAATGTCCCAGCAGTCACCTCTCCGCTCATCACCCAGAATCCTCCAGTGCCGTCCTGTATAATGTCCCCGCTGTCACCTCTCCGCTCATCACCCAGAATCCTCCAGTGCTGTATAATGTCCCAGCAGTCACCTCTCCGCTCATCACCCAGAATCCTCCAGTGCCGTCCTGTATAATGTTCCAGCAGTCACCTCTCCCCTCATCACCCAGAATCCTCCAGCGCCGTCCTGTATAATGTCCCAGCAGTCTCCTCTCCGCTCATCACCCAGAATCCTCCAGTGCCGTCCTGTATAATGTCCCAGCAGTCACCTCTCCGCTCATCACCCAGAATCCTCCAGTGCC
The DNA here is from genome assembly GCF_039654945.1 of Dendrobates tinctorius. Taxonomy (NCBI): domain Eukaryota; kingdom Metazoa; phylum Chordata; class Amphibia; order Anura; family Dendrobatidae; genus Dendrobates; species Dendrobates tinctorius. Next base: position 910,617 of record NW_027361847.1, read on the forward strand.
ATCCTGTATAATGTCCCAGCAGTCACCTCTCCGCTCATCACCCAGAATCCTCCAGTGCTGTATAATGTCCCAGCAGTCACCTCTCCGCTCATCACTCAGAATCCTCCAGTGCCGTCCTGTATAATGTCCCAGCAGTCACCTCTCCTCTCATCACTCAGAATCCTCCAGTGCCGTCCTGTATAATGTCCCAGCAGTCACCTCTCCGCTCATCACCCAGAATCCTCCAGTGCTGTATAATGTCCCAGCAGTCACCTCTCCGCTCATCACTCAGAATCCTCCAGTGCCGTCCTGTATAATGTCCCAGCAGTCACCTCTCCTCTCATCACTCAGAATCCTCCAGTGCCGTCCTGTATAATGTCCCAGCAGTCACCTCTCTGCTCATCACTCAGAATCCTCTAGTACCTTCCTGTATAATGTCCCAGCAGTCACCTCTCCGCTCATCACTCAGAATCCTCCATTACCTTCCTGTATAATGTCCCAGCAGTCACCTCTCCGCTCATCACCCAGAATCCTCCAGTGCTGTATAATGTCCCAGCAGTCACCTCTCCGCTCATCACTCAGAATCCTCCAGTGCCGTCCTGTATAATGTCCCAGCAGTCACCTCTCCGCTCATCACTCAGAATCCTCCAGTACCTTCCTGTATAATGTCCCAGCAGTCACCTCTCTGCTCATCACTCAGAATCCTCCAGTGCCGTCCTGTATAATGTCCCAGCAGTCACCTCTCCGCTCATCACTCAGAATCCTCCATTACCTTCCTGTATAATGTCCCAGCAGTCACCTCTCCGCTCATCACTCAGAATCCTCCAGTGCCATCCTGTATAATGTCCCAGCAGTCTCCTCTCCGCTCATCACTCAGAATCCTCCATTACCTTCCTGTATAATGTCCCAGCAGTCACCTCTCCGCTCATCACCCAGAATCCTCCAGTGCTGTATAATGTCCCAGCAGTCACCTCTCCGCTCATCACTCAGAATCCTCCAGTGCCGTCCTGTATAATGTCCCAGCAGTCACCTCTCCGCTCATCACTCAGAATCCTCCAGTACCTTCCTGTATAATGTCCCAGCAGTCACCTCTCTGCTCATCACTCAGAATCCTCCAGTGCCGTCCTGTATAATGTCCCAGCAGTCACCTCTCCGCTCATCACTCAGAATCCTCCATTACCTTCCTGTATAATGTCCCAGCAGTCACCTCTCCGCTCATCACTCAGAATCCTCCAGTGCCATCCTGTATAATGTCCCAGCAGTCACCTCTCCGCTCATCACTCAGAATCCTCCAGTGCCGTCCTGTATAATGTCCCAGCAGCCACCTCTCCGCTCATCACTCAGAATCCTCCAGTACCTTCCTGTATAATGTCCCAGCAGTCACCTCTCCGCTCATCACTCAGAATCCTCCAGTACCTTCCTGTATAATGTCCCAGCAGTCACCTCTCCGCTCATCACTCAGAATCCTCCAGTGCCGTCCTGTATAATGTCCCAGCAGTCACCTCTCCGCTCATCACTCAGAATCCTCCATTACCTTCCTGTATAATGTCCCAGCAGTCACCTCTCCGCTCATCACCCAGAATCCTCCAGTGCTGTATAATGTCCCAGCAGTCACCTCTCCGCTCATCACTCAGAATCCTCCAGTGCCGTCCTGTATAATGTCCCAGCAGTCACCTCTCCGCTCATCACTCAGAATCCTCCAGTGCTGTCCTGTATAATGTCCCAGCAGTCACCTCTCCGCTCATCACTCAGAATCCTCCAGTGCCGTCCTGTATAATGTCCCAGCAGTCACCTCTCCGCTCATCACCCAGAATTCTCCAGTGCCGTCCTGTATAATGTCCCAGCAGTCACCTCTCCACTCATCACTCAGAATCCTCCAGTGCCGTCCTGTATAATGTCCCAGCAGCCACCTCTCCGCTCATCACTCAGAATCCTCCAGTGCCGTCCTGTATAATGTCCCAGCAGCCACCTCTCCGCTCATCACTCAGAATCCTCCAGTGCCGTCCTGTATAATGTCCCAGCAGTCACCTCTCCTCTCATCACCCAGAATCCTCCAGTGCCGTCCTGTATAATGTCCCAGCAGTCACCTCTCCGCTCATCACTCAGAATCCTCCAGTGCCGTCCTGTATAATGTCCCAGCAGTCACCTCTCCTCTCATCACCCAGAATCCTCCAGTGCCATCCTGTATAATGTCCCAGCAGTCACCTCTCTGCTCATCACCCAGAGTCCTCCAGTGCCGTCCTGAATAATGTCCCAGCAGCCACCTCTCCGCTCATCACTCAGAATCCTCCAGTGCCATCCTGTATAATGTCCCAGCAGTCACCTCTCCTCTCATCACCCAGAATCCTCCAGTGCCGTCCTGTATAATGTCCCAGCAGTCACCTCTCCGCTCATCACTCAGAATCCTCCAGTGCCGTCCTGTATAATGTCCCAGCAGTCACCTCTCCTCTCATCACCCAGAATCCTCCAGTGCCGTCCTGTATAATGTCCCAGCAGTCACCTCTCCTCTCATCACCCAGAATCCTCCAGTGCCGTCCTGTATAATGTCCCAGCAGTCACCTCTCCTCTCATCACCCAGAATCCTCCAGTGCCGTCCTGTATAATGTCCCAGCAGTCACCTCTCCGCTCATCACCCAGAATCCTCCAGTGCCCTCCTGTATAATGTCTCAGCAGTCACCTCTCCGCTCATCACCCAGAATCCTCCAGTGTCCTCCTGTATAATGTCCCAGCAGTCACCTCTCCGCTCATCACCCAGAATCCTCCAGTGCCCTCCTGTATAATGTCTCAGCAGTCACCTCTCCTCTCATCACCCAGAATCCTCCAGTGCCGTCCTGTATAATGTCCCAGCAGTCACCTCTCCGCTCATCACCCAGAATCCTCCAGTGCCCTCCTGTATAATGTCCCAGCAGTCACCTCTCCGCTCATCACCCAGAATCCTCCAGTGCCGTCCTGTATAATGTCCCAGCAGTCACCTCTCCGCTCATCACCCAGAATCCTCCAGTGCCCTCCTGTATAATGTCTCAGCAGTCACCTCTCCTCTCATCACCCAGAGTCCTCCACTGCCGTCCTGTATAATGTCCCAGCAGTCACCTCTCCACTCTTCACCCAGAATCCTCCAGTGCCGTCCTGTATAATGTCCCAGCAGTCACCTCTCCACTCATCACTCAGAATCCTCCAGCGCCGTCCTGTATAATGTCCCAGCAGTCACCTCTCCGCTCATCACTCAGAATCCTCCAGCGCCGTCCTGTATAATGTCCCAGTAGTCACCTCTCCTCTCATCACTCAGAATCCTCCAGCGCCGTCCTGTATAATGTCCCAGCAGTCACCTCTCCTCTCATCACCCAGAATCCTCCAGCGCCGTCCTGTATAATGTCCCAGCAGTCTCCTCTCCACTCATCACTCAGAATCCTCCAGTGCCGTCCTGTATAATGTCCCAGCAGTCTCCTCTCCACTCATCACTCAGAATCCTCCAGTGCCGTCCTGTATAATGTCCCAGCAGTCACCTCTCCGCTCATCACCCAGAATCCTCCAGTGCCGTCCTGTATAATGTCCCAGCAGTCACCTCTCCTCTCATCACCCAGAATCCTCCAGCGCCGTCCTGTATAATGTCCCAGCAGTCACCTCTCCGCTCATCACCCAGAATCCTCCAGTGCCGTCCTGTATAATGTCCCAGTAGTCACCTCTCCGCTCATCACCCAGAATCCTCCAGTGCCGTCCTGTATAATGTCCCAGCAGTCACCTCTCCACTCATCACCCAGAATCCTCCAGTGCCGTCCTGTATAATGTCTCAGCAGTCACCTCTCCCCTCATCACCCAGAATCCTCCAGCGCCGTCCTGTATAATGTCCCAGCAGTCTCCTCTCCGCTCATCACCCAGAATCCTCCAGTGCCCTCCTGTATAATGTCCCAGCAGTCACCTCTCCGCTCATCACCCAGAATACTCCAGTGCCATCCTGTATAATGTCCCAGCAGTCACCTCTCCGCTCATCACCCAGAATCCTCTAGCGCCGTCCTGTATAATGTCCCAGCAGTCACCTCTCCGCTCATCACCCAGAATCCTCCAGTGCCGTCCTGTATAATGTCTCAGCAGTCACCTCTCCCCTCATCACCCAGAATCCTCCATCGCCGTCCTGTATAATGTCCCAGCAGTCTCCTCTCCGCTCATCACCCAGAATCCTCCAGTGCCCTCCTGTATAATGTCCCAGCAGTCACCTCTCCGCTCATCACCCAGAATCCTCCAGTGCCATCCTGTATAATGTCCCAGCAGTCACCTCTCCGCTCATCACCCAGAATCCTCTAGCGCCGTCCTGTATAATGTCCCAGCAGTCACCTCTCCGCTCATCACCCAGAATCCTCTAGCGCCGTCCTGTATAATGTCCCAGCAGTCTCCTCTCCTCTCATCACCCAGAATCCTCCAGTGCCGTCCTGTATAATGTCCCAGCAGTCACCTCTCCGCTCATCACCCAGAATCCTCCAGTGCCGTCCTGTATAATGTCCCAGCAGCCACCTCTCCGCTCATCACCCAGAATCCTCCAGTGCCCTCCTGTATAATGTCCCAGCAGTCACCTCTCCTCTCATCACCCAGAATCCTCCAGTGCCCTCCTGTATAATGTCCCAGCAGTCACCTCTCCGCTCATCACCCAGAATCCTCCAGTGCTGTCCTGTATAATGTCCCAGCAGTCACCTCTCCGCTCATCACCCAGAATCCTCTAGCGCCGTCCTGTATAATGTCCCAGCAGTCACCTCTCCGCTCATCACCCAGAATCCTCCAGTGCCCTCCTGTATAATGTCCCAGCAGTCACCTCTCCGCTCATCACCCAGAATCCTCCAGTGCCGTCCTGTATAATGTCCCAGCAGTCACCTCTCCTCTCATCACCCAGAATCCTTCAGTGCCGTCCTGTATAATGTCCCAGCAGTCACCTCTCCGCTCATCACCCAGAATCCTCCAGTGCCGTCCTGTATAATGTCCCAGCAGTCACCTCTCCGCTCATCACCCAGAATCCCCCAGTGCCGTCCTGTATAATGTCCCAGCAGCCACCTCTCCGCTCATCACCCAGAATCCTCCAGTGCCGTCCTGTATAATGTCCCAGCAGCCACCTCTCCGCTCATCACCCAGAATCCTCCAGTGCCGTCCTGTATAATGTCCCAGCAGTCACCTCTCCGCTCATCACCCAGAATCCTCCAGTGCCGTCCTTTATAATGTCCCTGCAGTCACCTCTCCGCTCATCACCCAGAATCCTCCAGTGCCGTCCTGTATAATGTCCCTGCAGTCACCTCTCCGCTCATCACCCAGAATCCTCCAGTGCCGTCCTGTATAATGTCCCAGCAGCCACCTCTCCGCTCATCACCCAGAATCCTCCAGTGCTGTCCTGTATAATGTCCCAGCAGTCACCTCTCAGGTCATCACCCAGAATCCCCCAGTGCCGTCCTGTATAATGTCCCAGCAGTCACCTCTCCGCTCATCACCCAGAATCCTCCAGTGCCGTCCTGTATAATGTCCCAGCAGTCACCTCTCCGCTCATCACCCAGAATCCTCCAGTGCCGTCCTGTATAATGTCCCAGCAGTCACCTCTCCGCTCATCACCCAGAATCCTCCAGTGCCGTCCTGTATAATGTCCCAGCGGTCACCTCTCCGCTCATCACCCAGAATCCCCCAGTGCCGTCCTGTATAATGTCCCAGCAGCCACCTCTCCGCTCATCACCCAGAATCCTCCAGTGCCGTCCTGTATAATGTCCCAGCAGTCACCTCTCAGGTCATCACCCAGAATCCCCCAGTGCCGTCCTGTATAATGTCCCAGCAGTCACCTCTCCGCTCATCACCCAGAATCCTCCAGTGCCGTCCTGTATAATGTCCCAGCAGTCACATCTCCGCTCATCACCCAGAATCCTCCAGTGTCGTCCTGTATAATGTCCCAGCAGCCACCTCTCCGCTCATCACCCAGAATCCTCCAGTGCCGTCCTGTATGTCCCAGCAGTCACCTCTCCTCTCATCACCCAGAATCCTCCAGTGCCGTCCTGTATAATGTCCCAGCAGTCACCTCTCCACTCATCACCCAGAATCCTCCAGTGCCGTCCTGTATAATGTCCCAGCAGTCACCTCTCCGCTCATCACCCAGAATCCCTCAGTGCCGTCCTGTATAATGTCCCAGCAGTCACCTCTCCGCTCATCACCCAGAATCCCCCAGTGCAGTCCTGTATAATGTCCCAGCAGTCACCTCTCCGCTCATCACCCAGAATCCTCCAGTGCCGTCCTGTATAATGTCCCAGCAGTCACCTCTCCTCTCATCACCCAGAATCCTCCAGTGCCGTCCTGTATAATGTCCCAGCAGCCACCTCTCCGCTCATCACCCAGAATCCTCCAGTGCCGTCCTGTATGTCCCAGCAGTCACCTCTCCTCTCATCACCCAGAATCCTCCAGTGCCGTCCTGTATAATGTCCCAGCAGTCACCTCTCCACTCATCACCCAGAATCTTCCAGTGCCGTCCTGTATAATGTCCCAGCAGTCACCTCTCCGCTCATCACCCAGAATCCCTCAGTGCCGTCCTGTATAATGTCCCAGCAGTCACCTCTCCGCTCATCACCCAGAATCCCCCAGTGCCGTCCTGTATAATGTCCCAGCAGTCTCCTCTCCTCTCATCACCCAGAATCCCCCAGTGCCGTCCTGTATAATGTCCCAGCAGTCACCTCTCCGCTCATCACCCAGAATCCTCCAGGGCCGTCCTGTATAATGTCCCAGCAGTCACCTCTCCGCTCATCACCCAGAATCCCCCAGTGCCGTCCTGTATAATGTCCCAGCAGCCACCTCTCCGCTCATCACCCAGAATCCTCCAGTGCCATCCTGTATAATGTCCCAGCAGTCACCTCTCCGCTCATCACCCAGAATCCTCCAGTGCCGTCCTGTATAATGTCCCAGCAGTCACCTCTCCGCTAATCACCCAGAATCCTCCAGTGCCGTCCTCTATAATGTCCCAGCAGTCACCTCTCCGCTCATCACCCAGAATCCTCCAGTGCCGTCCCGTATAGTGTCCCAGCAGTCACCTCTCCGCTCATCACCCAGAATCCTCCAGTGCCATCCTGTATAATGTCCCAGCAGTCACCTCTCCGCTCATCACCCAGAATCCTCCAGTGCCGTCCTGTATAATGTCCCAGCAGTCACCTCTCCTCTCATCACCCAGAATCCTCCAGTGCCATCCTGCATAATGTCCCAGCAGCCACCTCTCCGCTCATCACCCAGAATCCTCCAGTGCCGTCCTGTATAATGTCCCAGCAGTCACCTCTCCGCTCATCACCCAGAATCCTCCAGTGCCGTCCTGTATAATGTCCCAGCAGTCACCTCTCCCCTCATCACCCAGAATCCCCCAGTGCTGTCCTGTATAATGTCCCAGCAGTCACCTCTCCGCTCATCACCCAGAATCCCCCAGTGCCGTCCTGTATAATGTCCCAGCAGCCACCTCTCCGCTCATCACCCAGAATCCTCCAGTGCTGTCCTGTATAATGTCAAAGCAGTCACCTCTCAGGTCATCACCCAGAATCCCCCAGTGCCGTCCTGTATAATGTCCCAGCAGCCACCTCTCCGCTCATCACCCAGAATCCTCCAGTGCCGTCCTGTATAATGTCCCAGCAGCCACCTCTCCGCTCATCACCCAGAATCCCCCAGTGCCGTCCTGTATAATGTCCCAGCAGTCTCCTCTCCTCTCATCACCCAGAATCCCCCAGTGCCGTCCTGTATAATGTCCCAGCAGCCACCTCTCCGCTCATCACCCAGAATCCTCCAGTGCCGTCCTGTATAATGTCCCAGCAGTCTCCTCTCCTCTCATCACCCAGAATCCCCCAGTGCCGTCCTGTATAATGTCCCAGCAGCAACCTCTCCGCTCATCACCCATAATCCTCCAGTGCCGTCCTGTATAATGTCCCAGCAGTCACCTCTCCGCTCATCACCCAGAATCCTCCAGTGCCGTCCTGTATAATGTCCCAGCAGTCACCTCTCAGGTCATCACCCAGAATCCTCCAGTGCTGTATAATGTCCCAGCAGTCTCGTCTCCGCTCATCACCCAAAATCCTCCAGTGCCGTCCTGTATAATGTCCCAGCAGTCACCACTCCGCTCATCACCCAGAATCCTCCAGTGCCGTCCTGTATAATGTCCCAGCAGTCACCTCTCCGCTCATCACTCAGAATCCTCCAGTGCGGTCCTGTATAATGTCCCAGCAGTCACCTCTCCACTCATCACCCAGAATCCTCCAGTGCCGTCCTGTATAATGTCCCAGCAGTCACCTCTCCGCTCATCACCCAGAATCCTCCAGTGCCGTCCTGTATAATGTCCCAGCAGTCACCTCTCCGCTCATCACCCAGAATCCTCCAGTGCCGTCCTGTATAATGTCTCAGCAGTCACCTCTCAGGTCATCACCCAGAATCCTCCAGTACCGTCCTGTATAATGTCCCAGCAGTTACCTCTCAGGTCATCACTCAGAATCCTCCAGTGCCGTCCTGTATAATGTCCCAGCAGTCACCTCTCCGCCCATCACCCAGAATCCTCCAGTGCCGTCCTGTATAATGTCTCAGCAGTCACCTCTCAGGTCATCACCCAGAATCCTCCAGTGCCGTCCTGTATAATGTCCCAGCAGTCACCTCTCCCCTCATCACCCAGAATCCTCCAGTGCCGTCCTGTATAAAGTCTCAGCAGTCTCCTCTCCGCTCATCACCCAGAATCCTCCAGTGCCGTCCTGTATAATGTCTCAGCAGTCACCTCTCCGCTCATCACCCAGAATCCTCCAGTGCTGTCCTGTATAATGTCCCAGCAGTCACCTCTCCCCTCATCACCCAGAATCCTCCAGTGCCGTCCTGTATAATGTCCCAGCAGTCACCTCTCCCCTCATCACCCAGAATCCTCCAGTGCCGTCCTGTATAAAGTCTCAGCAGTCTCCTCTCCGCTCATCACCCAGAATCCTCCAGTGCCGTCCTGTATAATGTCCCAGCAGTCACCTCTCCGCTCATCACTCAGAATCCTCCAGTGCCCTCCTGTATAATGTCCCAGCAGTCACCTCTCCTCTCATCACCCAGAATCCTCCAGTGCCGTCCTGTATAATGTCCCAGCAGTCACCTCTCCGCTCATCACTCAGAATCCTCCAGTGCCGTCCTGTATAATGTCCCAGCAGTCACCTCTCCTCTCATCACCCAGAATCCTCCAGTGCCGTCCTGTATAATGTCCCAGCAGCCACCTCTCCGCTCATCACTCAGAATCCTCCAGTGCCGTCCTGTATAATGTCCCAGCAGTCACCTCTCCGCTCATCACTCAGAATCCTCCAGTGCCGTCCTGTATAATGTCCCAGCAGTCACCTCTCCTCTCATCACCCAGAATCCTCCAGTGCCGTCCTGTATAATGTCCCAGCAGTCACTTCTCCGCTCATCACCCAGAATCCTCCAGTGCCGTCCTGTATAATGTCCCAGCAGTCACTTCTCCGCTCATCACTCAGAATCCTCCAGTGCCGTCCTGTATAATGTCCCAGCAGTCACCTCTCCTCTCATCACCCAGAATCCTCCAGTGCTGTCCTGTATAATGTCCCAGCAGTCACCTCTCCTCTCATCACCCAGAATCCTCCAGTGCTGTCCTGTATAATGTCCCAGCAGTCACCTCTCCGCTCATCACCCAGAATCCTCCAGTGCCGTCCTGTATAATGTCCCAGCAGTCACCTCTCCTCTCATCACCCAGAATCCTCCAGTGCCGTCCTGTATAATGTCCCAGCAGTCACCTCTCCTCTCATCACCCAGAATCCTCCAGTGCCCTCCTGTATAATGTCCCAGCAGTCACCTCTCCTCTCATCACCCAGAATCCTCCAGTGCCGTCCTGTATAATGTCCCAGCAGTCACCTCTCCGCTCATCACTCAGAATCCTCCAGTGCCGTCCTGTATAATGTCCCAGCAGTCACCTCTCCTCTCATCACCCAGAATCCTCCAGTGCCGTCCTGTATAATGTCCCAGCAGCCACCTCTCCGCTCATCACTCAGAATCCTCCAGTGCCGTCCTGTATAATGTCCCAGCAGTCTCCTCTCCGCTCATCACCCAGAATCCTCCAGTGCCGTCCTGTATAATGTCCCAGCAGTCACCTCTCCTCTCATCACCCAGAATCCTCCAGTGCCGTCCTGTATAATGTCCCAGCAGTCACCTCTCCTCTCATCACCCAGAATCCTCCAGTGCCGTCCTGTATAATGTCCCAGCAGCCACCTCTCCGCTCATCACTCAGAATCCTCCAGTGCCGTCCTGTATAATGTCCCAGCAGTCACCTCTCCGCTCATCACCCAGAATCCTCCAGTGCCGTCCTGTATAATGTCCCAGCAGTCACCTCTCCGCTCATCACTCAGAATCCTCCAGTGCCGTCCTGTATAATGTCCCAGCAGTCACCTCTCCGCTCATCACCCAGAATCCTCCAGTGCCGTCCTGTATAATGTCCCAGCAGTCACCTCTCCGCTCATCACCCAGAATCCTCCAGTGCCGTCCTGTATAATGTCCCAGCAGTCACCTCTCCGCTCATCACCCAGAATCCTCCAGTGCCGTCCTGTATAATGTCCCAGCAGTCTCCTCTCCTCTCATCACTCAGAATCCTCCAGTGCCGTCCTGTATAATGTCCCAGCAGTCACCTCTCCGCTCATCACCCAGAATCCTCCAGTGCCGTCCTGTATAATGTCCCAGCAGTCACCTCTCTGCTCATCACCCAGAATCCTCCAGAGCCGTCCTGTATAATGTCCCAGCAGTCACCTCTCCTCTCATCACCCAGAATCCTCCAGTGCCGTCCTGTATAATGTCCCAGCAGTCACCTGTCCGCTCATCACCCAGAATCCTCCAGTGCCCTCCTGTATAATGTCCCAGCAGTCACCTCTCCCCTCATCACCCAGAATCCTCCAGTGCCATCCTGTATAATGTCCCAGCAGTCACCTATCTGCTCATCACCCAGAATCCTCCAGTGCCGTCCTGTATAATGTCCCAGCAGTCACCTCTCTGCTCATCACCCAGAATCCTCCAGTGCCCTCCTGTATAATGTCCCAGCAGTCACCTCTCCCCTCATCACCCAGAATCCTCCAGTGCCATCCTGTATAATGTCCCAGCAGTCACCTCTCCGCTCAACACCCAGAATCCTCCAGTGCCGTCCTGTATAATGTCCCAGCAGTCACCTCTCCGCTCATCACCCAGAATCCTCCAGTGCCGTCCTGTATAATGTCCCAGCAGTCACCTCTCCGCTCATCACCCAGAATCCTCCAGTGCCGTCCTGTATAATGTCCCAGCAGTCACCTCTCCGCTCATCACCCAGAATCCTCCAGTGCCGTCCTGTATAATGTCCCAGCAGTCACCTCTCCGCTCATCACCCAGAATCCTCCAGTGCCGTCCTGTATAATGTCCCAGCAGTCACCTCTCTGCTCATCACCCAGAATCCTCCAGAGCCGACCTGTATAATGTCCCAGCAGTCACCTCTCCTCTCATCACCCAGAATCCTCCAGTGCCGTCCTGTATAATGTCCCAGCAGTCACCTCTCCCCTCATCACCCAGAATCCTCCAGTGCCATCGTGTATAATGTCCCAGCAGTCACCTCTCCCCTCATCACCCAGAATCCTCCAGTGCCATCCTGTATAATGTCCCAGCAGTCACCTCTCTACTCATCACCCAGAATCCTCCAGTGCCCTCCTGTATAATGTCCCAGCAGTCACCTCTCCCCTCATCACCCAGAATCCTCCAGTGCCATCCTGTATAATGTCCCAGCAGTCACCTCTCTGCTCATCACCCAGAATCCTCCAGTGCCCTCCTGTATAATGTCCCAGCAGTCACCTCTCCCCTCATCACCCAGAATCCTCCAGTGCCATCCTGTATAATGTCCCAGCAGTCACCTCTCCGCTCATCACCCAGAATCCTCCAGTGCCGTCCTGTATAATGTCCCAGCAGTCACCTCTCCGCTCATCACCCAGAATCCTCCAGTGCCCTCCTGTATAATGTCCCAGCAGTCACCTCTCCCCTCATCACCCAGAATCCTCCAGTGCCATCCTGTATAATGTCCCAGCAGTCACCTCTCCGCTCATCACCCAGAATCCTCCAGTGCCATCCTGTATAATGTCCCAGCAGTCACCTCTCCGCTCAACACCCAGAATCCTCCAGTGCCGTCCTGTATAATGTCCCAGCAGTCACCTCTCCGCTCATCACCCAGAATCCTCCAGTGCCGTCCTGTATAATGTCCCAGCAGTCACCTCTCCGCTCATCACCCAGCATCCTCCAGTGCCGTCCTGTATAATGTCCCAGCAGCCACCTCTCCGCTCATCACTCAGAATCCTCCAGTGCCGTCCTGTATAATGTCCCAGCAGTCACCTCTCCGCTCATCACCCAGCATCCTCCAGTCCTGTATAATGTCCCAGCAGTCACCTCTCCCCTCATCACCCAGAATCCTCCAGTGCCGTCCTGTATAATGTCCCAGCAGTCACCTCTCCCCTCATCACCCAGAATCCTCCAGTGCCGTCCTGTATAATGTCCCCGCTGTCACCTCTCCGCTCATCACCCAGAATCCTCCAGTGCTGTATAATGTCCCAGCAGTCACCTCTCCGCTCATCACCCAGAATCCTCCAGTGCCGTCCTGTATAATGTTCCAGCAGTCACATCTCCGCTCATCACCCAGAATCCTCCAGTGCCGTCCTGTATTATGTCCCAGCAGTCACCTCTCCGCTCATCACCCAGAATCCTCCAGTGCTGTATAATGTCCCAGCAGTCACCTCTCCGCTCATCACCCAGAATCCTCCAGTGCCGTCCTGTATAATGTCCCCGCTGTCACCTCTCCGCTCATCACCCAGAATCCTCCAGTGCTGTATAATGTCCCAGCAGTCACCTCTCCGCTCATCACCCAGAATCCTCCAGTGCCGTCCTGTATAATGTTCCAGCAGTCACCTCTCCCCTCATCACCCAGAATCCTCCAGCGCCGTCCTGTATAATGTCCCAGCAGTCTCCTCTCCGCTCATCACCCAGAATCCTCCAGTGCCGTCCTGTATAATGTCCCAGCAGTCACCTCTCCGCTCATCACCCAGAATCCTCCAGTGCCATCCTGTATAATGTCCCAGCAGTCACCTCTCCGCTCATCACCCAGAATCCTCTAGCGCCGTCCTGTATAATGTCCCAGCAGTCACCTCTCCTCTCATCACCCAGAATCCTCCAGTGCCGTCCTGTATAATGTCCCAGCAGTCACCTCTCCGCTCATCACCCAGAATCCTCCAGTGCCGTCCTGTATAATGTCCCAGCAGCCACCTCTCCGCTCATCACCCAGAATCCTCCAGTGCCCTCCTGTATAATGTCCCAGCAGTCACCTCTCCTCTCATCACCCAGAATCCTCCAGTGCCCTCCTGTATAATGTCCCAGCAGTCACCTCTCCGCTCATCACCCAGAATCCTCCAGCGCTGTCCTGTATAATGTCCCAGCAGTCACCTCTCCGCTCATCACCCAGAATCCTCTAGCGCCGTCCTGTATAATGTCCCAGCAGTCACCTCTCCGATCATCACCCAGAATCCTCCAGTGCCGTCCTGTATAATGTCCCAGCAGTCACCTCTCCGCTCATCACCCAGAATCCTCCAGTGCCATCCTGTATAATGTCCCAGCAGTCACCTATCCGCTCATCACTCAGAATCCTCCAGTGCCCTCCTGTATAATGTCCCAGCAGTCACCTCTCCGCTCATCACCCAGAATCCTCCAGTGCCGTCCTGCATAATGTCCCAGCAGTCACCTCTCCTCTCATCACCCAGAATCCTTCAGTGCCGTCCTGTATAATGTCCCAGCAGTCACCTCTCCGCTCATCACCCAGAATCCTCCAGTGCCGTCCTGTATAATGTCCCAGCAGTCACCTCTCCGCTCATCATCCAGAATCCCCCAGTGCCGTCCTGTAAAATGTCCCAGCAGCCACCTCTCCGCTCATCACCCAGAATCCTCCAGTGCCGTCCTGTATAATGTCCCAGCAGTCACCTCTCCGCTCATCACCCAGAATCCTCCAGTGCCGTCCTGTATAATGTCCCAGCAGTCACCTCTCCGCTCATCACCCAGTATCCTCCAGTGCCGTCCTGTATAATGTCCCAGCAGTCACCTCTCCTCTCATCACCCAGAATCCTCCAGTGCCATCCTGTATAATGTCCCAGCAGTCACCTCTCCGCTCATCACCCAGAATCCTCCAGTGCCGTCCTGTATAATGTCCCAGCAGTCACCTCTCCGCTCATCACCCAGAATCCTCCAGTGCCGTCCTGTCTAATATCCCAGCAGTCACCTCTCCCCTCATCACCCAGAATCCTCCAGTGCCGTCCTGTATAATGTCACAGCAGTCACCTCTCCCCTCATCACCCAGAATCCTCCAGTGCCGTCCTGTATAATGTCCCAGCAGTCACCTCTCCCCTCATCACCCAGAATCCTCCAGTGCCGTCCTGTATAATGTCCCAGCAGTCACCTCTCCGCTCAACACCCAGAATCCTCCAGTGCCGTCCTGAATAATGTCCCAGCAGTCACCTCTCCGCTCATCACCCAGAATCCTCCAGTGCCGTCCTGTATAATGTCCCAGCAGTCACCTCTCCGCTCATCACCCAGAATCCTCCAGTGCCGTCCTGTATAATGTCCCAGCAGTCACCTCTCCGCTCAACACCCAGAATCCTCCAGTGCCATCCTGTATAATGTCCCAGCAGTTACCTCTCTGCTCATCACCCAGAATCCTCCAGTGCCGTCCTGTATAATGTCCCAGCAGTCACCTCTCCGCTCATCACCCAGAATCCTCCAGTGCCATCCTGTATAATGTCCCAGCAGTTACCTCTCCGCTCATCACCCAGAATCCTCCAGTGCCGTCCTGTATAATGTCCCAGCAGTTACCTCTCTGCTCATCACCCAGAATCCTCCAGTGCCATCCTGTATAATGTCCCAGCAGTTACCTCTCTGCTCATCACCCAGAATCCTCCAGTGCCGTCCTGTATAATGTCCCAGCAGTTACCTCTCTGCTCATCACCCAGAATCCTCCAGTGCCGTCCTGTATAATGTCCCAGCAGTCACCTCTCCGCTCATCACCCAGAATCCTCCAGTGCCATCCTGTATAATGTCCCAGCAGTTACCTCTCTGCTCATCACCCAGAATCCTCCAGTGCCGTCCTGTATAATGTCCCAGCAGTCACCTCTCCGCTCATCACCCAGAATCCTCCAGTGCCGTCCTGTATAATGTCCCAGCAGTTACCTCTCTGCTCATCACCCAGAATCCTCCAGTGCCATCCTGTATAATGTCCCAGCAGTTACCTCTCCGCTCATCACCCAGAATCCTCCAGTGCCGTCCTGTATAATGTCCCAGCAGTCACCTCTCCGCTCATCACCCAGAATCCTCCAGTGCCGTCCTGTATAATGTCCCAGCAGTTACCTCTCTGCTCATCACCCAGAATCCTCCAGTGCCATCCTGTATAATGTCCCAGCAGTTACCTCTCAGGTCATCACCCAGAATCCTCCAGTGCCGTCCTGTATAATGTCCCAGCAGTCACCTCTCCGCTCATCACCCAGAATCCTCCAGTGCCGTCCTGTATAATGTCCCAGCAGTCACCTCTCCGCTCATCACCCAGCATCCTCCAGTACCGTCCTGTATAATGTCCCAGCAGCCACCTCTCCGCTCATCACTCAGAATCCTCCAGTGCCGTCCTGTATAATGTCCCAGCAGTCACCTCTCCGCTCATCACCCAGCATCCTCCAGTCCTGTATAATGTCCCAGCAGTCACCTCTCCCCTCATCACCCAGAAACCTCCAGTGCCGTCCTGTATAATGTCCCCGCTGTCACCTCTCCGCTCATCACCCAGAATCCTCCAGTGCTGTATAATGTCCCAGCAGTCACCTCTCCGCTCATCACCCAGAATCCTCCAGTGCCGTCCTTTTTAATGTCCCAGCAGTCACATCTCCGCTCATCACCCAGAATCCTCCAGTGCCGTCCTGTATTATGTCCCAGCAGTCACCTCTCCCCTCATCACCCAGAATCCTCCAGTGCCGTCCTGTATAATGTCCCCGCTGTCACCTCTCCGCTCATCACCCAGAATCCTCCAGTGCTGTATAATGTCCCAGCAGTCACCTCTCCCCTCATCACCCAGAATCCTCCAGCGCCGTCCTTTATAATGTCCCAGCAGTCTCCTCTCCGCTCATCACCCAGAATCCTCCAGTGCCGTCCTGTATAATGTCCCAGCAGTCACCTCTCCTCTCATCACCCAGAATCCTTCAGTGCCGTCCTGTATAAAGTCCCAGCAGTCACCTCTCCGCTCATCACCCAGAATCCTCCAGTGCCGTCCTGTATAATGTCCCAGCAGTCACCTCTCCGCTCATCATCCAGAATCCCCCAGTGGCGTCCTGTATAATGTCCCAGCAGCCACCTCTCCGCTCATCACCCAGAATCCTCCAGTGCCGTCCTGTATAATGTCCCAGCAGTCACCTCTCCGCTCATCACCCAGAATCCTCCAGTGCCGTCCTGTATAATGTCCCAGCAGTCACCTCTCCGCTCATCACCCAGAATCCTCCAGTGCCCTCCTGTATAATATCCCAGCAGTCACCTCTCCTCTCATCACCCAGAATCCTCCAGTGCCATCCTGTATAATGTCCCAGCAGTCACCTCTCCGCTCATCACCCAGAATCCTCCAGTGCCGTCCTGTATAATGTCCCAGCAGTCACCTCTCCGCTCATCACCCAGAATCCTCCAGTGCCGTCCTGTATAATATCCCAGCAGTCACCTCTCCCCTAATCACCCAGAATCCTCCAGTGCCGTCCTGTATAATGTCCCAGCAGTCACCTCTCCCCTCATCACCCAGAATCCTCCAGTGCCGTCCTGTATAATGTCCCAGCAGTCACCTCTCCCCTCATCACCCAGAATCCTCCAGTGCCCTCCTGAATAATGTCCCAGCAGTCACCTCTCCGCTCATCACCCAGAATCCTCCAGTGCCGTCCTGTATAATGTCCCAGCAGTCACCTCTCCGCTCATCACCCAGAATCCTCCAGTGCCGTCCTGTATAATGTCCCAGCAGTCACCTCTCCGCTCATCACCCAGCATCCTCCAGTACCGTCCTGTATAATGTCCCAGCAGCCACCTCTCCGCTCATCACTCAGAATCCTCCAGTGCCGTCCTGTATAATGTCCCAGCAGTCACCTCTCCGCTCATCACCCAGCATCCTCCAGTCCTGTATAATGTCCCAGCAGTCACCTCTCCCCTCATCACCCAGAATCCTCCAGTGCCATCCTGTATAATGTCCCAGCAGTCACCTCTCCGCTCATCACCCAGAATCTTCCAGTGCCATCCTGAATAATGTCCCAGCAGTCACCTCTCCACTCATCACCCAGAATCCTCCAGTGCCGTCCTGTATAATGTCCCAGCAGTCACCTCTCCACTCATCACCCAGAATCCTCCAGTGCCGTCCTTTTTAATGTCCCAGCAGTCACATCTCCGCTCATCACCCAGAATCCTCCAGTGCCGTCCTGTATTATGTCCCAGCAGTCACCTCTCCCCTCATCACCCAGAATCCTCCAGTGCCGTCCTGTATAATGTCCCCGCTGTCACCTCTCCGCTCATCACCCAGAATCCTCCAGTGCTGTATAATGTCCCAGCAGTCACCTCTCCGCTCATCACCCAGAATCCTCCAGTGCCGTCCTTTTTAATGTCCCAGCAGTCACATCTCCGCTCATCACCCAGAATCCTCCAGTGCCGTCCTGTATTATGTCCCAGCAGTCACCTCTCCCCTCATCACCCAGAATCCTCCAGTGCCGTCCTGTATAATGTCCCCGCTGTCACCTCTCCGCTCATCACCCAGAATCCTCCAGTGCTGTATAATGTCCCAGCAGTCACCTCTCCCCTCATCACCCAGAATCCTCCAGCGCCGTCCTGTATAATGTCCCAGCAGTCTCCTCTCCGCTCATCACCCAGAATCCTCCAGTGCCGTCCTGTATAATGTCCCAGCAGTCACCTCTCCTCTCATCACCCAGAATCCTCCAGTGCCGTCCTGTCTAATGTCCCAGCAGTCACCTCTCCGCTCATCACCCAGAATCCTCCAGTGCCGTCCTGTATAATGTCCCAGCAGTCACCTCTCAGGTCATCACTCAGAATCCTCCAGTGCCGTCCTGTATAATGTCCCAGCAGTCACCTCTCAGGTCATCACTCAGAATCCTCCAGTGCCGTCCTGTATAATGTCCCAGCAGTCACCTCTCAGGTCATCACTCAGAATCCTCCAGTGCCGTCCTGTATAATGTCCCAGCAGTCACCTCTCAGGTCATCACTCAGAATCCTCCAGTACCGTCCTGTATAATGTCCCAGCAGTCACCTCTCCTCTCATCACCCAGAATCCTCCAGTGCCGTCCTGTATAATGTCCCAGCAGTCACCTCTCAGGTCATCACTCAGAATCCTCCAGTGCCGTCCTGTATAATGTCCCAGCAGTCACCTCTCCTCTCATCACCCAGAATCCTCCAGTGCCGTCCTGTATAATGTCCCAGCAGTCACCTCTCCCCTCATCACCCAGAATCCTCCAGTGCCGTCCTGTATAATGTCCCAGCAGTCACCTCTCCCCTCATCACCCAGAATCCTCCAGCGCCGTCCTGTATAATGTCCCAGCAGTCTCCTCTCCGCTCATCACCCAGAATCCTCCAGTGCCGTCCTGTATATTGTCCCAGCAGTCACCTCTCCTCTCATCACCCAGAATCCTCCAGTGCCGTCCTGTCTAATGTCCCAGCAGTCACCTCTCCGCTCATCACCCAGAATCCTCCAGTGCCGTCCTGTATAATGTCCCAGCAGTCACCTCTCCTCTCATCACCCAGAATCCTCCAGTGCCGTCCTGTATAATGTCCCAGCAGTCACCTCTCCGCTCATCACCCAGAATCCTCCAGTGCCGTCCTGTATAATGTCCCAGCAGTCACCTCTCCGCTCATCACCCAGAATCCTCCAGTGCCGTCCTGTATAATGTCCCAGCAGTCACCTCTCAGGTCATCACCCAGAATACTCCAGTACCGTCCTGTATAATGTCCCAGCAGTCACCTCTCCCCTCATCACCCAGAATCCTCCAGTGCCGTCCTGTATAATGTCTCAGCAGTCACCTCTCAGGTCATCACCCAGAATCCTCCAGTACCGTCCTGTATAATGTCCCAGCAGTCACCTCTCCCCTCATCACCCAGAATCCTCCAGTGCCGTCCTGTATAATGTCCCAGCAGTCACCTCTCCGCTCATCACCCAGAATCGTCCAGTGCCGTCCTGTATAATGTCCCAGCAGTCACCTCTCCTCTCATCACCCAGAATCCTCCAGTGCCATCCTGTATAATGTCCCAGCAGTCTCCTCTCCGCTCATCACCCAGAATCCTCCAGTGCCGTCCTGTATAATGTCCCAGCAGTCTCCTCTCCGCTCATCACCCAGAATCCTCCAGTGCCGTCCTGTATAATGTCCCAGCAGTCTCCTCTCCGCTCATCACCCAGAATCCCCCAGTGCCGTCCTGTATAATGTCCCAGCAGTCACCTCTCCGCTCATCACCCAGAATCCTCCAGTGCCGTCCTGTATAATGTCCCAGCAGTCACCTCTCCGCTCATCACCCAGAATCCTCCAGTGCCGTCCTGTATAATGTCCCAGCAGTCTCCTCTCCGCTCATCACCCAGAATCCTCCAGTGCCGTCCTGTATAATGTCCCAGCAGTCACCTCTCCTCTCATCACCCAGAATCCTCCAGTGCCATCCTGTATAATGTCCCAGCAGTCACCTCTCCGCTCATCACTCAGAATCCTCCAGTGCCGTCCTGTATAATGTCCCAGCAGTCACCTCTCCGCTCATCACCCAGAATCCTCCAGTGCCGTCCTGTATAATGTCCCAGCAGTCTCCTCTCCGCTCATCACCCAGAATCCTCCAGTGCCGTCCTGTATAATGTCCCAGCAGTCACCTCTCCTCTCATCACCCAGAATCCTCCAGTGCCATCCTGTGTAATGTCCCAGCAGTCACCTCTCCGCTCATCACTCAGAATCCTCCAGTGCTGTCCTGTATAATGTCCCAGCAGTCACCTCTCCGCTCATCACCCAGAATCCTCCAGTGCTGTCCTGTATAATGTCCCAGCAGTCACCTCTCCGCTCATCACTCAGAATCCTCCAGTGCCCTCCTGTATAATGTCCCAGCAGTCACCTCTCCACTCATCACTCAGAATCCTCCAGTGCTGTCCTGTATAATGTCCCAGCAGTCACCTCTCCGCTCATCACTCAGAATCCTCCAGTGCTGTCCTGTATAATGTCCCAGCAGTCACCTCTCCGCTCATCACTCAGAATCCTCCAGTGCTGTCCTGTATAATGTCCCAGCAGTCACCTCTCCTCTCATCACCCAGAATCCTCCAGTGCCATACTGTGTAATGTCCCAGCAGTCACCTCTCCGCTCATCACTCAGAATCCTCCAGTGCCGTCCTGTATAATGTCCCAGCAGTCTTCTCTCCGCTCATCACCCAGAATCCTCCAGTGCCGTCCTGTATAATGTCCCAGCAGTCACCTCTCCTCTCATCACCCAGAATCCTCCAGTGCCATCCTGTGTAATGTCCCAGCAGTCACCTCTCCGCTCATCACTCAGAATCCTGCAGTGCTGTCCTGTATAATGTCCCAGCAGTCTCCTCTCCGCTCATCACCCAGAATCCTCCAGTGCCGTCCTGTATAATGTCCCAGCAGTCACCTCTCCGCTCATCACTCAGAATCCTCCAGTGCCGTCCTGTGTAATGTCCCAGCAGTCACCTCTCCGCTCATCACCCAGAATCCTCCAGTGCCGTCCTGTATAATGTCCCAGCAGTCACCTCTCCGCTCATCACCCAGAATCCTCCAGTGCCATCCTGTATAATATCCCAGCAGTCACCTCTCCGCTCATCACCCAGAATCCTCTAGAGCCGTCCTGTATAATGTCCCAGCAGTCACCTCTCCGCTCATCACCCAGAATCCTCCAGTGCCATCCTGTATAATGTCCCAGCAGTCTCCTCTCCGCTCATCACCCAGAATCCTCCAGTGCCATCCTGTATAATGTCCCAGCAGTCACCTCTCAGCTCATCACTCAGAATCCTCCAGTGCCATCCTGTATAATGTCCCAGCAGTCACCTCTCAGGTCATCACCCAGAATCCTCCAGTGCCGTCCTGTATAATGTCCCAGCAGTCTCCTCTCCGCTCATCATCCAGAATCCTCCAGTGCCGTCCTGTATAATGTCCCAGCAGTCACCTCTCCGCTCATCACCCAGAATCCTCCAGTGCCCTCCTGTATAATGTCCCAGCAGTCACCTCTCCGCTCATCACTCAGAATCCTCCAGAGCCATCCTGTATAATGTCCCAGCAGTCTCCTCTCCGTTCATCACCCAGAATCCTCCAGTGCCCTCCTGTATAATGTCCCAGCAGTCACCTCTCCGCTCATCACTCAGAATCCTCCAGAGCCATCCTGTATAATGTCCCAGCAGTCACCTCTCCGCTCATCACCCAGAATCCTCCAGTGCCCTCCTGTATAATGTCCCAGCAGTCTCCTCTCCGCTCATCACTCAGAATCCTCCAGAGCCATCCTGTATAATGTCCCAGCAGTCACCTCTCCGCTCATCACCCAGAATCCTCCAGAGCCGTCCTGTATAATATCCCAGCAGTCACCTCTCCGCTCATCACCCAGAATCCTCTAGAGCCGTCCTGTATAATGTCTCAGCAGTCACCTCTCCGCCCATCACCCAGAATCCTCCAGTGCCATCCTGTATAATGTCCCAGCAGTCACCTCTCCGCTCATCACACAGAATCCTCCAGTGCCATCCTGTATAATGTCCCAGCAGTCTCCTCTCCGCTCATCACCCAGAATCCTCCAGTGCCATCCTGTATAATGTCCCAGCAGTCACCTCTCCGCTCATCACCCAGAATCCTCCAGTGCCATCCTGTATAATGTCCCAGCAGTCTCCTCTCCGCTCATCACCCAGAATCCTCCAGTGCCATCCTGTATAATGTCCCAGCAGTCTCCTCTCCGCTCATCACCCAGAATCCTCCAGTGCCATCCTGTATAATGTCCCAGCAGTCACCTCTCCGCTCATCACTCAGAATCCTCCAGTGCCATCCTGTATAATGTCCCAGCAGTCACCTCTCCGCTCATCACCCAGAATCCTCCAGTGCCGTCCTGTATAATGTCTCAGCAGTCACCTCTCCGCTCATCACACAGAATCCTCCAGTGCCGTCCTGTATAATGTCCCAGCAGTCACCTCTCCGCTCATCACTCAGAATCCTCCAGTGCAGTCCTGTATAATGTCCCAGCAGTCACCTCTCCGCTCATCACCCAGAATCCTCCAGTGCCGTCCTGTATAATGTCCCAGCAGTCACCTCTCCGCTCATCACCCAGAATCCTCCAGTGCCGTCCTGTATAATGTCCCAGCAGTCACCTCTCCGCTCATCACCCAGAATCCTCCAGTGCCGTCCTGTATAATGTCCCAGCAGTCACCTCTCCTCTCATCACCCAGAATCCTCCAGTGCAGTCCTGTATAATGTCCCAGCAGTCACCTCTCCTCTCATCACCCAGAATCCTCCAGTGCCGTCCTGTATAATGTCCCAGCAGTCACCTCTCCGCTCATCACCCAGAATCCTCCAGTGCCGTCCTGTATAATGTCCCAGCAGTCACCTCTCCGCTCATCACCCAGAATCCTCCAGTGCCGTCCTGTATAATGTCCCAGCAGTCACCTCTCCTCTCATCACCCAGAATCCTCCAGTGCCATCCTGTATAATGTCCCAGCAGTCACCTCTCCCCTCATCACCCAGAATCCTCCAGTGCCGTCTTGTATAATGTCCCAGCAGTCACCTCTCCTCTCATCACCCAGAATCCTCCAGTGCCATCCTGTATGATGTCCCAGCAGTCACCTCTCCCCTCATCACCCAGAATCCTCCAGTGCCGTCCTGTATAATGTCCCAGCAGTCACCTCTCCTCTCATCACCCAGAATCCTCCAGTGCCGTCCTGTATAATGTCCCAGCAGTCACCTCTCCGCTCATCACCCAGAATCCTCCAGTGCCGTCCTGTATAATGTCCCAGCAGTCACCTGTCTGCTCATCACCCAGAATCCTCCAGTGCCGTCTTGTATAATGTCCCAGCAGTCACCTCTCCGCTCATCACCCAGAATCCTCCAGTGCCGTCCTG
Organism: Dendrobates tinctorius; assembly: GCF_039654945.1. Taxonomy (NCBI): domain Eukaryota; kingdom Metazoa; phylum Chordata; class Amphibia; order Anura; family Dendrobatidae; genus Dendrobates; species Dendrobates tinctorius. Next base: position 933,724 of record NW_027361847.1, read on the forward strand.
TATAATGTCCCAGCAGTCACCTCTCCACGCATCACCCAGAATCCCCCAGTGCCGTCCTGTATAATGTCCCAGCAGCCACCTCTCCGCTCATCACCCAGAATCCTCCAGTGCCGTCCTGTATAATGTCCCAGCAGTCACCTCTCCGCTCATCACCCAGAATACTCCAGTGCCGTCCTGTATAATGTCCCAGCAGTCACCTCTCCTCTCATCACCCAGAATCCTCCAGTGCAGTCCTGTATAATGTCCCAGCAGTCACCTCTCCGCTCATCACCCAGAATCCTCCAGTGCCGTCCTGTATAATGTCCCAGCAGTCACCTGTCTGCTCATCACCCAGAATCCTCCAGTGCCGTCTTGTATAATGTCCCAGCAGTCACCTCACCTCTCATCACCCAGAATCCTCCAGTTCCGTCCTGTATAATGTCCCAGCAGTCACCTGTCTGCTCATCACCCAGAATCCTCCAGTGCCGTCTTGTATAATGTCCCAGCAGTCACCTCTCCTCTCATCACTCAGAATCCTCCAGTGCCATCCTGTATAATGTCCCAGCAGTCACCTCTCCGCTCATCACCCAGAATCCTCCAGTGCCGTCCTGTATAATGTCTCAGCAGTCACCTCTCAGGTCATCACCCAGAATCCTCCAGTGCCGTCCTGTATAAAGTCTCAGCAGTCTCCTCTCCGCTCATCACCCAGAATCCTCCAGTGCCGTCCTGTATAATGTCCCAGCAGTCACCTCTCCTCTCATCACCCAGAATCCTCCAGTGCCGTCCTGTATAATGTCCCAGCAGTCACCTCTCCCCTCATCACCCAGAATCCTCCAGTGCCGTCCTGTATAATGTCCCAGCAGTCACCTCTCCCCTCATCACCCAGAATCCTCCAGTGCCGTCCTGTATAAAGTCTCAGCAGTCTCCTCTCCGCTCATCACCCAGAATCCTCCAGTGCCGTCCTGTATAATGTCTCAGCAGTCACCTCTCCCCTCATCACCCAGAATCCTCCAGTGCCGTCCTGTATAATGTCCCAGCAGTCACCTCTCCCCTCATCACTCAGAATCCTCCAGTGCCGTCCTGTATAATGTCACAGCAGTCACCTCTCCGCTCATCACCCAGAATCCTCCAGTGCAGTCCTGTATAAAGTCTCAGCAGTCTCCTCTCCGCTCATCACCCAGAATACTCCACTGCCGTCCTGTATAATGTCCCAGCAGTCACCTATCCCCTCATCACCCAGAATCCTCCAGTGCCGTCCTGTATAAAGTCTCAGCAGTCTCCTCTCCGCTCATCACCCAGAATCCTCCAGTGCCGTCCTGTATAATGTCCCAGCAGTCACCTCTCACCTCATCACCCAGAATCCTCCAGTGCCGTCCTGTATAATGTCCCAGCAGTCACCTCTCCGCTCATCACCCAGAATCCTCCAGTGCCATCCTGTATAATGTCCCAGCAGTCACCTCTCAGGTCATCACCCAGAATCCTCCAGTGCCTTCCTGTATAATGTCTCAGCAGTCTCCTCTCCGCTCATCACCCAGAATCCTCCAGTGCCGTCCTGTATAATGTCCCAGCAGTCACCTCTCCGCTCATCACCCAGAATCCTCCAGTGCCGTCCTGTATAATGTCCCAGCAGTCACCTCTCCGCTCATCACCCAGAATCCTCCAGTGCCGTCCTGTATAATGTCCCAGCAGTCACCTCTCCGCTCATCACCCAGAATCCTCCAGTGCCGTCCTGTATAATGTCCCAGCAGTCTCCTCTCCGCTCATCACCCAGAATCCTCCAGTGCCGTCCTGTATAATGTCCCAGCAGTCTCCTCTCCGCTCATCACCCAGAATCCTCCAGTGCCGTCCTGTATAATGTCCCAGCAGTCTCCTCTCCGCTCATCACCCAGAATCCCCCAGTGCCGTCCTGTATAATGTCCCAGCAGTCACCTCTCCGCTCATCACTCAGAATCCTCCAGTGCCGTCCTGTATAATGTCCCAGCAGTCTCCTCTCCGCTCATCACCCAGAATCCTCCAGTGCCGTCCTGTATAATGTCCCAGCAGTCTCCTCTCCGCTCATCACCCAGAATCCTCCAGTGCCGTCCTGTATAATGTCCCAGCAGTCTCCTCTCCGCTCATCACCCAGAATCCCCCAGTGCCGTCCTGTATAATGTCCCAGCAGTCTCCTCTCCGCTCATCACCCAGAATCCTCCAGTGCCGTCCTGTATAATGTCCCAGCAGTCTCCTCTCCGCTCATCACCCAGAATCCTCCAGTGCCGTCCTGTATAATGTCCCAGCAGTCTCCTCTCCGCTCATCACCCAAAATCGCCCAGTGCCGTCCTGTATAATGTCCCAGCAGTCACCTCTCCGCTCATCACCCAGAATCCTCCAGTGCCATCCTGTATAATGTCCCAGCAGTCTCCTCTCCGCTCATCACCCAGAATCCTCCAGTGCCGTCCTGTATAATGTCCCAGCAGTCACCTCTCCGCTCATCACCCAGAATCCTCCAGTGCCGTCCTGTATAATGTCCCAGCAGTCTCCTCTCCGCTCATCACCCAGAATCCTCCAGTGCCGTCCTGTATAATGTCCCAGCAGTCACCTCTCCTCTCATCACCCAGAATCCTCCAGTGCCATCCTGTATAATGTCCCAGCAGTCACCTCTCCGCTCATCACTCAGAATCCTCCAGTGCCGTCCTGTATAATGTCCCAGCAGTCACCTCTCCGCTCATCACCCAGAATCCTCCAGTGCCGTACTGTATAATGTCCCAGCAGTCTCCTCTCCGCTCATCACCCAGAATCCTCCAGTGCCGTCCTGTATAATGTCCCAGCAGTCACCTCTCCTCTCATCACCCAGAATCCTCCAGTGCCATCCTGTGTAATGTCCCAGCAGTCACCTCTCCGCTCATCACTCAGAATCCTCCAGTGCCGTCCTGTATAATGTCCCAGCAGTCACCTCTCCGCTCATCACCCAGAATCCTACAGTGCAGTCCGGTATAATGTCCCAGCAGTCTCCTCTCCGCTCATCACCCAGAATCCTCCAGTGCCGTCCTGTATAATGTCCCAGCAGTCACCTCTCCTCTCATCACCCAGAATCCTCCAGTGCCATCCTGTGTAATGTCCCAGCAGTCACCTCTCCTCTCATCACCCAGAATCCTCCAGTGCCATCCTGTGTAATGTCCCAGCAGTCACCTCTCCGCTCATCACTCAGAATCCTCCAGTGCCGTCCTGTATAATGTCCCAGCAGTCACCTCTCCGCTCATCACCCAGAATCCTCCAGTGCCGTCCTGTATAATGTCCCAGCAGTCTCCTCTCCGCTCATCACCCAGAATCCTCCAGTGCTGTCCTGTATAATGTCCCAACAGTCACCTCTCCACTCATCACCCAGAATCCTCCAGTGCCGTCCTGTATAATGTCCCAGCAGTCACCTCTCCGCTCATCACCCAGAATCCTCCAGTGCCGTCCTGTATAATGTCCCAGCAGTCACCTCTCAGGTCATCACCCAGAATCCTCCAGTGCCGTCCTGTATAATGTCCCAGCAGTCTCCTCTCCGCTCATCACTCAGAATCCTCCAGTGCCGTCCTGTATAATGTCCCAGCAGTCACCTCTCCGCTCATCACCCAGAATCCTCCAGTGCCGTCCTGTATAATGTCCCAGCAGTCACCTCTCAGGTCATCACCCAGAATCCTCCAGTGCCTTCCTGTATAATGTCTCAGCAGTCTCCTCTCCGCTCATCACCCAGAATCCTCCAGTGCCGTCCTGTATAATGTCCCAGCAGTCTCCTCTCCGCTCATCACCCAGAATCCTCCAGTGCCGTCCTGTATAATGTCCCAGCAGTCTCCTCTCCGCTCATCACCCAGAATCCCCCAGTGCCGTCTTGTATAATGTCCCAGCAGTCTCCTCTCCGCTCATCACCCAGAATCCTCCAGTGCCGTCCTGTATAATGTCCCAGCAGTCTACTCTCCGCTCATCACCCAGAATCCTCCAGTGCCGTCCTGTATAATGTCCCAGCAGTCTACTCTCCGCTCATCACCCAGAATCCCCCAGTGCCGTCCTGTATAATGTCCCAGCAGTCACCTCTCCGCTCATCACCCAGAATCCTCCAGTGCCGTCCTGTATAATGTCCCAGCAGTCTCCTCTCCGCTCATCACCCAGAATCCTCCAGTGCCGTCCTGTATAATGTCCCAGCAGTCACCTCTCCGCTCATCACCCAGAATCCTCCAGTGCCGTCCTGTATAATGTCCCAGCAGTCTCCTCTCCGCTCATCACCCAGAATCCTCCAGTGCCGTCCTGTATAATGTCCCAGCAGTCACCTCTCCTCTCATCACCCAGAATCCTCCAGTGCCATCCTGTATAATGTCCCAGCAGTCACCTCTCCGCTCATCACTCAGAATCCTCCAGTGCCGTCCTGTATAATGTCCCAGCAGTCACCTCTCCGCTCATCACCCAGAATCCTCCAGTGCCGTCCTGTATAATGTCCCAGCAGTCTCCTCTCCGCTCATCACCCAGAATCCTCCAGTGCCGTCCTGTATAATGTCCCAGCAGTCACCTCTCCTCTCATCACCCAGAATCCTCCAGTGCCATCCTGTGTAATGTCCCAGCAGTCACCTCTCCGCTCATCACTCAGAATCCTCCAGTGCCATCCTGTATAATGTCCCAGCAGTCACCTCTCCGCTCATCACCCAGAATCCTCCAGTGCCATCCTGTATAATGTCCCAGCAGTCTCCTCTCCGCTCATCACTCAGAATCCTCCAGTGCCGTCCTGTATAATGTCCCAGCAGTCTACTCTCCGCTCATCACTCAGAATCCTCCAGTGCCGTCCTGTATAATGTCCCAGCAGTCACCTCTCCGCTCATCACCCAGAATCCTCCAGTGCCGTCCTGTATAATGTCCCAGCAGTCACCTCTCAGGTCATCACCCAGAATCCTCCAGTGCCATCCTGTATAATGTCCCAGCAGTCTCCTCTCCGCTCATCACTCAGAATCCTCCAGTGCCGTCCTGTATAATGTCCCAGCAGTCTACTCTCCGCTCATCACTCAGAATCCTCCAGTGCCGTCCTGTATAATGTCCCAGCAGTCACCTCTCCGCTCATCACCCAGAATCCTCCAGTGCCGTCCTGTATAATGTCCCAGCAGTCACCTCTCAGGTCATCACCCAGAATCCTCCAGTGCCGTCCTGTATAATGTCCCAGCAGTCTCCTCTCCGCTCATCACCCAGAATCCTCCAGTGCCGTCCTGTATAATGTCCCAGCAGTCACCTCTCCGCTCATCACCCAGAATCCTCCAGTGCCATCCTGTATAATGTCCCAGTAGTCACCTCTCCGCTCATCACTCAGAATCTTCCAGTGCCGTCCTGTATAATATCCCAGCAGTCACCTCTCCGCTCATCACCCAGAATCCTCTAGAGCCGTCCTGTATAATGTCTCAGCAGTCACCTCTCCGCCCATCACCAAGAATCCTCCAGTGCCGTCCTGTATAATGTCCCAGCAGTCACCTCTCCGCTCATCACCCAGAATCCTCCAGTGCCATCCTGTATAATGTCCCAGCAGTCTCCTCTCCGCTCATCACCCAGAATCCTCCAGTTCCGTCCTGTATAATGTCCCAGCAGTCACCTCTCAGGTCATCACCCAGAATCCTCCAGTGCCGTCCTGTATAATGTCCCAGCAGTCTCCTCTCCGCTCATCACCCAGAATCCTCCAGTGCCGTCCTGTATAATGTCCCAGCAGTCACCTCTCCGCTCATCACCCAGAATCCTCCAGTGCCATCCTGTATAATGTCCCAGCAGTCACCTCTCCGCTCATCACTCAGAATCCTCCAGTGTCGTCCTGTATAATGTCCCAGCAGTCTCCTCTCCGCTCATCACCCAGAATCCTCCAGTGCCGTCCTGTATAATGTCCCAGCAGTCTCCTCTCCGCTCATCACCCAGAATCCTCCAGTGTCGTCCTGTATAATGTCCCAGCAGTCTCCTCTCCGCTCATCACCCAGAATCCTCCAGTGCCGTCCTGTATAATGTCCCAGCAGTCTCCTCTCCGCTCATCACTCAGAATCCTCCAGTGCCGCCCTGTATAATGTCCCAGCAGTCACCTCTCCGCTCATCACCCAGAATCCTCTAGAGCCGTCCTGTATAATGTCCCAGCAGTCACCTCTCCGCTCATCACCCAGAATCCTCTAGAGCCGTCCTGTATAATGTCCCAGCAGTCTCCTCTCCGCTCATCACCCAGAATCCTCCAGTGCCGTCCTGTATAATGTCCCAGCAGTCTCCTCTCCGCTCATCACTCAGAATCCTCCAGTGCCGCCCTGTATAATGTCCCAGCAGTCACCTCTCCGCCCATCACCCAGAATCCTCCAGTGCCATCCTGTATAATGTCCCAGCAGTCACCTCTCCGCTCATCACCCAGAATCCTCCAGTGCCATCCTGTATAATGTCCCAGCAGTCACCTCTCCGCTCATCACTCAGAATCCTCCAGTGCCGTCCTGTATAATGTCCCAGCAGTCACCTCTCCTCTCATCACCCAGAATCCTCCAGTGCAGTCCTGTATAATGTCCCAGCAGTCACCTCTCCGCTCATCACCCAGAATCCTCCAGTGCCGTCCTGTATAATGTCCCAGCAGTCACCTCTCCTCTCATCACCCAGAATCCTCCAGTGCCGTCCTGTATAATGTCCCAGCAGTCACCTGTCTGCTCATCACCCAGAATCCTCCAGTGCCGTCTTGTATAATGTCCCAGCAGTCACCTCTCCTCTCATCACCCAGAATCCTCCAGTGCCATCCTGTATAATGTCCCAGCAGTCACCTCTCCGCTCATCACCCAGAATCCTCCAGTGCCGTCCTGTATAATGTCCCAGCAGTCACCTCTCCTCTCATCATCCAGAATCCCCCAGTGCCGTCCTGTATAATGTCCCAGCAGTCACCTCTCCGCTCATCACCCAGAATACTCCAGTGCCGTCCTGTATAATGTCCCAGCAGTCACCTCTCCTCTCATCACCCAGAATCCTCCAGTGCCGTCCTGTATAATGTCCCAGCAGTCACCTGTCTGATCATCACCCAGAATCCTCCAGTGCCGTCTTGTATAATGTCCCAGCAGTCACCTCTCCTCTCATCACCCAGAATCCTCCAGTGCCATCCTGTATAATGTCCCAGCAGTCACCTCTCCGCTCATCACCCAGAATCCTCCAGTGCCGTCCTGTATAATGTCCCAGCAGTCACCTCTCCTCTCATCATCCAGAATCCCCCAGTGCCGTCCTGTATAATGTCCCAGCAGCCACCTCTCCGCTCATCACCCAGAATCCTCCAGTGCCGTCCTGTATAATGTCCCAGCAGTCACCTCTCCGCTCATCACCCAGAATCCTCCAGTGCCGTCCTGTATACTGTCCCAGCAGTCACCTCTCCGCTCATCACCCAAAATCCTCCAGTGCCGTCCTGTATAATGTCCCAGCAGTCACATCTCCGCTCATCACCCAGAATCCCCCAGTGCCGTCCTGTATAATGTCCCAGCAGCCACCTCTCCGCTCATCACCCAGAATCCTCCAGTGCCGTCCTGTATAATGTCCCAGCAGTCACCTCTCCGCTCATCACCCAGAATCCTCCAGTGCCGTCCTGTATAATGTCCCAGCAGTCACATCTCCGCTCATCACCCAGAATCCTCCAGTGCCATCCTGTATAATGTCCCAGCAGTCACCTCTCCGCTCATCACCCAGAATCCTCCAGTGCCGTCCTGTATAATGTCCCAGCAGTCACCTCTCCGCTCATCACCCAGAATCCTCCAGTGCCGTCCTGTATAATGTCCCAGCAGTCACCTCTCCGCTCATCACCCAGAATCTTCCAGTGCCGTCCTGTATAATGTCCCAGCAGTCACCTCTCCTCTCATCACCCAGAATCCTCCAGTTCCATCCTGCATAATGTCCCAGCAGCCACCTCTCCGCTCATCACCCAGAATCCTCCAGTGCCGTCCTGTATAATGTCCCAGCAGTCACCTCTCCGCTCATCACCCAGAATCCCCCAGTGCCGTCCTGTATAATGTCCCAGCAGCCACCTCTCCGCTCATCACCCAGAATCCTCCAGTGCTGTCCTGTATAATGTCCCAGCAGTCACCTCTCAGGTCATCACCCGGAATCCCCCAGTGCCGTCCTGTATAATGTCCCAGCAGCCACCTCTCCGCTCATCACCCAGAATCCTCCAGTGTCGTCCTGTATAATGTCCCAGCAGCCACCTCTCCGCTCATCACCCAGAATCCCCCAGTGCCGTCCTGTATAATGTCCCAGCAGTCTCCTCTCCTCTCATCACCCAGAATCCCCCAGTGCCGTCCTGTATAATGTCCCAGCAGCCACCTCTCCGCTCATCACCCAGAATCCTCCAGTGCCGTCCTGTATAATGTCCCAGCAGTCACCTCTCCGCTCATCACCCAGAATCCCCCAGTGCCGTCCTGTATAATGTCCCAGCAGCCACCTCTCCGCTCATCACCCAGAATCCTCCAGTGCTGTCCTGTATAATGTCCCAGCAGTCACCTCTCCTCTCATCACCCAGAATCCTCCAGTGCCATCCTGTATAATGTCCCAGCAGTCACCTCTCCGCTCATCCCCCAGAATCCTCCAGTGCCGTCCTGTATAATGTCCCAGCAGTCACCTCTCCGCTCATCACCCAGAATCCTCCAGTGCCGTCCTGTATAATGTCCCAGCAGTCTCCTCTCCGCTCATCACCCAGAATACTCCAGTGCCGTCCTGTATAATGTCCCAGCAGTCTCCTCTCCGCTCATCACCCAGAATCCTCCAGTGCCGTCCTGTATAATGTCCCAGCAGTCACCTCTCCGCTCATCCCCCAGAATCCTCCAGTGCCGTCCTGTATAATGTCCCAGCAGTCTCCTCTCCGCTCATCACCCAGAATACTCCAGTGCCATCCTGTATAATGTCCCAGCAGTCACCTCTCCGCTCATCACCCAGAATCCTCCAGTGCCGTCCTGTATAATGTCCCAGCTGTCACCTCTCCTCTCATAACCCAGAATCCTCCAGTGCCGTCCTGTATAATGTCCCAGCAGTCACCTCTCCGCTCATCCCCCAGAATCCTCCAGTGCCGTCCTGTATAATGTCCCAGCAGTCACCTCTCCGCTCATCACCCAGAATCCTCCAGTGCCGTCCTGTATAATGTCCCAGCAGTCACCTCTCCGCTCATCACCCAGAATCCTCCAGTGCCGTCCTGTATAATGTCCCAGCAGTCACCTCTCCACTCATCACCCAGAATCCTCCAGTGCCGTCCTGTATAATGTCCCAGCAGTCACCTCTCCTCTCATCACCCAGAATCCTCCAGTGCCGTCCTGTATAATGTCCCAGCAGTCACCTCTCCTCTCATCACCCAGAATCCTCCAGTGCCCTCCTGTATAATGTCCCAGCTGTCACCTCTCCTCTCATCACCCAGAATCCTCCAGTGCCGTCCTGTATAATGTCCCAGCAGTCACCTCTCCGCTCATCACCCAGAAACCTCCAGTGCCGTCCTGTATAAAGTCCCAGCAGTCACCTCTCCGCTCATCACCCAGAATCCTCCAGTGCCGTCCTGTATAATGTCCCAGCAGTCTCCTCTCCGATCATCACCCAGAATCCTCCAGTGCCGTCCTGTATAATGTCCCAGCAGTCACCTCTCTGCTCATCACCCAGAATCCTCCAGTGCCCTCCTGTATAATGTCCCAGCAGTCTCCTCTCCGCACATCACCCAGAATCCTCCAGTGCCGTCCTGTATAATGTCCCAGCAGTCACCTCTCCGCTCATCACCCAGAATCCTCCAGTGCCGTCCTGTATAATGTCCCAGCAGTCACCTCTCCGCTCATCACCCAGAATCCTCCAGTGCCGTCCTGTATAATGTCCCAGCAGTCACCTCTCCGCTCATCACCCAGAATCCTCCAGTGTCGTCCTGTATAATGTCCCAGCAGTCACCTCTCCGCTCATCCCCCAGAATACTCCAGTGCCGTCCTGTATAATGTCCCAGCAGTCACCTCTCCGCTCATCCCCCAGAATACTCCAGTGCCGTCCTGTATAATGTCCCAGCAGTCACCTCTCCGCTCATCACACAGAATCCTCCAGTGCCGTCCTGTATAATGTCCCAGCAGTCACCTCTCCGCTCATCACCCAGAATACTCCAGTGTCGTCCTGTATAATGTCCCAGCAGTCACCTCTCCGCTCATCACCCAGAATCCTCCAGTGCCGTCCTGTATAATGTCCCAGCAGTCACCTCTCCGCTCATCACCCAGAATCCTCCAGTGTCGTCCTGTATAATGTCCCAGCAGTCACCTCTCCGCTCATCCCCCAGAATACTCCAGTGCCGTCCTGTATAATGTCACAGCAGTCACCTCTCCGCTCATCACACAGAATCCTCCAGTGCCATCCTATATAATGTCCCAGCAGTCACCTCTCCTCTCATCACCCAGAATCCTCCAGTGCCGTCCTGTATAATGTCCCAGCAGTCACCTCTCCGCTCATCCCCCAGAATACTCCAGTGCCGTCCTGTATAATGTCCCAGCAGTCACCTCTCCGCTCATCACCCAGAATCCTCCAGTGCCGTCCTGTATAATGTCCCAGCAGTCACCTCTCCGCTCATCACCCAGAATACTCCAGTGTCATCCTGTATAATGTCCCAGCAGTCACCTCTCCGCTCATCACCCAGAATCCTCCAGTGCCATCCTGTATAATGTCCCAGCTGTCACCTCTCCTCTCATAACCCAGAATCCTCCAGTGCCGTCCTGTATAATGTCCCAGCAGTCACCTCTCCGCTCATCCCCCAGAATCCTCCAGTGCCGTCCTGTATAATGTCCCAGCAGTCACCTCTCCGCTCATCACCCAGAATCCTCCAGTGCCGTCCTGTATAATGTCCCAGCAGTCACCTCTCCACTCATCACCCAGAATCCTCCAGTGCCGTCCTGTATAATGTCCCAGCTGTCACCTCTCCTCTCATCACCCAGAATCCTCCAGTGCCGTCCTGTATAATGTCCCAGCAGTCACCTCTCCACTCATCACCCAGAATCCTCCAGTGCCGTCCTGTATAATGTCCCAGCAGTCACCTCTCCGCTCATCACCCAGAATCCTCCAGTGCCGTCCTGTATAATGTCCCAGCAGTCACCTCTCCACTCATCACCCAGAATCCTCCAGTGCCGTCCTGTATAATGTCCCAGCAGTCACCTCTCCGCTCATCACCCAGAATCCTCCAGTACCGTCCTGTATAATGTCCCAGCAGTCTCCTCTCCGCTCATCACCCAGAATCCTCCAGTGCCGTCCTGTATAATGTCCCAGCAGTCACCTCACCGCTCATCCCCCAGTATCCTCCAGTGCCGTCCTGTATAATGTCCCAGCAGTCACCTCTCCGCTCATCACCCAGAATCCTCCAGTGCCGTCCTGTATAATGTCCCAGCAGTCACCTCTCCACTCATCACCCAGAATCCTCCAGTGCCGTCCTGTATAATGTCCCAGCTGTCACCTCTCCTCTCATCACCCAGAATCCTCCAGTGCCGTCCTGTATAATGTCCCAGCAGTCACCTCTCCGCTCATCACCCAGAATCCTCCAGTGCCGTCCTGTATAATGTCCCAGCAGTCTCCTCTCCGCTCATCACCCAGAATCCTCCAGTGCCGTCCTGTATAATGTCCCAGCTGTCTCCTCTCCGCTCATCACCCAGAATCCTCCAGTGCCGTCCTGTATAATGTCCCAGCAGTCACCTCTCCGCTCATCACACAGAATCCTCCAGTGCTGTCCTGTATAATGTCCCAGCAGTCACCTCTCCGCTCATCACTCAGAAACCTCCAGTGCTCTCCTGTATAATGTACCAGCAGTCACCTCTCCACTCATCACCCAGAATCCTCCAGTGCCGTCCTGTATAATGTCCCAGCAGTCACCTCTCCGCTCATCACCCAGAATCCTCCAGTGCCGTCCTGTATAATGTCCCAGCAGTCACCTCTCCGCTCATCACTCAGAAACCTCCAGTGCTCTCCTGTATAATGTCCCAGCAGTCACCTCTCCGCTCATCACCCAGAATCCTCCAGTGCCCTCCTGTATAATGTCCCAGCTGTCTCCTCTCCGCTCATCACCCAGAATCCTCCAGTGCCGTCCTGTATAATGTCCCAGCAGTCACCTCTCCGCTCATCACACAGAATCCTCCAGTGCTGTCCTGTATAATGTCCCAGCAGTCACCTCTCCGCTCATCACTCAGAATCCTCCAGTGCTCTCCTGTAAAATGTCCCAGCAGTCACCTCTCCGCTCATCACCCAGAATCCTCCAGTGCCATCCTGTATAATGTCCCAGCAGTCTCCTCTCCGCTCATCACCCAGAATCCTCCAGTGCCGTCCTGTATAATGTCCCAGCAGTCACCTCTCCGCTCATCACACAGAATCCTCCAGTGCCGTCCTGTATAATGTCCCAGCAGTCACCTCTCCGCTCATCACTCAGAATCCTCCAGTGCTCTCCTGTAAAATGTCCCAGCAGTCACCTCTCCGCTCATCACCCAGAATCCTCCAGTGCCATCCTGTATAATGTCCCAGCAGTCTCCTCTCCGCTCATCACCCAGAATCCTCCAGTGCCGTCCTGTATAATGTCCCAGCAGTCACCTCTCCGCTCATCACTCAGAATCCTCCAGTGCTGTCCTGTATAATGTCCCAGCAGTCACCTCTCCCCTCATCACTCAGAATCCTCCAGTGCCGTCCTGTATAATGTCCCAGCAGTCACCTCTCCGCTCATCACTCAGAATCCTCCAGTGCTCTCCTGTAAAATGTCCCAGCAGTCACCTCTCCGCTCATCACCCAGAATCCTCCAGTGCCATCCTGTATAATGTCCCAGCAGTCTCCTCTCCGCTCATCACCCAGAATCCTCCAGTGCCGTCCTGTATAATGTCCCAGCAGTCACCTCTCCCCTCATCACTCAGAATCCTCCAGTGTCGTCCTGTATAATGTCCCAGCAGTCTCCTCTCCCCTCATCACTCAGAATCCTCCAGTGCCGTCCTGTATAATGTCCCAGCAGTCACCTCTCCCCTCATCACTCAGAATCCTCCAGTGCTGTCCTGTATAATGTTCCAGCAGTCACCTCTCCGCACATCACCCAGAATCCTCCAGTGTCGTCCTGTATAATGTCCCAGCAGTCTCCTCTCCGCTCATCACCCAGAATCCTCCAGTGCCGTCCTGTATAATGTCCCAGCAGTCACCTCTCCGCTCATCACTCAGAATCCTCCAGTGCCGTCCTGTATAATGTCCCAGCAGTCACCTCTCCTCTCATCACCCAGAATCCTCCAGTGCCGTCCTGTATAATGTCCCAGCAGTCACCTCTCCTCTCATCACTCAGAATCCTCCAGTGCTGTCCTGTATAATGTTCCAGCAGTCACCTCTCCGCTCATCACCCAGAATCCTCCAGTGCCATCCTGTATAATGTCCCAGCAGTCTCCTCTCCGCTCATCACCCAGAATCCTCCAGTGCCGTCCTGTATAATGTCCCAGCAGTCACCTCTCCGCTCATCACTCAGAATCCTCCAGTGCTGTCCTGTATAATGTCCCAGCAGTCACCTCTCCCCTCATCACTCAGAATCCTCCAGTGCCGTCCTGTATAATGTCCCAGCAGTCACCTCTCCTCTCATCACCCAGAATCCTCCAGTGCCGTCCTGTATAATGTCCCAGCAGTCACCTCTCCCCTCATCACTCAGAATCCTCCAGTGCCGTCCTGTATAATGTCCCAGCAGTCACCTCTCCCCTCATCACTCAGAATCCTCCAGTGCCGTCCTGTATAATGTCCCAGCAGTCACCTCTCCCCTCATCACTCAGAATCCTCCAGTGCCGTCCTGTATAATGTCCCAGCAGTCACCTCTCCCCTCATCACTCAGAATCCTCCAGTGCTGTCCTGTATAATGTCCCAGCAGTCACCTCTCCCCTCATCACTCAGAATCCTCCAGTGCCGTCCTGTATAATGTCCCAGCAGTCACCTCTCCCCTCATCACTCAGAATCCTCCAGTGCCGTCCTGTATAATGTCCCAGCAGTCACCTCTCCGCACATCACCCAGAATCCTCCAGTGCCGTCCTGTATAATGTCCCAGCAGTCACCTCTCCTCTCATCACCCAGAATCCTCCAGTGCCGTCCTGTATAATGTCCCAGCTGTCACCTCTCCTCTCATCACCCAGAATCCTCCAGTGCCATCCTGTATAATGTCCCAGCAGTCACCTCTCCGCTCATCACCCAGAATCCTCCAGTGCCGTCCTGTATAATGTCCCAGCAGTCACCTCTCCGCTCATCACTCAGAATCCTCCAGCGCCGTCCTGTATAATGTCCCAGCAGTCACCTCTCCGCTCATCACCCAGAATCCTCCAGTGCTCTCCTGTATAATGTCCCAGCAGTCACCTCTCCCCTCATCACCCAGAATCCTCCAGTGCCGTCCTGTATAATGTCCCAGCAGTCACCTCTCCGCTCATCACCCAGAATCCTCCAGTGCCGTCCTGTATAATGTCCCAGCAGTCTCCTCTCCGCTCATCACCCAGAATCCTCCAGTGCTGTATAATGTCCCAGCAGTCTCCTCTCCGCTCATCACCCAGAATCCTCCAGTGCCGTCGTGTATAATGTCCCAGCAGTCACCTCTCCGCTCATCACCCAGAATCCTCCAGTGCCGTCCTGTATAGTGTCCCAGCAGTCACCTCTCCACTCATCACCCAGAATCCTCCAGTGCCGTCCTGTATAATGTCCCAGCAGTCACCTCTCCGCTCATCACCCAGAATCCTCCAGTGCCATCCTGTATAATGTCCCAGCAGTCTCCTCTCCGCTCATCACCCAGAATCCTCCAGTGCCGTCCTGTATAATGTACCAGCAGTCACCTCTCCGCTCATCACCCAGAATCCTCCAGTGCCGTCCTGTATAATGTCCCAGCAGTCACCTCTCCGCTCATCACCCAGAATCCTCCAGTGCCGTCCTGTATAATGTCCCAGCACTCACCTCTCCGCTCATCACCCAGAATCCTCCAGTGCCGTCCTGTATAATGTCCCAGCAGTCACCTCTCTGCTCATCACCCAGAATCCTCCAGTGCCGTCCTGTATAATGTCCCAGCAGTCACCTCTCTGCTCATCACCCAGAATCCTCCAGTGCCGTCCTGTATAATGTCCCAGCAGTCACCTCTCCGCTCATCACCCAGAATCCTCCAGACCCGTCGTGTATAATGTCCCAGCAGTCACCTCTCCGCTCATCACCCAGAGTCCTCCAGTGCCGTCCTGTATAATGTCCCAGCAGTCACCTCTCCGGTCATCACCCAGAATCCTCCAGTGACGTCCTGTATAATGTCCCAGCAGTCACCTCTCCGCTCATCACCCAGAATCCTCCAGTGCCGTCCTGTATAATGTCCCAGCAGTCACCTCTCCGCTCATCACCCAGAATCCTCCAGTACCGTCCTGTATAATGTCCCAGCAGTCACCTCTCCGCTCATCACCCAGAATCCCCCAGTGCCGTCCTGTATAATGTACCAGCAGCCACCTCTCCGCTCATCACCCAGAATCCTCCAGTGCTGTCCTGTATAATGTCCCAGCAGTCACCTCTCCGCTCATCACCCAGAATCCTCCAGTGCTGTCCTGTATAATGTCCCAGCAGTCACCTCTCCGCTCATCACCCAGAATCCTCCAGTACCGTCCTGTATAATGTCCCAGCAGTCACCTCTCCGCTCATCACCCAGAATCCCCCAGTGCCGTCCTGTATAATGTCCCAGCAGCCACCTCTCCGCTCATCACCCAGAATCCTCCAGTGCTGTCCTGTATAATGTCCCAGCAGTCTCCTCTCCGCTCATCACCCAGAATCCCCCAGTGCCGTCCTGTATAATGTCCCAGCAGCCACCTCTCCGCTCATCACCCAGAATCCTCCAGTGCCGTCCTGTATAATGTCCCAGCAGCCACCTCTCCGCTCATCACCCAGAATCCCCCAGTGCCGTTCTGTATAATGTCCCAGCAGTCTCCTCTCCTCTCATCACCCAGAATCCCCCAGTGCCGTCCTGTATAATGTCCCAGCAGCCACCTCTCCGCTCATCACCCAGAATCCTCCAGTGCCGTCCTGTATAATGTCCCAGCAGTCTCCTCTCCTCTCATCACCCAGAATCCCCCAGTGCTGTCCTGTATAATGTCCCAGCAGTCACCTCTCCGCTCATCACCCAGAATCCTCCAGTGCCCTCCTGTATAATGTCCCAGCAGTCACCTCTCCCCTCATCACCCAGAATTCTCCAGTGCCGTCCTGTATAATGTCCCAGCAGTCACCTCTCCGCTCATCACCCAGAATCCTCCAGTGCTGTCCTGTATAATGTCCCAGCAGTCACCTCTCCGCTCATCACCCAGAATCCTCCAGTGCCGTCCTGAATAATGTCCCAGCAGTCACCTCTCCGCTCATCACCCAGAATCCCCCAGTGCCGTCCTGTATAATGTCCCAGCAGTCACCTCTCCGCTCATCACCCAGAATCCTCCAGTGCTGTCCTGTATAATGTCCCAGCAGTCACCTCTCCGCTCATCACCCAGAATCCTCCAGTGCCGTCCTGAATAATGTCCCAGCAGTCACCTCTCCGCTCATCACCCAGAATCCCCCAGTGCCGTTCTGTATAATGTCCCAGCAGTCTCCTCTCCTCTCATCACCCAGAATCCCCCAGTGCCGTCCTGTATAATGTCCCAGCAGCCACCTCTCCGCTCATCACCCAGAATCCTCCAGTGCCGTCCTGTATAATGTCCCAGCAGTCTCCTCTCCTCTCATCACCCAGAATCCCCCAGTGCTGTCCTGTATAATGTCCCAGCAGTCACCTCTCCGCTCATCACCCAGAATCCTCCAGTGCCCTCCTGTATAATGTCCCAGCAGTCACCTCTCCCCTCATCACCCAGAATTCTCCAGTGCCGTCCTGTATAATGTCCCAGCAGTCACCTCTCCGCTCATCACCCAGAATCCTCCAGTGCTGTCCTGTATAATGTCCCAGCAGTCACCTCTCCGCTCATCACCCAGAATCCTCCAGTGCCGTCCTGAATAATGTCCCAGCAGTCACCTCTCCGCTCATCACCCAGAATCCCCCAGTGCCGTCCTGTATAATGTCCCAGCAGTCACCTCTCCGCTCATCACCCAGAATCCTCCAGTGCTGTCCTGTATAATGTCCCAGCAGTCACCTCTCCGCTCATCACCCAGAATCCTCCAGTGCCGTCCTGAATAATGTCCCAGCAGTCACCTCTCCGCTCATCACCCAGAATCCTCCAGTGCCGTCCTGTATAATGTCCCAGCAGTCACCTCTCCGCTCATCACCCAGAATCCTCCAGTGCCGTCCTGTATAATGTCCCAGCAGTCACCTCTCCGCTCATCACGCAGAATCCTCCAGTGTCGTCCTGTATAACGTCCCAGCAGTCACCTCTCCGCTCATCACCCAGAATCCTCCAGAGCCTTCCTGTATAATGTCCCAGCAGTCACCTCTCCGCTCATCACCAAGAATCCTCCAGTGCCGTCCTGTATAATGTCCCAGCAGTCACCTCTCCGCTCATCACCCAGAATCCTCCAGTGCCGTTCTGTATAATGTCCCAGCAGTCACCTCTCCGCTCATCACCCAGAATCCTCCAGTGCCGTCCTGTATAATGTCCCAGCAGTCACCTCTCCGCTCATCACCCAGAATCCTCCAGTGCCGTCCTGTATAATGTCCCAGCAGTCACCTCTCCGCTCATCACCCAGAATCCTCCAGTGCCGTCCTGTATAATGTCCCAGCAGTCACCTCTCCGCTCATCACTCAGAATCCTCCAGTGCCCTCCTGTATAATGTCCCAGCAGTCACCTCTCCGCTCAACACCCAGAATCCTCCAGTGCCGTCCTGTATAATGTCCCAGCAGTCACCTCTCCGCTCATCACCCAGAATCCTCCAGTGCCGTCCTGTATAATGTCCCAGCAGTCACCTCTCCGCTCATCACTCAGAATCCTCCAGTGCCCTCCTGTATAATGTCCCAGCAGTCTCCTCTCCGCTCATCACCCAGAATCCTCCAGTGCCGTCCTGTATAATGTCCCAGCAGTCACCTCTCCGCTCATCACCCAGAATCCTCCAGTGCCGTCCTGTATAATGTCCCAGCAGTCACCTCTCCGCTCATCACTCAGAATCCTCCAGTGCCCTCCTGTATAATGTCCCAGCAGTCACCTCTCCGCTCATCACCCAGAATCCTCCAGTGCCGTCCTGTATAATGTCCCAGCAGTCACCTCTCCGCTCATCACCCAGAATCCTCCAGTGCCGTCCTGTATAATGTCCCAGCAGTCACCTCTCCGCTCATCACTCAGAATCCTCCAGTGCCATCCTGTATAATGTCCCAGCAGTCACCTCTCCGCTCATCACCCAGAATCCTCCAGTGCCGTCCTGTATAATGTCCCAGCAGTCACCTCTCCGCTCATCACTCAGAATCCTCCAGTGCCCTCCTGTATAATGTCCCAGCAGTCACCTCTCCGCTCATCACCCAGAATCCTCCAGTGCCGTCCTGTATAATGTCCCAGCAGTCACCTCTCCGCTCATCACCCAGAATCCTCCAGTGCCGTCCTGTATAATGTCCCAGCAGTCACCTCTCCGCTCATCACCCAGAATCCTCCAGTGCCATCCTGTATAATGTCCCAGCAGTCACCTCTCCGCTCATCACCCAGAATCCTCCAGTGCCGTCCTGTATAATGTCCCAGCAGTCACCTCTCCGCTCATCACTCAGAATCCTCCAGTGCCATCCTGTATAATGTCCCAGCAGTCACCTCTCCGCTCATCACCCAGAATCCTCCAGTGCCGTCCTGTATAATGTCCCAGCAGTCACCTCTCCGCTCATCACTCAGAATCCTCCAGTGCCATCCTGTATAATGTCCCAGCAGTCACCTCTCCGCTCATCACTCAGAATCCTCCAGTGCCATCCTGTATAATGTCCCAGCAGTCACCTCTCCGCTCATCACCCAGAATCCTCCAGTGCCGTCCTGTATAATGTCCCAGCAGTCACCTCTCCGCTCATCACTCAGAATCCTCCAGTGCCGTCCTGTATAATGTCCCAGCAGTCACCTCTCCGCTCATCACTCAGAATCCTCCAGTGCCATCCTGTATAATGTCCCAGCAGTCACCTCTCCGCTCATCACTCAGAATCCTCCAGTGCCGTCCTGTATAATGTCCCAGCAGTCACCTCTCCGCTCATCACTCAGAATCCTCCAGTGCCATCCTGTATAATGTCCCAGCAGTCACCTCTCCGCTCATCACCCAGAATCCTCCAGTGCCATCCTGTATAATGTCCCAGCAGTCACCTCTCAGGTCATCACCCAGAATCCTCCAGTGCCGTCCTGTATAATGTCCCAGCAGCCACCTCTCCGCTCATCACCCAGAATCCTCCAGTGCCGTCCTGTATAATGTCCGAGCAGTCACCTCTCCGCTCATCACCCAGAATCCTCCAGTGCCGTCCTGTATAATGTCCCAGCAGTCACCTCTCCGCTCATCACCCAGAATCCTCCAGTGCTGTCCTGTATAATGTCCCAGCAGTCACCTCTCCGCTCATCACCCAGAATCCTCCAGTGCCGTCCTGTATAATGTCTCAGCAGTCACCTCTCCGCTCATCACCCAGAATCCTCCAGTGCCGTCCTGTATAATGTCCCAGCAGTCACCTCTCCGCTCATCACCCAGAATCCTCCAGTGCCGACCTGTATAATGTCCCAGCAGTCACTTCTCCGCTCATCACCCAGAATCCTCCAGTGCCCTCCTGTATAATGTCCCAGCAGTCACCTCTCCTCTCATCACCCAGAATCCTCCAGTCCTGTATAATGTCCCAGCAGTCACCTCTCCGCTCATCACCCAGAATCCTCCAGTGCTGTCCTGTATAATGTCCCAGCAGTCTCCTCTCCGCTCATCACCCAGAATCCCCCAGTGCCGTCCTGTATAATGTCCCAGCAGCCACCTCTCCGCTCATCACCCAGAATCCTCCAGTGCCGTCCTGTATAATGTCCCAGCAGCCACCTCTCCGCTCATCACCCAGAATCCCCCAGTGCCGTTCTGTATAATGTCCCAGCAGTCTCCTCTCCTCTCATCACCCAGAATCCCCCAGTGCCGTCCTGTATAATGTCCCAGCAGCCACCTCTCCGCTCATCACCCAGAATCCTCCAGTGCCGTCCTGTATAATGTCCCAGCAGTCTCCTCTCCTCTCATCACCCAGAATCCCCCAGTGCTGTCCTGTATAATGTCCCAGCAGTCACCTCTCCGCTCATCACCCAGAATCCTCCAGTGCCATCCTGTATAATGTCCCAGCAGTCACCTCTCCCCTCATCACCCAGAATTCTCCAGTGCCGTCCTGTATAATGTCCCAGCAGTCACCTCTCCGCTCATCACCCAGAATCCTCCAGTGCTGTCCTGTATAATGTCCCAGCAGTCACCTCTCCGCTCATCACCCAGAATCCTCCAGTGCCGTCCTGAATAATGTCCCAGCAGTCACCTCTCCGCTCATCACCCAGAATCCCCCAGTGCCGTCCTGTATAATGTCCCAGCAGTCACCTCTCCGCTCATCACCCAGAATCCTCCAGTGCTGTCCTGTATAATGTCCCAGCAGTCACCTCTCCGCTCATCACCCAGAATCCTCCAGTGCCGTCCTGAATAATGTCCCAGCAGTCACCTCTCCGCTCATCACCCAGAATCCTCCAGTGCCGTCCTGTATAATGTCCCAGCAGTCTCCTCTCCGCTCATCACCCAGAATCCTCCAGTGCCGTCCTGTGTAATGTCCCAGCAGTCTCCTCTCCGCTCATCACCCAGAATCCTCCAGTGCCGTCCTGTATAATGTCCCAGCAGTCACCTCTCCGCTCATCACACAGAATCCTCCAGTGTCGTCCTGTATAATATCCCAGCAGTTACCTCTCCTCTCATCACCCAGAATCCTCCAGTGCCGTCCTGTATAATGTCCCAGCAGTCACCTCTCCGCTCATCACCCAGAATCCTCCAGTGTCGTCCTGTATAATATCCCAGCAGTTACCTCTCCTCTCATCACCCAGAATCCTCCAGTGCCGTCCTGTATAACGTCCCAGCAGTCTCCTCTCCGCTCATCACCCAGAATCCTCCAGTGCCGTCCTGTGTAATGTCCCAGCAGTCTCCTCTCCGCTCATCACCCAGAATCCTCCAGTGCCGTCCTGTATAATGTCCCAGCAGTCACCTCTCCGCTCATCACCCAGAATCCTCCAGTGTCGTCCTGTATAATATCCCAGCAGTTACCTCTCCTCTCATCACCCAGAATCCTCCAGTGTCGTCCTGTATAATGTCCCAGCAGTCACCTCTCCGCTCATCACGCAGAATCCTCCAGTGTCGTCCTGTATAACGTCCCAGCAGTCACCTCTCCGCTCATCACCCAGAATCCTCCAGAGCCTTCCTGCATAATGTCCCAGCAGTCACCTCTCCGCTCATCACCCAGAATCCTCCAGTGCCGTCCTGTATAATGTCCCAGCAGTCACCGCTCAGGTCATCACCCAGAATCCCCCAGTGCCGTCCTGTATAATGTCCCAGCAGTCACCTCTCCGCTCATCACCCAGAATCCTCCAAAGCCTTCCTGTATAATGTCCCAGCAGTCACCTCTCCACTCATCACCCAGAATCCTCCAGTGTCGTCCTGTATAATGTCCCAGCAGTCACCTCTCCGCTCATCACCCAGAATCCTCCAGTGCTGTATAATGTCCCAGCAGTCACCTCTCCGCTCATCACCCAGAATCCTCCAGTGCCGTCCTGTATAATGTCCCAGCAGTCACCTCTCCGCTCATCACCCAGAATCTTCCAGTGCCGTCCTGTATAATGTCCCAGCAGTCACCTCTCCGCTCATCACCCAGAATCCTCCAGTACCGTCCTGTATAATGTCCCAGCAGTCACCTCTCCGCTCATCACCCAGAATCCCCCAGTGCCGTCCTGTATAATGTCCCAGCAGCCACCTCTCCGCTCATCACCCAGAATCCTCCAGTGCTGTCCTGTATAATGTCCCAGCAGTCTCCTCTCCGCTCATCACCCAGAATCCCCCAGTGCCGTCCTGTATAATGTCCCAGCAGCCACCTCTCCGCTCATCACCCAGAATCCTCCAGTGCCGTCCTGTATAATGTCCCAGCAGCCACCTCTCCGCTCATCACCCAGAATCCCCCAGTGCCGTTCTGTATAATGTCCCAGCAGTCTCCTCTCCTCTCATCACCCAGAATCCCCCAGTGCCGTCCTGTATAATGTCCCAGCAGCCACCTCTCCGCTCATCACCCAGAATCCTCCAGTGCCGTCCTGTATAATGTCCCAGCAGTCTCCTCTCCTCTCATCACCCAGAATCCCCCAGTGCTGTCCTGTATAATGTCCCAGCAGTCACCTCTCCGCTCATCACCCAGAATCCTCCAGTGCCATCCTGTATAATGTCCCAGCAGTCACCTCTCCCCTCATCACCCAGAATTCTCCAGTGCCGTCCTGTATAATGTCCCAGCAGTCACCTCTCCGCTCATCACCCAGAATCCTCCAGTGCTGTCCTGTATAATGTCCCAGCAGTCACCTCTCCGCTCATCACCCAGAATCCTCCAGTGCCGTCCTGAATAATGTCCCAGCAGTCACCTCTCCGCTCATCACCCAGAATCCCCCAGTGCCGTCCTGTATAATGTCCCAGCAGTCACCTCTCCGCTCATCACCCAGAATCCTCCAGTGCTGTCCTGTATAATGTCCCAGCAGTCACCTCTCCGCTCATCACCCAGAATCCTCCAGTGCCGTCCTGAATAATGTCCCAGCAGTCACCTCTCCGCTCATCACCCAGAATCCTCCAGTGCCGTCCTGTATAATGTCCCAGCAGTCTCCTCTCCGCTCATCACCCAGAATCCTCCAGTGCCGTCCTGTGTAATGTCCCAGCAGTCTCCTCTCCGCTCATCACCCAGAATCCTCCAGTGCCGTCCTGTATAATGTCCCAGCAGTCACCTCTCCGCTCATCACCCAGAATCCTCCAGTGTCGTCCTGTATAATATCCCAGCAGTTACCTCTCCTCTCATCACCCAGAATCCTCCAGTGCCGTCCTGTATAATGTCCCAGCAGTCACCTCTCCGCTCATCACCCAGAATCCTCCAGTGTCGTCCTGTATAATATCCCAGCAGTTACCTCTCCTCTCATCACCCAGAATCCTCCAGTGTCGTCCTGTATAATATCCCAGCAGTCACCTCTCCGCTCATCACCCAGAATCCTCCAGTGTCGTCCTGTATAACGTCCCAGCAGTCTCCTCTCCGCTCATCACCCAGAATCCTCCAGTGCCGTCCTGTGTAATGTCCCAGCAGTCTCCTCTCCGCTCATCACCCAGAATCCTCCAGTGCCGTCCTGTATAATGTCCCAGCAGTCACCTCTCCGCTCATCACCCAGAATCCTCCAGTGTCGTCCTGTATAATATCCCAGCAGTTACCTCTCCTCTCATCACCCAGAATCCTCCAGTGTCGTCCTGTATAATGTCCCAGCAGTCACCTCTCCGCTCATCACGCAGAATCCTCCAGTGTCGTCCTGTATAACGTCCCAGCAGTCACCTCTCCGCTCATCACCCAGAATCCTCCAGAGCCTTCCTGTATAATGTCCCAGCAGTCACCTCTCCGCTCATCACCCAGAATCCTCCAGTGCCGTCCTGTATAATGTCCCAGCAGTCACCGCTCAGGTCATCACCCAGAATCCCCCAGTGCCGTCCTGTATAATGTCCCAGCAGTCACCTCTCCGCTCATCACCCAGAATCCTCCAAAGCCTTCCTGTATAATGTCCCAGCAGTCACCTCTCCGCTCATCACCCAGAATCCTCCAGTGCCGTCCTGTATAATGTCCCAGCAGTCACCTCTCCGCTCATCACCCAGAATCCTCCAGTGCCGTTCTGTATAATGTCCCAGCAGTCACCTCTCCGCTCATCACCCAGAATCCTCCAGTGCCGTCCTGTATAATGTCCCAGCAGTCACCTCTCCGCTCATCACCCAGAATCCTCCAGTGCCGTCCTGTATAATGTCCCAGCAGTCACCTCTCCGCTCATCACCCAGAATCCTCCAGTGCCGTCCTGTATAATGTCCCAGCAGTCACCTCTCCGCTCATCACTCAGAATCCTCCAGTGCCCTCCTGTATAATGTCCCAGCAGTCACCTTTCCGCTCAACACCCAGAATCCTCCAGTGCTGTCCTGTATAATGTCCCAGCAGTCACCTCTCAGGTCATCACCCAGAATCCTCCAGTGCCGTCCTGTATAATGTCCCAGCAGCCACCTCTCCGCTCATCACCCAGAATCCTCCAGTGCCGTCCTGTATAATGTCCGAGCAGTCACCTCTCCGCTCATCACCCAGAATCCCCCAGTGCTGTCCTGTATAATGTCCCAGCAACCACCTCTCCGCTCATCACCCAGAATCCTCCAGTGCCGTCCTGTATAATGTCCCAGCAGTCACCTCTCCGCTCATCACCCAGAATCCTCCAGTGCCGACCTGTATAATGTCCCAGCAGTCACCTCTCCGCTCATCACCCAGAATCCTCCAGTGCCCTCCTGTATAATGTCCCAGCAGTCACCTCTCCTCTCATCACCCAGAATCCTCCAGTCCTGTATAATGTCCCAGCAGTCACCTCTCCGCTCATCACTCAGAATCCTCCAGTGCCATCCTGTATAATGTCCCAGCATTCACCTCTCCGCTCATCACCCAGAATCCTCCAGTGCCGTCCTGCGTAATGTCCCAGCAGTCTCCTCTCCGCTCATCACCCAGAATCCTCCAGTGCCGTCCTGTATAATGTCCCAGCAGTCTCCTCTCCGCTCATCACCCAGAATCCTTCAGTGCCGTCCTGTGTAATGTCCCAGCAGTCTCCTCTCCGCTCATCACCCAGAATCCTCCAGTGCCGTCCTGTATAATGTCCCAGCAGTCACCTCTCCGCTCATCACCCAGAATCCTCCAGTGCTGTCCTGTATAATGTCCCAGCAGTCACCTCTCCGCTCATCACCCAGAATCCTCCAGTGCCGTCCTGTATAATGTCCCAGCAGTCACCTCTCAGGTCATCACCCAGAATCCCCCAGTGCCGTCCTGCATAATGTCCCAGCAGTCACCTCTCCGCTCATCACCCAGAATCCTCCAGTGCCATCCTGTATAATGTCCCAGCAGTCACCTCTCCGCTCATCACCCAGAATCCTCCAGTGCCGTCCTGTATAATGTCCCAGCAGTCACCTCTCCGCTCATCACCCAGAATCCTCCAGTGCCGTCCTGTATAATGTCCCAGCAGTCACCTCTCTGCTCATCACCCAGAATCCTCCAGTCCTGTATAATGTCCCAGCAGTCACCTCTCCTTTCATCACCCAGAATCCTCCAGTGCCATCCTGTATAATGTCCCAGCAGTCACCTCTCCGCTCATCACCCAGAATCCTCCAGTGCCGTCCTGTATAATGTCCCAGCAGTCACCTCTCCGCTCATCACCCAGAATCCTCCAGTGCCGTCCTGTATAATGTCCCAGCAGTCACCTGTCTGCTCATCACCCAGAATCCTCCAGAGCCGTCCTGTATAATGTCCCAGCAGTCACCTCTCCTCTCATCACCCAGAATCCTCCAGTGCCGTCCTGTATAATGTCCCAGCAGTCACCTGTCTGCTCATCACCCAGAATCCTCCAGTGCCGTCCTGTATAATGTCCCAGCAGTCACCTCTCCGCTCATCACCCAGAATCCTCCAGTGCCATCCTGTATAATGTCCCAGCAGTCACCTCTCCGATCATCACCCAGAATCCTACAGTGCCGTCCTGTATAATGTCCCAGCAGTCACCTCTCCGCTCATCACCCAGAATCCTCCAGTGCCGTCCTGTATAATGTCCCAGCAGTCACCTGTCTGCTCATCACCCAGAATCCTCCAGAGCCGTCCTGTATAATGTCCCAGCAGTCACCTCTCCGCTCATCACCCAGAATCCTGCAGTGCCGTCGTGTATAATGTCCCAGCAGTCACCTCTCCGCTCATCACCCAGAATCCTCCAGAGCCGTCCTGTATAATGTCCCAGCAGTCACCTCTCCTCTCATCACCCAGAATCCTGCAGTGTCGTCCTGTATAATGTCCCAGCAGCCACCTCTCCTCTCATCACCCAGAATCCTCCAGTGCCGTCCTGTATAATGTCCCAGCAGTCACCTCTCCGCTCATCACCCAGAATCCTCCAGTGGCATCCTGTATAATGTCCCAGCAGTAACCTCTGCTCTCATCACCCAGAATCCTGCAGTGCCGTCCTGTATAATGTCCCAGCAGCCACCTCTCCTCTCATCACCCAGAATCCTCCAGTGCCGTCCTGTATAATGTCCCAGCAGTCACCTCTCCTCTCATCACCCAGAATCCCCCAGTGCCGTCCTGTATAATGTCCCAGCAGCCACCTCTCCGCTCGTCACCCAGAATCCTCCAGTTCCGTCCTGTATAATGTCCCAGCAGTCACCTCTCCACTCATCACCCAGAATCCCCCAGTGCCGTCCTGTATAATGTCCCAGCAGCCACCTCTCCGCTCATCACCCAGAATCCTCCAGTGCAGTCCTGTATAATGTCCCACAGTCACCTCTCCGCTCATCACCCAGAATCCCCCAGTGCCGTCCTGTATAATGTCCCAGCAGCCACCTCTCAGCTCATCACCCAGAATCCTCCAGTGCCGTCCTGTATAATGTCCCAGCAGCCACCTCTCCGCTCATCACCCAGAATCCTCCAGTGACGTCCTGTATAATGTCCCAGCAGTCACCTCTCCGCTCATCACCCAGAATCCTCCAGTGCCGTCCTGTATAATGTCCCAGCAGTCACCTCTCCGCTCATCACCCAGAATCCTCCAGTACCGTCCTGTATAATGTCCCAGCAGTCACCTCTCCGCTCATCACCCAGAATCCCCCAGTGCCGTCCTGTATAATGTCCCAGCAGCCACCTCTCCGCTCATCACCCAGAATCCTCCAGTGCCGTCCTGTATAATGTCCCAGCAGTCACCTCTCCGCTCATCACCCAGAATCCTCCAGTGCCATCCTGTATAATGTCCCAGCAGTCACCTCTCCGCTCATCACCCAGAATCCTCCAGTACCGTCCTGTATAATGTCCCAGCAGTCACCTCTCCGCTCATCACCCAGAATCCCCCAGTGTCGTCCTGTATAATATCCCAGCAGTCACCTCTCCGCTCATCACCCAGAATCCTCCAGTGCCGTCCTGTGTAATGTCCCAGCAGTCTCCTCTCCGCTCATCACCCAGAATCCTCCAGTGCCGTCCTGTATAATGTCCCAGCAGTCTCCTCTCCGCTCATCACCCAGAATCCTCCAGAGCCTTCCTGTATAATATCCCAGCAGTCACCTCTCCGCTCATTACCCAGAATCCTCCAGTGCCGTCCTGTATAATGTCCCAGCAGTCACCGCTCAGGTCATCACCCAGAATCCCCCAGTGCCGTCCTGTATAATGTCCCAGCAGTCACCTCTCCGCTCATCACCCAGAATCCTCCAGTGCCATCCTGTATAATGTCCCAGCAGTCACCTCTCCGCTCATCACCCAGAATCCTCCAGTGCCGTCCTGTATAATGTCCCAGCAGTCACCTCTCCGCTCATCACCCAGAATCCTCCAGTGCCGTTCTGTATAATGTCCCAGCAGTCACCTCTCCGCTCATCACCCAGAATCCTCCAGTGCCGTCCTGTATAATGTCCCAGCAGTCACCTCTCCGCTCATCACCCAGAATCCTCCAGTGCCGTCCTGTATAATGTCCCAGCAGTCACCTCTCCGCTCATCACCCAGAATCCTCCAGTGCCGTCCTGTATAATGTCCCAGCAGTCACCTCTCCGCTCATCACCCAGAATCCTCCAGTGCCCTCCTGTATAATGTCCCAGCAGTCACCTCTCCGCTCAACACCCAGAATCCTCCAGTGCTGTCCTGTATAATGTCCCAGCAGTCACCTCTCAGGTCATCACCCAGAATCCTCCAGTGCCGTCCTGTATAATGTCCCAGCAGCCACCTCTCCGCTCATCACCCAGAATCCTCCAGTGCCGTCCTGTATAATGTCCGAGCAGTCACCTCTCCGCTCATCACCCAGAATCCCCCAGTGCTGTCCTGTATAATGTCCCAGCAGTCACCTCTCCGCTCATCACCCAGAATCCTCCAGTGCCGTCCTGTATAATGTCTCAGCAGTCACCTCTCCGCTCATCACCCAGAATCCTCCAGTGCCGTCCTGTATAATGTCCCAGCAGTCACCTCTCCGCTCATCACCCAGAATCCTCCAGTGCCGACCTGTATAATGTCCCAGCAGTCACCTCTCCGCTCATCACCCAGAATCCTCCAGTGCCCTCCTGTATAATGTCCCAGCAGTCACCTCTCCTCTCATCACCCAGAATCCTCCAGTCCTGTATAATGTCCCAGCAGTCACCTCTCCGCTCATCACCCAGAATCCTCCAGTGCCGTCCTGTATAATGTCCCAGCAGTCACCTCTCCGCTCATCACTCAGAATCCTCCAGTGCCCTCCTGTATAATGTCCCAGCAGTCACCTCTCCGCTCAACACCCAGAATCCTCCAGTGCTGTCCTGTATAATGTCCCAGCAGTCACCTCTCAGGTCATCACCCAGAATCCTCCAGTGCCGTCCTGTATAATGTCCCAGCAGCCAGCTCTCCGCTCATCACCCAGAATCCTCCAGTGCCGTCCTGTATAATGTCCGAGCAGTCACCTCTCCGCTCATCACCCAGAATCCCCCAGTGCTGTCCTGTATAATGTCCCAGCAGTCACCTCTCCGCTCATCACCCAGAATCCTCCAGTGCCGTCCTGTATAATGTCTCAGCAGTCACCTCTCCGCTCATCACCCAGAATCCTCCAGTGCCGTCCTGTATAATGTCCCAGCAGTCACCTCTCCGCTCATCACCCAGAATCCTCCAGTGCCGACCTGTATAATGTCCCAGCAGTCACCTCTCCGCTCATCACCCAGAATCCTCCAGTGCCCTCCTGTATAATGTCCCAGCAGTCACCTCTCCTCTCATCACCCAGAATCCTCCAGTCCTGTATAATGTCCCAGCAGTCACCTCTCCGCTCATCACCCAGAATCCTCCAGTGCCGTCCTGTATAATGTCCCAGCAGTCACCTCTCCGCTCATCACTCAGAATCCTCCAGTGCCATCCTGTATAATGTCCCAGCATTCACCTCTCCGCTCATCACCCAGAATCCTCCAGTGCCGTCCTGTGTAATGTCCCAGCAGTCTCCTCTCCGCTCATCACCCAGAATCCTCCAGTGCCGTCCTGTATAATGTCCCAGCAGTCTCCTCTCCGCTCATCACCCAGAATCCTCCAGTGCCGTCCTGTGTAATGTCCCAGCAGTCTCCTCTCCGCTCATCACCCAGAATCCTCCAGTGCCGTCCTGTATAATGTCCCAGCAGTCACCTCTCCGCTCATCACCCAGAATCCTCCAGGGCTGTCCTGTATAATGTCCCAGCAGTCACCTCTCCGCTCATCACGCAGAATCCTCCAGTGTCGTCCTGTATAATGTCCCAGCAGTCACCTCTCCGCTCATCACCCAGAATCCTCCAGGGCTGTCCTGTATAATGTCCCAGCAGTCACCTCTCCGCTCATCACCCAGAATCCTCCAGTGCCGTCCTGTATAATGTCCCAGCAGTCACCTCTCCGCTCATCACCCAGAATCCTCCAGTGCTGTCCTGTATAATGTCCCAGCAGTCACCTCTCCGCTCATCACCCAGAATCCTCCAGTGCCGTCCTGAATAATGTCCCAGCAGTCACCTCTCCGCTCATCACCCAGAATCCTCCAGTGCCGTCCTGTATAATGTCCCAGCAGTCTCCTCTCCGCTCATCACCCAGAATCCTCCAGTGCCGTCCTGTGTAATGTCCCAGCAGTCTCCTCTCCGCTCATCACCCAGAATCCTCCAGTGCCGTCCTGTATAATGTCCCAGCAGTCACCTCTCCGCTCATCACCCAGAATCCTCCAGTGTCGTCCTGTATAATATCCCAGCAGTTACCTCTCCTCTCATCACCCAGAATCCTCCAGTGCCGTCCTGTATAATGTCCCAGCAGTCACCTATCCGCTCATCACCCAGAATCCTCCAGTGTCGTCCTGTATAATATCCCAGCAGTTACCTCTCCTCTCATCACCCAGAATCCTCCAGTGTCGTCCTGTATAATATCCCAGCAGTCACCTCTCCGCTCATCACCCAGAATCCTCCAGTGTCGTCCTGTATAACGTCCCAGCAGTCTCCTCTCCGCTCATCACCCAGAATCCTCCAGTGCCGTCCTGTGTAATGTCCCAGCAGTCTCCTCTCCGCTCATCACCCAGAATCCTCCAGTGCCGTCCTGTATAATGTCCCAGCAGTCACCTCTCCGCTCATCACCCAGAATCCTCCAGTGTCGTCCTGTATAATATCCCAGCAGTTACCTCTCCTCTCATCACCCAGAATCCTCCAGTGTCGTCCTGTATAATGTCCCAGCAGTCACCTCTCCGCTCATCACGCAGAATCCTCCAGTGTCGTCCTGTATAACGTCCCAGCAGTCACCTCTCCGCTCATCACCCAGAATCCTCCAGAGCCTTCCTGTATAATGTCCCAGCAGTCACCTCTCCGCTCATCACCCAGAATCCTCCAGTGCCGTCCTGTATAATGTCCCAGCAGTCACCGCTCAGGTCATCACCCAGAATCCCCCAGTGCCGTCCTGTATAATGTCCCAGCAGTCACCTCTCCGCTCATCACCCAGAATCCTCCAAAGCCTTCCTGTATAATGTCCCAGCAGTCACCTCTCCGCTCATCACCCAGAATCCTCCAGTGCCGTCCTGTATAATGTCCCAGCAGTCACCTCTCCGCTCATCACCCAGAATCCTCCAGTGCCGTTCTGTATAATGTCCCAGCAGTCACCTCTCCGCTCATCACCCAGAATCCTCCAGTGCCGTCCTGTATAATGTCCCAGCAGTCACCTCTCCGCTCATCACCCAGAATCCTCCAGTGCCGTCCTGTATAATGTCCCAGCAGTCACCTCTCCGCTCATCACCCAGAATCCTCCAGTGCCGTCCTGTATAATGTCCCAGCAGTCACCTCTCCGCTCATCACTCAGAATCCTCCAGTGCCCTCCTGTATAATGTCCCAGCAGTCACCTCTCCGCTCAACACCCAGAATCCTCCAGTGCTGTCCTGTATAATGTCCCAGCAGTCACCTCTCAGGTCATCACCCAGAATCCTCCAGTGCCGTCCTGTATAATGTCCCAGCAGCCACCTCTCCGCTCATCACCCAGAATCCTCCAGTGCCGTCCTGTATAATGTCCGAGCAGTCACCTCTCCGCTCATCACCCAGAATCCCCCAGTGCTGTCCTGTATAATGTCCCAGCAACCACCTCTCCGCTCATCACCCAGAATCCTCCAGTGCCGTCCTGTATAATGTCCCAGCAGTCACCTCTCCGCTCATCACCCAGAATCCTCCAGTGCCGACCTGTATAATGTCCCAGCAGTCACCTCTCCGCTCATCACCCAGAATCCTCCAGTGCCCTCCTGTATAATGTCCCAGCAGTCACCTCTCCTCTCATCACCCAGAATCCTCCAGTCCTGTATAATGTCCCAGCAGTCACCTCTCCGCTCATCACCCAGAATCCTCCAGTGCCGTCCTGTATAATGTCCCAGCAGTCACCTCTCCGCTCATCACTCAGAATCCTCCAGTGCCATCCTGTATAATGTCCCAGCATTCACCTCTCCGCTCATCACCCAGAATCCTCCAGTGCCGTCCTGCGTAATGTCCCAGCAGTCTCCTCTCCGCTCATCACCCAGAATCCTCCAGTGCCGTCCTGTATAATGTCCCAGCAGTCTCCTCTCCGCTCATCACCCAGAATCCTTCAGTGCCGTCCTGTGTAATGTCCCAGCAGTCTCCTCTCCGCTCATCACCCAGAATCCTCCAGTGCCGTCCTGTATAA
This sequence comes from Dendrobates tinctorius, assembly GCF_039654945.1. Classification (NCBI taxonomy): domain Eukaryota; kingdom Metazoa; phylum Chordata; class Amphibia; order Anura; family Dendrobatidae; genus Dendrobates; species Dendrobates tinctorius. Next base: position 965,489 of record NW_027361847.1, read on the forward strand.
TGTCCCAGCAGTCACCTCTCCGCTCATCACCCAGAATCCTCCAGTGCTGTCCTGTATAATGTCCCAGCAGTCACCTCTCCGCTCATCACCCAGAATCCTCCAGTGCCGTCCTGTATAATGTCCCAGCAGTCACCTCTCAGGTCATCACCCAGAATCCCCCAGTGCCGTCCTGCATAATGTCCCAGCAGTCACCTCTCCGCTCATCACCCAGAATCCTCCAGTGCCATCCTGTATAATGTCCCAGCAGTCACCTCTCCGCTCATCACCCAGAATCCTCCAGTGCCGTCCTGTATAATGTCCCAGCAGTCACCTCTCCGCTCATCACCCAGAATCCTCCAGTGCCGTCCTGTATAATGTCCCAGCAGTCACCTCTCTGCTCATCACCCAGAATCCTCCAGTCCTGTATAATGTCCCAGCAGTCACCTCTCCTTTCATCACCCAGAATCCTCCAGTGCCATCCTGTATAATGTCCCAGCAGTCACCTCTCCGCTCATCACCCAGAATCCTCCAGTGCCGTCCTGTATAATGTCCCAGCAGTCACCTCTCCGCTCATCACCCAGAATCCTCCAGTGCCGTCCTGTATAATGTCCCAGCAGTCACCTGTCTGCTCATCACCCAGAATCCTCCAGAGCCGTCCTGTATAATGTCCCAGCAGTCACCTCTCCTCTCATCACCCAGAATCCTCCAGTGCCGTCCTGTATAATGTCCCAGCAGTCACCTGTCTGCTCATCACCCAGAATCCTCCAGTGCCGTCCTGTATAATGTCCCAGCAGTCACCTCTCCGCTCATCACCCAGAATCCTCCAGTGCCATCCTGTATAATGTCCCAGCAGTCACCTCTCCGATCATCACCCAGAATCCTACAGTGCCGTCCTGTATAATGTCCCAGCAGTCACCTCTCCGCTCATCACCCAGAATCCTCCAGTGCCGTCCTGTATAATGTCCCAGCAGTCACCTGTCTGCTCATCACCCAGAATCCTCCAGAGCCGTCCTGTATAATGTCCCAGCAGTCACCTCTCCGCTCATCACCCAGAATCCTGCAGTGCCGTCGTGTATAATGTCCCAGCAGTCACCTCTCCGCTCATCACCCAGAATCCTCCAGAGCCGTCCTGTATAATGTCCCAGCAGTCACCTCTCCTCTCATCACCCAGAATCCTGCAGTGTCGTCCTGTATAATGTCCCAGCAGCCACCTCTCCTCTCATCACCCAGAATCCTCCAGTGCCGTCCTGTATAATGTCCCAGCAGTCACCTCTCCGCTCATCACCCAGAATCCTCCAGTGGCATCCTGTATAATGTCCCAGCAGTAACCTCTGCTCTCATCACCCAGAATCCTGCAGTGCCGTCCTGTATAATGTCCCAGCAGCCACCTCTCCTCTCATCACCCAGAATCCTCCAGTGCCGTCCTGTATAATGTCCCAGCAGTCACCTCTCCTCTCATCACCCAGAATCCCCCAGTGCCGTCCTGTATAATGTCCCAGCAGCCACCTCTCCGCTCGTCACCCAGAATCCTCCAGTTCCGTCCTGTATAATGTCCCAGCAGTCACCTCTCCACTCATCACCCAGAATCCCCCAGTGCCGTCCTGTATAATGTCCCAGCAGCCACCTCTCCGCTCATCACCCAGAATCCTCCAGTGCCGTCCTGTATAATGTCCCAGCAGTCACCTCTCCGCTCATCACCCAGAATCCCCCAGTGCCGTCCTGTATAATGTCCCAGCAGCCACCTCTCCGCTCATCACCCAGAATCCTCCAGTGCCGTCCTGTATAATGTCCCAGCAGCCACCTCTCCGCTCATCACCCAGAATCCTCCAGTGACGTCCTGTATAATGTCCCAGCAGTCATCTCTCCGCTCATCACCCAGAATCCTCCAGTGCCGTCCTGTATAATGTCCCAGCAGTCACCTCTCCGCTCATCACCCAGAATCCTCCAGTACCGTCCTGTATAATGTCCCAGCAGTCACCTCTCCGCTCATCACCCAGAATCCCCCAGTGCCGTCCTGTATAATGTCCCAGCAGCCACCTCTCCGCTCATCACCCAGAATCCTCCAGTGCCGTCCTGTATAATGTCCCAGCAGTCACCTCTCCGCTCATCACCCAGAATCCTCCAGTGCCATCCTGTATAATGTCCCAGCAGTCACCTCTCCGCTCATCACCCAGAATCCTCCAGTACCGTCCTGTATAATGTCCCAGCAGTCACCTCTCCGCTCATCACCCAGAATCCCCCAGTGTCGTCCTGTATAATATCCCAGCAGTCACCTCTCCGCTCATCACCCAGAATCCTCCAGTGCCGTCCTGTGTAATGTCCCAGCAGTCTCCTCTCCGCTCATCACCCAGAATCCTCCAGTGCCGTCCTGTATAATGTCCCAGCAGTCTCCTCTCCGCTCATCACCCAGAATCCTCCAGAGCCTTCCTGTATAATATCCCAGCAGTCACCTCTCCGCTCATTACCCAGAATCCTCCAGTGCCGTCCTGTATAATGTCCCAGCAGTCACCGCTCAGGTCATCACCCAGAATCCCCCAGTGCCGTCCTGTATAATGTCCCAGCAGTCACCTCTCCGCTCATCACCCAGAATCCTCCAGTGCCATCCTGTATAATGTCCCAGCAGTCACCTCTCCGCTCATCACCCAGAATCCTCCAAAGCCTTCCTGTATAATGTCCCAGCAGTCACCTCTCCGCTCATCACCCAGAATCCTCCAGTGCCGTCCTGTATAATGTCCCAGCAGTCACCTCTCCGCTCATCACCCAGAATCCTCCAGTGCCGTTCTGTATAATGTCCCAGCAGTCACCTCTCCGCTCATCACCCAGAATCCTCCAGTGCCGTCCTGTATAATGTCCCAGCAGTCACCTCTCCGCTCATCACCCAGAATCCTCCAGTGCCGTCCTGTATAATGTCCCAGCAGTCACCTCTCCGCTCATCACCCAGAATCCTCAAGTGCCGTCCTGTATAATGTCCCAGCAGTCACCTCTCCGCTCATCACCCAGAATCCTCCAGTGCCCTCCTGTATAATGTCCCAGCAGTCACCTCTCCGCTCAACACCCAGAATCCTCCAGTGCTGTCCTGTATAATGTCCCAGCAGTCACCTCTCAGGTCATCACCCAGAATCCTCCAGTGCCGTCCTGTATAATGTCCCAGCAGCCACCTCTCCGCTCATCACCCAGAATCCTCCAGTGCCGTCCTGTATAATGTCCGAGCAGTCACCTCTCCGCTCATCACCCAGAATCCCCCAGTGCTGTCCTGTATAATGTCCCAGCATTCACCTCTCCGCTCATCACCCAGAATCCTCCAGTGCCGTCCTGTATAATGTCTCAGCAGTCACCTCTCCGCTCATCACCCAGAATCCTCCAGTGCCGTCCTGTATAATGTCCAAGCAGTCACCTCTCCGCTCATCACCCAGAATCCTCCAGTGCCGACCTGTATAATGTCCCAGCAGTCACCTCTCCGCTCATCACCCAGAATCCTCCAGTGCCCTCCTGTATAATGTCCCAGCAGTCACCTCTCCTCTCATCACCCAGAATCCTCCAGTCCTGTATAATGTCCCAGCAGTCACCTCTCCGCTCATCACCCAGAATCCTCCAGTGCCGTCCTGTATAATGTCCCAGCAGTCACCTCTCCGCTCATCACTCAGAATACTCCAGTGCCCTCCTGTATAATGTCCCAGCAGTCACCTCTCCGCTCAACACCCAGAATCCTCCAGTGCTGTCCTGTATAATGTCCCAGCAGTCACCTCTCAGGTCATCACCCAGAATCCTCCAGTGCCGTCCTGTATAATGTCCCAGCAGCCAGCTCTCCGCTCATCACCCAGAATCCTCCAGTGCCGTCCTGTATAATGTCCGAGCAGTCAACTCTCCGCTCATCACCCAGAATCCCCCAGTGCTGTCCTGTATAATGTCCCAGCAGTCACCTCTCCGCTCATCACCCAGAATCCTCCAGTGCCGTCCTGTATAATGTCTCAGCAGTCACCTCTCCGCTCATCACCCAGAATCCTCCAGTGCCGTCCTGTATAATGTCCCAGCAGTCACCTCTCCGCTCATCACCCAGAATCCTCCAGTGCCGACCTGTATAATGTCCCAGCAGTCACCTCTCCGCTCATCACCCAGAATCCTCCAGTGCCCTCCTGTATAATGTCCCAGCAGTCACCTCTCCTCTCATCACCCAGAATCCTCCAGTCCTGTATAATGTCCCAGCAGTCACCTCTCCGCTCATCACCCAGAATCCTCCAGTGCCGTCCTGTATAATGTCCCAGCAGTCACCTCTCCGCTCATCACTCAGAATCCTCCAGTGCCATCCTGTATAATGTCCCAGCATTCACCTCTCCGCTCATCACCCAGAATCCTCCAGTGCCGTCCTGTGTAATGTCCCAGCAGTCTCCTCTCCGCTCATCACCCAGAATCCTCCAGTGCCGTCCTGTATAATGTCCCAGCAGTCTCCTCTCCGCTCATCACCCAGAATCCTCCAGTGCCGTCCTGTGTAATGTCCCAGCAGTCTCCTCTCCGCTCATCACCCAGAATCCTCCAGTGCCGTCCTGTATAATGTCCCAGCAGTCACCTCTCCGCTCATCACCCAGAATCCTCCAGGGCTGTCCTGTATAATGTCCCAGCAGTCACCTCTCCGCTCATCACGCAGAATCCTCCAGTGTCGTCCTGTATAATGTCCCAGCAGTCACCTCTCCGCTCATCACCCAGAATCCTCCAGGGCTGTCCTGTATAATGTCCCAGCAGTCACCTCTCCGCTCATCACCCAGAATCCTCCAGTGCCGTCCTGTATAATGTCCCAGCAGTCACCTCTCAGGTCATCACCCAGAATCCCCCAGTGCCGTCCTGTATAATGTCCCAGCAGTCACCTCTCAGGTCATCACCCAGAATCCTCCAGTGCCGTCCTGTATAATGTCCCAGCAGTCTCCTCTCCGCTCATCACCCAGAATCCTCCAGAGCCTTCCTGTATAATGTCCCAGCAGTCACCTCTCCGCTCATCACCCAGAATCCTCCAGTGCCGTCCTGTATAATATCCCAGCAGTCACCTCTCCGCTCATCACCCAGAATCCTCCAGTGCCGTCCTGTATAATATCCCAGCAGTCACCTCTCCGCTCATCACTCAGAATCCTCCAGTGCCGTCCTGTATAATGTCCCAGCAGTCACCTCTCCGCTCATCACTCAGAATCCTCCAGTGCCCTCCTGTATAATGTCCCAGCAGTCACCTCTCCGCTCATCACCCAGAATCCTCCAGAGCCTTCCTGTATAATGTCCCAGCAGTCACCTCTCCGCTCATCACCCAGAATCCTCCAGTGCCGTCCTGTATAATACCCCAGCAGTCACCTCTCCGCTCATCACTCAGAATCCTCCAGTGCCGTCCTGTATAATGTCCCAGCAGTCACCTGTCCGCTCATCACTCAGAATCCTCCAGTGCCCTCCTGTATAATGTCCCAGCAGTCACCTCTCCGCTCATCACCCAGAATCCTCCAGTGCCGTCCTGTATAATATCCCAGCAGTCACCTCTCCGCTCATCACCCAGAATCCTCCAGTGCCGTCCTGTATAATATCCCAGCAGTCACCTCTCCGCTCATCACTCAGAATCCTCCAGTGCCGTCCTGTATAATGTCCCAGCAGTCACCTCTCCGCTCATCACTCAGAATCCTCCAGTGCCCTCCTGTATAATGTCCCAGCAGTCACCTCTCCGCTCATCACCCAGAATCCTCCAGAGCCTTCCTGTATAATGTCCCAGCAGTCACCTCTCCGCTCATCACCCAGAATCCTCCAGTGCCGTCCTGTATAATACCCCAGCAGTCACCTCTCCGCTCATCACTCAGAATCCTCCAGTGCCGTCCTGTATAATGTCCCAGCAGTCACCTCTCCGCTCATCACTCAGAATCCTCCAGTGCCCTCCTGTATAATGTCCCAGCAGTCACCTCTCCGCTCATCACCCAGAATCCTCCAGTACCGTCCTGTATAATGTCCCAGCAGTCACCTCTCCGCTCATCACCCAGAATCCCCCAGTGCCGTCCTGTATAATGTCCCAGCAGCCACCTCTCCGCTCATCACCCAGAATCCTCCAGTGCTGTCCTGTATAATGTCCCAGCAGTCTCCTCTCCGCTCATCACCCAGAATCCCCCAGTGCCGTCCTGTATAATGTCCCAGCAGCCACCTCTCCGCTCATCACCCAGAATCCTCCAGTGCTGTCCTGTATAATGTCCCAGCAGTCACCTCTCCGCTCATCACCCAGAATCCTCCAGTGCCGTCCTGAATAATGTCCCAGCAGTCACCTCTCCGCTCATCACCCAGAATCCCCCAGTGCCGTCCTGTATAATGTCCCAGCAGTCACCTCTCCGCTCATCACCCAGAATCCTCCAGTGCTGTCCTGTATAATGTCCCAGCAGTCACCTCTCCGCTCATCACCCAGAATCCTCCAGTGCCGTCCTGAATAATGTCCCAGTAGTCACCTCTCCGCTCATCACCCAGAATCCTCCAGTGCCGTCCTGTATAATGTCCCAGCAGTCTCCTCTCCGCTCATCACCCAGAATCCTCCAGTGCCGTCCTGTGTAATGTCCCAGCAGTCTCCTCTCCGCTCATCACCCAGAATCCTCCAGTGCCGTCCTGTATAATGTCCCAGCAGTCACCTCTCCGCTCATCACCCAGAATCCTCCAGTGTCGTCCTGTATAATATCCCAGCAGTTACCTCTCCTCTCATCACCCAGAATCCTCCAGTGCCGTCCTGTATAATGTCCCAGCAGTCACCTCTCCGCTCATCACGCAGAATCCTCCAGTGTCGTCCTGTATAACGTCCCAGCAGTCTCCTCTCCGCTCATCACCCAGAATCCTCCAGTGCCGTCCTGTGTAATGTCCCAGCAGTCTCCTCTCCGCTCATCACCCAGAATCCACCAGTGCCGTCCTGTATAATGTCCCAGCAGTCACCTCTCCGCTCATCAACCAGAATCCTCCAGTGTCGTCCTGTATAATATCCCAGCAGTTACCTCTCCTCTCATCACCCAGAATCCTCCAGTGTCGTCCTGTATAATGTCCCAGCAGTCACCTCTCCGCTCATCACGCAGAATCCTCCAGTGTCGTCCTGTATAACGTCCCAGCAGTCACCTCTCCGCTCATCACCCAGAATCCTCCAGAGCCTTCCTGTATAATGTCCCAGCAGTCACCTCTCCGCTCATCACCCAGAATCCTCCAGTGCCGTCCTGTATAATGTCCCAGCAGTCACCGCTCAGGTCATCACCCAGAATCCCCCAGTGTCGTCCTGTATAATGTCCCAGCAGTCACCTCTCCGCTCATCACCCAGAATCCTCCAAAGCCTTCCTGTATAATGTCCCAGCAGTCACCTCTCCGCTCATCACCCAGAATCCTCCAGTGCCGTCCTGTATAATGTCCCAGCAGTCACCTCTCCGCTCATCACCCAGAATCCTCCAGTGCCGTTCTGTATAATGTCCCAGCAGTCACCTCTCCGCTCATCACCCAGAATCCTCCAGTGCCGTCCTGTATAATGTCCCAGCAGTCACCTCTCCGCTCATCACCCAGAATCCTCCAGTGCCGTCCTGTATAATGTCCCAGCAGTCACCTCTCCGCTCATCACCCAGAATCCTCCAGTACCGTCCTGTATAATGTCCCAGCAGTCACCTCTCCGCTCATCACTCAGAATCCTCCAGTGCCCTCCTGTATAATGTCCCAGCAGTCACCTCTCCGCTCAACACCCAGAATCCTCCAGTGCTGTCCTGTATAATGTCCCAGCAGTCACCTCTCAGGTCATCACCCAGAATCCTCCAGTGCCGTCCTGTATAATGTCCCAGCAGCCACCTCTCCGCTCATCACCCAGAATCCTCCAGTGCCGTCCTGTATAATGTCCGAGCAGTCACCTCTCCGCTCATCACCCAGAATCCCCCAGTGCTGTCCTGTATAATGTCCCAGCAACCACCTCTCCGCTCATCACCCAGAATCCTCCAGTGCCGTCCTGTATAATGTCCCAGCAGTCACCTCTCCGCTTATCACCCAGAATCCTCCAGTGCCGACCTGTATAATGTCCCAGCAGTCACCTCTCCGCTCATCACCCAGAATCCTCCAGTGCCCTCCTGTATAATGTCCCAGCAGTCACCTCTCCTCTCATCACCCAGAATCCTCCAGTCCTGTATAATGTCCCAGCAGTCACCTCTATGCTCATCACCCAGAATCCTCCAGTGCCGTCCTGTATAATGTCCCAGCAGTCACCTCTCCGCTCATCACTCAGAATCCTCCAGTGTCATCCTGTATAATGTCCCAGCATTCACCTCTCCGCTCATCACCCAGAATCCTCCAGTGCCGTCCTGTGTAATGTCCCAGCAGTCTCCTCTCCGCTCATCACCCAGAATCCTCCAGTGCCGTCCTGTATAATGTCCCAGCAGTCTCCTCTCCGCTCATCACTCAGAATCCTCCAGTGCCGTCCTGTGTAATGTCCCAGCAGTCTCCTCTCCGCTCATCACCCAGAATCCTCCAGTGCCGTCCTGTATAATGTCCCAGCAGTCACCTCTCCGCTCATCACCCAGAATCCTCCAGTGCTGTCCTGTATAATGTCCCAGCAGTCACCTCTCCGCTCATCACCCAGAATCCTCCAGTGCCGTCCTGTATAATGTCCCAGCAGTCACCTCTCAGGTCATCACCCAGAATCCCCCAGTGCCATCCTGTATAATGTCCCAGCAGTCACCTCTCCGCTCATCACCCAGAATCCTCCAGAGCCTTCCTGTATAATGTCCCAGCAGTCACCTCTCCGCTCATCACCCAGAATCCTCCAGTGCCATCTTGTATAATGTCCCAGCAGTCACCTCTCCGCTCATCACCCAGAATCCTCCAGTGCCGTCCTGTATAATGTCCCAGCAGTCACCTCTCCCCTCATCACCCAGAATCCTCCAGTGCCGTCCTGTACAATGTCCCAGCAGTCACCTCTCCGCTCATCACCCAGAATCCTCCAGTGCCGTCCTGTATAATGTCCCAGCAGTCACCTCTCCCCTCATCACCCAGAATCCTCCAGTGCCGTCCTGTATAATGTCCCAGCAGTCACCTCTCCCCTCATCACCCAGAATCCTCCAGTGCCGTCCTGTATAATGTCTCAGCAGTCACCTCTCCGCTCATCACCCAGAATCCTCCAGTGTCGTCCTGTATAATGTCCCAGCAGTCACCTCTCCCCTCATCACCCAGAATCCTCCAGTGCCGTCCTGTATAATGTCCCAGCAGTCACCTCTCCCCTCATCACCCAGAATCCTCCAGTGCCGTCCTGTATAATGTCCCAGCAGTCACCTCTCCCCTCATCACCCAGAATCCTCCAGTGCCGTCCTGTATAATGTCTCAGCAGTCACCTCTCCGCTCATCACCCAGAATCCTCCAGTGCCGTCCTGTATAATGTCCCAGCAGTCACCTCTCCCCTCATCACCCAGAATCCTCCAGTGCCGTCCTGTATAATGTCCCAGCAGTCACCTCTCCCCTCATCACCCAGAATCCTCCAGTGCCGTCCTGTATAATGTCCCAGCAGTCACCTCTCCGCTCATCACCCAGAATCCTCCAGTGTCGTCCTGTATAATGTCCCAGCAGTCACCTCTCCCCTCATCACCCAGAATCCTCCAGTGCCGTCCTGTATAATGTCCCAGCAGTCACCTCTCCCCTCATCACCCAGAATCCTCCAGTGCCGTCCTGTATAATGTCTCAGCAGTCACCTCTCCTCTCATCACCCAGAATCCTCCAGTGCCGTCCTGTATAATGTCCCAGCAGTCACCTCTTCGCTCATCACCCAGAATCCTCCAGTGCCCTCCTGTATAATGTCTCAGCAGTCACCTCTCCGCTCATCACCCAGAATCCTCCAGTGCCGTCCTGTATAATGTCCCAGCAGTCACCTCTCCGCTCATCACCCAGAATCCTCCAGTGCCGTCCTGTATAATGTCCCAGCAGTCTCCTCTCCGCTCATCACTCAGAATCCTCCAGTGCCGTCCTGTACAATGTCCCAGCAGTCACCTCTCCGCTCATCACCCAGAATCCTCCAGTGCCGTCCTGTATAATGTCCCAGCAGTCACCTCTCCCCTCATCACCCAGAATCCTCCAGTGCCGTCCTGTATAATGTCCCAGCAGTCACCTCTCCCCTCATCACCCAGAATCCCCCAGTGCCGTCCTGTATAATGTCCCAGCAGTCACCTCTCCACTCATCACCCAGAATCCTCCAGTGCCCTCCTGTATAATGTCCCAGCAGTCTCCTCTCCGCTCATCACTCAGAATCCTCCAGTGCCGTCCTGTATAATGTCCCAGCAGTCACCTCTCAGGTCATCACCCAGAATCCTCCAGTGCCGTCCTGTATAATGTCTCAGCAGTCACCTCTCCACTCATCACCCAGAATCCTCCAGTGCTGTATAATGTCCCAGCAGTCACCTCTCCGCTCATCACCCAGAATCCTCTAGTGCCGTCCTGTATAATGTCCCAGCAGTCACCTCTCCGCCCATCACCCAGAATCCTCCAGTGCTGTATAATGTCCCAGCAGTCTCCTCTCCGCTCATCACCCAGAATCCTCCAGTGCCGTCCTGTGTAATGTCCCAGCAGTCTCCTCTCCACTCATCACCCAGAATCCTCCAGTGCCGTCCTGTATAATGTCCCAGCAGTCACCTCTCCGCTCATCACCCAGAATCCTCCAGTGCCGTCCTGTATAATGTCCCAGCAGTCACCTCTCCGCTCATCACCCAGAATCCTCCAGTGCCGTCCTGTATAATGTCCCAGCAGTCTCCTCTCCGCTCATCACCCAGAATCCTCCAGTGCCATCCTGTATAATGTCCCAGCAGTCTCCTCTCCGCTCATCACCCAGAATCCTCCAGTGCCGTCCTGTATAATGTCCCAGCAGTCACCTCTCCGCTCATCACCCAGAATCCTCCAGTGCCGTCCTGTATAATGTCCCAGCAGTCTCCTCTCCGCTCATCACCCAGAATCCTCCAGTGCCGTCCTGTATAATGTCCCAGCAGTCACCTCTCCGCTCATCACCCAGAATCCTCCAGTGCCGTCCTGTATAATGTCCCAGCAGTCACCTCTCCGCTCATCACCCAGAATCCTCCAGTGCCGTCCTGTATAATGTCCCAGCAGTCACCTCTCCGCTCATCACCCAGAATCGCCCATTGCCGTCCTGTATAATGTCCCAGCAGTCACCTCTCCGCTCATCACCCAGAATCCTCCAGTGCCGTCCTGTATAATGTCCCAGCAGTCACCTCTCCGCTCATCACCCAGAATCCTCCAGTGCCGTCCTGTATAATGTCCCAGCAGTCACCTCTCCGCTCATCACCCAGAATCCTCCAGTGCCGTCCTGTATAATGTCCCAGCAGTCACCTCTCCGCTCATCACCCAGAATCCTCCAGTGCCGTCCTGTATAATGTCCCAGCAGTCACCTCTCCGCTCATCACCCAGAATCCTCCAGTCCTGTATAATGTCCCAGCAGTCACCTCTCCGCTCATCACCCAGAATCCTCCAGTCCTGTATAATGTCCCAGCAGTCACCTCTCCGCTCATCACCCAGAATCCTCCAGTGCCGTCCTGTATAATGTCCCAGCAGTCTCCTTTCCGCTCATCACCCAGAATCGTCCAGTCCCCTCCTGTATAATGTACCAGCAGTCACCTCTCCGCTCATCACCCAGAATCCTCCAGTCCCCTCCTGTATTATTATTATTATTATTATTATTATTATTTATTGTTATAGCGCCATTTATTCCATGGCGCTTTACATGTGAGGGGGGTATACATAAAAACAAGTACAATAATCTTAAACAATACAAGTCATAACTGGTAGAGGAGGAGAGAGGACCCTGCCCGCGAGGGCTCACAATCTTCAAGGGATGGGTGATAATACAGTAGGCGAGGGTAGAGCTGGTCGTGCAGCGGTTTGGTCGATCGGTGGTTACTGCAGGTTGTATGGTTGTCGGAAGAGGTGGGTCTTCAGGCTCTTTTTGAAGGTTTCGATGGTAGGTGAGAGTCTGATATGTTGTGGTAGAGAGTTCCAGAGTAGGGGTGATGCGCGAGAGAAATCTTGTATGCGATTGTGGGAAGAGGAGATAAGAGGGGAGTAGAGAAGGAGATCTTGTGAGGATCGGAGGTTGCGTGCAGGAAAGTACCGGGAGACGAGGTCACAGATGTATGGAGGAGACAAGTTGTGGATGGCTTTGTATGTCATGGTTAGGGTTTTGTAATGGAGTCTCTGGGCAATTGGGAGCCAGTGAAGGGATTGACAGAGGGGAGAAGCTGGGGAATAGCGGGGGGACAGGTGGATTAGTCGGGCAGCAGAGTTTAGAATAGATTGGAGGGGTGCGAGAGTGTTTGAGGGGAGGCCGCAGAGCATGAGGTTGCAGTAGTCAAGGCGAGAGATGATGAGGGCATGGACTAGGGTTTTTGCAGATTCTTGGGTGAGGAATGAACGGATGCGTGAAATATTTTTGAGTTGAAGTCGGCAGGAAGTGGAAAGGGTTTGGATATGTGGTTTGAAGGAGAGATCAGCATCAAGGATTACTCCGAGGCAGCGAGCTTGTGGGACTGGGGAGAGTGGGCAGTCATTTACTGTAATTGATAGGTTCGTAAGGGGGGTCACGTGAGATGGGGGAAAGATGATGAATTCTGTTTTGTCCATGTTGAGTTTCAGATATCTAGTGGAGAAGAAGGATGAAATAGTGGACAGACATTGAGGGATTCTGGTTAGTAGGGAGGTGATATCTGGTCCAGAGATGTAGATCTGTGTGTCATCAGCATAAAGATGATACTGAAAGCCATGAGATTCTATGAGCTGTCCCAGGCCAAAGGTGTAAATAGAGAACAGCAGGGGCCCTAGGACTGAACCTTGTGGGACTCCGACAGATAGGGGGCGAGGTGAGGAGGTGGTGTGTGAGTGGGAGACGCTGAATGTCCGGTCTGTTAGGTATGATGAGATCCAGGAGAGGGCCAAGTCTGTGATGCCGAGGGATGAGAGGGTCTGTAATAATAGGGAATGGTCCACTGTGTCAAAGGCAGCCGACAGGTCCAGGAGGAGGAGGACAGAGTAGTGTCGCTTGCTCTTGGCGGTTAAGAGGTCATTGGTGACCTTAGTAAGGGCAGTTTCAGTGGAGTGGTGTGACCGGAAGCCAGATTGTAAGCGGTCGAAGAGGGAGCAAGAAGAGAGATGGGAGGACAGTTCAAGGTAGACGTGTTGTTCCAGTAGCTTGGAGGCGTATGGGAGAAGTGATATAGGGCGATAGCTAGATACAGAGGATGGGTCAAGAGAGGGCTTTTTGAGGATAGGTGTGATGGAGGCATGTTTAAAGCTTGAGGGGAAAACACCAGTTGTTAGTGATAGGTTGAAGAGATGGGTTAGGGTTGGGATGAAGACTGTGGTGAGGTTTGGGATGAAGTGGGATGGGATCGGGTCGAGTGCACAGGTGGTGAGATGTGATCTTGAGAGTAGAGTGGAGAGTCGATCTTCTGTAATGGTGGAGAAGTTGGTTTTGAAGGTGGAGGGCTGGGAAGTCGGGAGGAAGGGCTCTGGGGGTTGTTGACCAAAACTGTCCCTGATGTTATCAATTTTCTGCTTGAAAAATGAGGCAAAGTCTTCAGCTGAGATGAGTGGGGAGGGAGGAGGTGCTGGGGGGCGGAGGAGAGAATTGAAGGTGTTGAATAACTGTTTAGGGTTGTGAGACAGGGAGGATATGAGAGATGAGAAGTAGGTTTGTTTAGCTGTGGCGAGTGTGGTCTTGAAAGTAGTGAGGGACTGTTTGAATGCGATGAAATGCTCGTTGGAGTGGGATCTTTTCCATCTGCGCTCAGCAGCCCTGGAAGCTCGCCTCAGCTCTTTGGTCAGGCTGGTGTGCCAGGGCTGTCTGTTGATTTTGCGAGTTTTGGTATGTGTAAGTGGGGCAGCGGATTCCAAAGCTACAGCTATTGTGGTGTTATATAGAGCGGCAGCGTCATCCGCATTGTGTAAGGAACTTATATCTGTAAGAGGGAGGAGGGATTCAGAGAATGAGTGTAGGTCAAGGTGTTTAAGATTCCTGCGAGGGTGTGAAAGTTTGTGGGGTGGGGATTGTAGACATGGAGTGAAGAGGGAAGAGAATGTGAGCAGGTTGTGGTCAGAGAGAGGAAGAGGTGAGTTAGAGAGGTTAGATAGGGAGCAGAGGCGGGTGAAGATGAGGTCCAGTGTGTGGCCATCTTTGTGGGTGGCTGTAGAAGACCATTGAGTGAGGCCGAAGGAGGAAGTGAGAGATAGAAGTTTAGTGGCAGCTGAGAGGGAAGTGTCAATGGGGATGTTGAAGTCGCCCATGATGATAGTAGGGATGTCCGCGGAAAGGAAATGAAGTAACCAGGTGGTGAAGTGGTCAAAGAAGGTGGTGGCTGGCCCTGGGGGGCGGTAGATGACAGCCAGTTGGAGGTTGGAGGGGGAGTAGATGCGCACAGAGTGCACCTCAAAGGAAGGGAGGGTAACAGAGGGTGGCAGTGGGATTGGGGTGAAGGAGCAGGTATCTGACAGGAGAAAACCAACTCCTCCAGCAGTCACCTCTCCGCTCATCACCCAGAATCCTCCAGTGCCGTCCTGTATAATGTCCCAGCAGTCACCTCTCCGCTCATCACCCAGAATCCTCCAGTGCTGTCCTGTATAATGTCCCAGCAGTCACCTCTCCGCTCATCACCCAGAATCCCCCATTGCCGTCCTGTATAATGTCCCAGCAGTCACCTCTCCGCTCATCACCCAGAATCCTCCAGTGCCGTCCTGTATAATGTCCCAGCAGTCACCTCTCCGCTCATCACCCAGAATCCTCCGGTGCCCTCCTGTATAATGTCCCAGTAGTCACCTCTCCGCTCATCACCCAGAATCCCCCAGTGCCGTCCTGTATAATGTCCCAGCAGTCTCCTTTCCGCTCATCACCCAGAATCCTCCAGTCCCCTCCTGTATAATGTACCAGCAGTCACCTCTCCGCTCATCACCCAGAATCCTCCAGTGCTGTCCTGTATAATGTCCCAGCAGTCACCTCTCCGCTCATCACCCAGAATCCTCCAGTGCTGTCCTGTATAATGTCCCAGCAGTCACCTCTCCGCTCATCACCCAGAATCCCCCATTGCCGTCCTGTATAATGTCCCAGCAGTCACCTCTCCGCTCATCACCCAGAATCCTCCAGTGCCGTCCTGTATAATGTCCCAGCAGTCACCTCTCCGCTCATCACCCAGAATCCTCCAGCGCCGTCCTGTATAATTTCCCAGCAGTCACCTCTCCTCTCATCACCCAGAATCCTCCAGTGCCGTCCTGTATAATGTCCCAGTAGTCACCTCTCCGCTCATCACCCAGAATCCCCCAGTGCCGTCCTGTATAATGTCCCAGCAGTCACCTCTCCGCTGATCACCCAGAATCCTCCAGTGCCGTCCTGTATAATGTCCCAGCAGTCACCTCTCCGCTCATCACCCAGAATCCTCCAGTCCTGTATAATGTCCCAGCAGTCACCTCTCCGCTCATCACCCAGAATCCTCCAGTGCCGTCCTGTATAATGTCCCAGCAGTCACGTCTCCGCTCATCACCCAGAATCCTCCAGTGCCGTCCTGTATAATATCCCAGCAGTCACCTCTCCGCTCAGCAGCTCGATCATCTTGTTGCTGAGCTCCAGGATCTTCTTGTTCCTCTCATGTATCGGGGAGTGCGGGGGAGGCTCTGTGATGGGGCCCGGTCTCCGCCCTCCTGACTCCTGGAGATGGATGATGGGAGTCACACAGTCCCCCGGTGTCTTCCTCACTATTGTGTAATCCTGTGTATGGAGAGAGACACTTAGGGAGAAGAATTCCTTCCCGACTCCAGATCTGACAATCAGTAGAAATCCCGGGATCAATAACCGTCTCCAGTAATCTGGGGCCATAACCGGGAATATTATTACACTCCGGACAGACATCCCGGCCCCTCTACAGCTCTTACAGGGAATCCCCATGACAACTCCTCCGGGCAGAGAGCTCCACAGAATCCCTGCTCTTACAGTAGAGAATCCTTCTCTCCTATTCTGGATTTCCTCTTCCCGGTGTCGGACTCGTCACATCACACAATAAAGCTGATAGAAATGTAGAGGAGTTACCTCTCCGCTCAGCAGGGAGATGATCTCCAGGGCGCAGTGGAATAATCTCCTGGTGGTCTCATCCCTGTCCTCATCCATCCTCGGGGGTCATTCAGGAGGAGGAGGGATGAGCACTGGATCAGCTGGAGGGATCTCGTCCTGCCGGCGTCTTCATGATGGAGAAGATGGAAATCACAGGGGGCGAGAGAACGACAATCACTAAATTCTGCCCAAATATCAACATTTATCAGGAAGAATGCGGAGGAAAAGCCACAAAACTCCACCGCGGCCTCCTCCGCCGATCTGACCGCTCATCATCAGCCTCGTAGGCGGAGGACGGTCACCGTGGTAACTACACCTCCAGCGGGGGACGGTCACCGTGGTAACTACACCTCCAGCGGGGGACGGTCACCGTGGTAACTCCACCTCCAGCGGGGGACGGTCACCGTGGTAACTACACCTCCAGCGGGGGACGGTCACCGTGGTAACTACACCTGCAGCGGGGGACGGTCACCGTGGTAACTACACCTCCAGTGGGGGACGGTCACCGTGGTAACTACACCTCCAGCGGGGGACGGTCACCGTGGTAACTCCACCTCCAGCGGGGGCCGTGAGGTGAGGAGGAGACGCTGCACATCCCCCATACAATGCTGCCCGTCCCCAACACTGAGGAGCCGCAGTCACATGGAGCAGGAGCCTCCACAGGAACAGCTCTGATCTCCCCCCACACTCTCCTCTCACAGATTCACCACAAACCCTCCTGTCATCTCACCGGAATGGCGGGAACCGGAAATCTGCTGCTGGCTGACCGCAGAGAACACGAGCTGCGCACACCCGGGACGGAGCGGCTGCACTGAGCGCGGGAGGACCTGTGGTGACGTCACCGTCATGTGACCAGGGGCGGGGCTCAGGGGAAAAGAGGCGAAGGACCTGTGGGGACGTCACCGTCATGTGATGAGGGGGCGGAGCTCAGGAGAGAGGAGGCAAGGACCTGTGGTGACGTCACCGTCATGTGATCAGGGGGCGGGGCTCAGGAGACAAGTGGTGAAGGACCTGTGGTGACGTCACCGTCATGTGATCAGGGGGTGGGGCTCAGGAGACAAGTGGTGAAGGACCTGTGGTGACGTCACCGTCATGTGATCAGGGGGCGGGGCTCAGGAGACAAGTGGTGAAAGACCTGTGGAGACATCACCGTCATGTGATGAGGGGGCGGGGCTCAGGAGACAAGTGGTGAAGGACCTGTGGTGACGTCACTGTCATGTGATCAGGGGGCGGGGCTCAGGAGACAAGTGGTGAAGGACCTGTGGTGACGTCACCGTCATGTGGTGAGGGGCGGGGCTCAGGAGAGAAGTGGTAAAGGACCTGTGGGGACATCATGGCCATGCGACTAGAAGGGGTGGCGACTCTTCCTCCATAGAACAGAGTAGCTGAGCACACAGAAAGCTGTGGGTGTCATGGCGGGGTTTGAAGTATTTTGGGGTCACAGATTAGGTAAGTGGATGTTCATGCACGAGCTGGGAGGGGCTGATGTTGCTTGCATGGGACTGTGTGCTCGGGCTCTGCCTAGGGAAGGGGGTGCGCTGCCGCTGTAACCAAGGTCGCACCTTTAAAGGGATTCTGTAATGCTGTAGAGAAGCCCTCAATGTAACCTGAAAGATAAGAAAACCAAGTTAACTCCTACGCACCAGGGGTGCACCCGATGTCGCGGTCCGGGTCCTCCCATCTTCATGCGATGATGTCCTCCCTCTTCTGCTGCGGCTCCGGCGCAGGCGCACTGCTCTGTCCTGTTCAGGGCAGAGTAAAGTCCTGCAGTGCACTGGGAAAGGTCAGAGAGGTCCGGCGCACTGCAGGAATCTGCTCTGCCCTCAACAGGTCAGAGCAGTGCGCCGGAGCCGGAGCCGCAGTAGATGTAAGAAGGAGGACGTCATCGCATGAAGATGGGAGGCGCTGGATGGCGACACTGAGCGCACCCCCGGGTGAGTATAATCTGACTCATTTTTCTTCTCTTTCAGGTTACATCGGGGCTTATCTACAGCACTACAGAATGCATTACAGAATGCTGTAGATAAGCCCCTGATGGCGGTGGCCGCAGCTTATAGGCCAAAAATGGGGTGACAGATTCCCTTTAAGGCTCGGGCCCCTGTTTTGGTCGCTGTGACGTGGTAGTGGGCTTCATACAATCTGATCAGAATATAATGGCCTCATGTTCAGGTTGTACATTGTTGCTGATGGACATTAGATCACGGTGTGAATTTTGGGAGGGGCGGCCGTGTCAGGATTTTTCTTACATAAATGTCTTTGTTTTCTTCTAGGTGTTGTGGGTTTCCTCCATCTTCTTTCTCCGTGCCCTCCACAGTAGTGACCTCTTTGGATGTCATTTCATCGTTTGTCATCTCTCCACCAAGTTCAGTGCTGGAGCCTCCACCATCCGGGTTCTCCCAGTGTCAGTGTATGACAAATGATCCAGACGAAAACAAATGCTGTGAAGCCAAGATGAGTGCATATTCAGGCAAAGATAAAAATGCTCCTACCAGAGCTTCTAATCTAAAGAGACATTTACAGCGCTTTCATCCAGAAGTACTGAAAGCAGTGGATGAGAAAGACTGCATCCAAACCAATGAACCAGTGCCCAGCTCTTCCAGCCAAATAAAGGAGCAGAGAACTTTGCAGCCATCAGTTGCAAGATATTTTGTCAGTGACAAAGTTACTGTGACAATGACAGTAGATACATTTAAAAAACAGATCATAGAGCTTGTTGTAAAGGATAGTGTGCCTATTTCATTATTTTCACGACCAGCTTTTATGTGTCTGAATGGGGAAATGGCCCGCAAGCTTGGTGTTTCTCTGGAGAGAGAGAGTATTAGAAAATTAGTAATCGAAGAAGCTTTTAAACAAAAGGAAGAACTTAAAAAAACTCTCAAGGGACGCTTTCTGTTTTTTAAAATGGATGCCTGCACACGTCACAGAGTGAACTATTTTGCCATCAATGTCCGATTTGTTTGTGACAAAAATGAAATAGTTACCAAGACATTGGCAGTAAAAGACACCAAAGCTCATCACACCAGTGAGTTTCTCCAGATCTTGGTGGAAAAGGTTCTGCAAGACTATGAACTTAAAAAAGAGCAAGTTCTTTCTGTCGTAACTGACAATGCTTCAAATATGATAAGTACTATTAAGCTAATGAGAGTAATGATGGTGACCAGCAGCTAGAAGAACATTCTGGGTCCACAGACACAGAAATGTTTGAAATACAGGAACACAGTATTGTAACTGAGGAGCAAACTGAAGTTGCTTCAGATGAACAGCAACATGATAGTTTAGATGACTTTGTTGAAACTGTGTCAATATGTTCTTTCATTCATCACATGCGCTGTGTTGTGCATACGCTACAGCTGGCTATAAGAGACAGTCTGCAAGAAGGACATGCTGCTGCACTGATTGGCAAGGTGAGAAAATTGGCTACTGTTGCCAGAACCCCTAAAGTTGACTCAATTTTGAAGAGACGTGCTGGAAAAGGGGCAATTATTGATCAAGCCACACGATGGGGCAGTACTTACTTAATGATTCAGCGCTTGGTTGAACTGAAAACCTTTCTTGTAGACATGGCTAACCCTCAACTGACGCTAAATGAAAGTCAGTGGAATCAGGTGACTGAGCTGGAAAAATTGCTAGAGCACCCATTTACAGTGACTAAAAAATTACAAGCAGAGGACTTAACTACAGGTATTTTCTTAAAGGAGTGGAAGAACCTGATGTTTCGCCTGTCCCAAAGAGGAGGGTTAATTGCAAGTGGCATTGCTACATCAATGAAACGGAGAGAGGAGCTACTATTACAAAATAACATTCTTTTGGCAGCTGTTTATGAAGACCCAATGCATCGGATTCTTCTAGATGATCAACAGCTAAGTAAAGGAAAAGAAGCTCTGTTTGAAATAGCAGTAAGGATGAAAGGGTTGCAGAACAGTCAGGAGGAACAAGAAGAATTTGGTCGTCCTGCCACATCTTCACCCTCATCTTCACCTGATGAAGAATTTAATTTCGAAAAATATTTGGATCACAAGGACCGTGCAAAGCGTTCCCGCATAGAAGAGTCATCCCCATCAAGGAACACAGCCAGTACATTTCAGCAGAATTTTTCATGTGCACTAAAAGAAATTGAGAAATTTGACCGTTCATCAAAAATAACAGTGCAACAAGCGATTCCTCTGTATCCTGACATTGTCAGAGATGTTGCCCGAGTGGTTACTGCTTTGCCACCAACACAAGTTAGTGTAGAGAGGTTGTTCTCTGCTCTCAAAATAATTATATCAGATTTGAGGGCATCCATGAAGGAGGATCTGACAGAGGCAATACTTTTTCTGAGGACAAATTTATAGATTTCTTATTAACTGCATAAAAGTGTTTATTGCATATTTACTTACAGTTTAGAAAAGTTTATAAAAGTTATTTGCTATATTCTAATTGTATTCTAATAAATGTAGTTTTTGCTCTAAGTGGTCTGATTACTTATATGATGGTGAGAAACTGAATAAGCACGATGTTTAATATTTTACAACAGTAAATTTGTTGTTATGAATTGGCCATTTATGAAGGAGTCGGAGCCTGATAAAATCTCGGAGTCGGAGTCGCAACTGTGGCTTACCGACTCCACAGCCCTGTCTCCCACAATAGGTGTGACCCAGCGCCCCTCCAATGTCCAATAGATGAGTCTAAGATCTCCGATATTCCCCTCTTCCCACAGCTTGCTAGGGTGGGTCCTGTGGGGGTCTACCACCTTTTCATTTCCTTTGTCCAATATTTCGTTCTCACCTTTACCGTATTTGCCTTACATACTGTCTGTACTTTGCTTCTCTATGTCTTTTTTCGGGGCTTTGTTTTATGTTTTTTGGTTTTTGGGGTCATCCTAGGACGTGTTATCTGTGGCACAGGGCCCACCTAGATCCCCTTCCCTTTACCCACACTCATGTCCTATAGTGGATTCAATGAGAAAGGAATTTTGTGTTAAGTACCGCAATACATTAATCTCTAATGTGCCTTAACCCCTTTCTGCCATTAGACGTACTATTCCGTCCATGTGACCTAGGACCTAAGTCCCAAGGACGGGATAGTACATCTAACGCGATCAGCGGCGCTCACGGGGGGAGTGCTGCTGATCGCGGCCGGGTGTCAGCTGATTATCACAGCTGACACCCGGCACTATGTGTCAGGGGTGGTCATGGACCACCCTCGGCACATTAACCCCTGGCACACTGCGATCAAACATGATCGCAGTGTACCAGGGGCATAGGAGAGAAGCGCACAGGGAGAGGGCTCCCTCTATGCTCCCCTGAGACCCCCGGAGTGGCGCATTGTGCTGCGTTGCTCCGAGGGTCCTCCTCCTTGCAGGCCCCCAGATTCAATATGGCCGTGGGGGTCTTCAGGGAGGCGGCTTCCTCAGTGCCTGCAGAGTGCAGGCACGGAGGAAGCCTGCAGCAGCGCCTGTCAGATTGCTGATCTGATAGAGTGCTGTGCAATTTGTCAGACTAGCGATCTGACACATGAGTGATGTCTCCCCCCCCCGGGACATTGTAATAAAAAAAAGAAAAAGTGTAAAAATAATTTCTAAAATAATCGCTAAATAAAAAAAAAATATTCCCTAATAAATTCACTTTTTGGAAAAAAAATAAATAAAAGTACACATATTTAGTATTGCTGTGTCCGTAACGACCCGCCCTATAAAACTGTCCCACTAGTGAACCCCTTCAAAAAAAAAAAGCAAAAAACAATGCTTTATCATCATACCGCCGAACAAAAAGTGCGATAATGCGCAATAAAAAAAGCAGATATAAATAAACATGGTACCGCTGAAAATGTCATCTTGTCCCGCAAAAAACGAGCCACCATACAGCGTCATCAGCGAAAAAATAAAAAAGTTATAGCTCGCAGAATAAAGCGATGCAAAAATAATTATTTTTTATATAAAATTGTTTTCATTGCATAAAAGCGCCAAAACATAAAAAAACGACCTAAATGAGTTATCGCTGTAATCGTACTGACCCGATGAATAAAACCGCTTTATCAATTTTACCGCACGCGGAACGGTGTAAACGGACTCCCCCAAAAGAAATTCATGAAACGCTGGTTTTTGTTCATTCTGCGTCCCAAAAATCGGAATAAAAAGTGATCAAAAAATGTCACGTGCCCGAAAATGGCACCAATCAAAACGTCAACTCGTCCCGCAAAAAATAAGACCTCACATGACTCAGTGGGTTAAAATACGGAAAAATTATAGCTCTCAATATGTGGTGATGCAAAAACTATTTTTACAATAAAAAGCGTCTTTTAGCGTGTGACAGCCGCCAAACATAAAAACCGCCATAAATAGTAAATCAAACCCCCCGTTATCACCCCCTTAGCTAGGGAAAAATAATAAAATTTAAAAAATGTATTTATTTCCATTTTCCCATTAGTGTTAGGGCCGAGATTAGGGTTAGGGTTGGAGTTAGAATTGTGGGGTTTCCACTGTTTGGGCACATCAGGGGCTCTCCAAACGCAACATACGGTGCTCCTTCCCTTCCAAGCTCTGCCATGCACCAAAACAGTGGTTTACCCCACATATGGGGTATCAGCCTACTCAGGACAAATTGGACAACAACTTTTGGGGTCCTATTTCTCCTGTTACCCTTGGGAAAATAAAACATTAATGGCAAAAATATCATTTTTG
Source organism: Dendrobates tinctorius (assembly GCF_039654945.1). Classification (NCBI taxonomy): domain Eukaryota; kingdom Metazoa; phylum Chordata; class Amphibia; order Anura; family Dendrobatidae; genus Dendrobates; species Dendrobates tinctorius. The sequence continues at coordinate 988,219 of NW_027361847.1, forward strand.
TGGAAAAAAATTATAATTTTTTTTATTTGTATGGCTCTACGTTATAAACTTCTGTGAAGCCCTTGGGGGTTCAAAGTGCTCACCATGCATCTAGATAAGTTCCGTGGGGGGGGTCTAGTTTCCAAAATGGGGTCACTTGTGGGGGGTTTCCACTGTTTAGGCACATCAGGGGTTCTTCAAATGCGACATGACACCCGCAGACGATTCCATCAAAGTCTGCATTCCAAACATCACTACTTCCCTTCCGAGCCCCGACGTGTGCCCATACAGTAGTTTTCTCCCACATATTGGGTATCGGCGTACTCAGGAAAAATTGGACAACAACTTTTGGGGTCCTGTTACCCTTGGAGAAATAAAAAAAAAAACTGGGGACTAAAAGGTCATGTTAGTGGAAAAAATATTATTTTATTTTATTTTCTCGCCCGGGCGTTATAAACTTCTGTGAAGCCCTTGGGGGTTCAAAGTGCTCACAACACATCTAGATAATCATAGAATCATAGAATCGTAGAGTTGGAAGGGACCTCCTGGGCCATCTGGTCCAACCCCCTGCTCAAAGCAGGATTCGCTAAATCATCCCAGTCAGATGTCTGTCCAGCCTCTGTTTGAAGACATCCATTGAAGGAGAACTCACCACTTCTCGTGGCAGCTTGTTCCACTCATTGATCACTCTAACTGTCAAAAAGTTTTTTCTAATATCTAATCTGTGTCTCCTCCCATTCAGTTTCATCCCATTGCTTCTAGTCTTTCCTTGTGCAAATGAGAATAAAGATGATCCTTCTACAATGTGACAGCCCTTGAGATATTTGTAGACAGCTATTAAGTCTCCTCTCAGTCTTCTCTTTTGCAAACTAAACAATCCCAAATCCTGCAACCTTTCCTCATAAGACAGGGTTTGCAGACCGGTCACCATTCTGGTCGCTCTTTTCTGAACTTGCTCCAGTTTGTTGATGTCTTTTTTAAAATGTGGTGCCCAAAACTGGACACAATATTCCAGATGAGGTCTGACCAAAGAGGAGTAGAGGGAAATAATGACTTCACGTGATCTAGACTGTATGCTTCTGTTAATACATCCTAGAATTGCATTTGCTTTTTTGCTGCTGCATCACACTGTTGACTCATATTCAGTTTGTGATCTATTAGTATACCCAAGTCTTTTTCACATGTGCTGTTGCTTAGGCCTATTCCTCCCATTCTGTATATGCTTTTTTCATTTTTATTGCCCAGATGTAGTACTTTGCATTTTTCCCTGTTAAAAACCATTCTGTTAGTTGCTGCCCACTTCTCCAGTTTATTTATATCTTTTTGAATCCTCTCTCTCTCTTCTCTAGTATTAGCTATCCCTCCTAGCTTTGTGTCATCAGCAAATTTAATCAGTTTACCCTCAATTCCTTCATCTAAATCGTTGATAAAGATGTTGAACAATAAAGGGCCCAGGACAGAGCCCTGTGGTACCCCACTTGAGACATTCTTCCAACTGGATGTGCTGCCATTTACGACCACTCTTTGGGTCCGATCACTAAGCCAGTTATGAATCCACCTAACAGTTGCCTTGTCCATTCCATACTTAGTCATTTTTTCAATAAGGATTGTATGAGATACTTTGTCAAATGCTTTGCTGAAGTCAAGATATACTATATCTACAGCATTTCCTTGATCCACCCAATCAGTGATTCCGTCATAGAAGGAAATTAAGTTAGTCTGACATGACTTATTAGTTACAAACCCATGCTGACTCTGTTTAATCACTTCATTCTTATCCAGGTACTGACATACATGTTGTTTAATAATTTGTTCAAAGATCTTTCCTGGTATAGAAGTCAGACTCACCGGCCTATAGTTGCCTGGGTCCACCTTCTTCCCCTTTTTGAAGATAGGAACAACATTTGCTCTTCTCCAGTCTTCCGGGACTTCTGTTCTCCAAGAATTTTCAAATATTATGGAGAGGGGTTCAAAAATTTCTACTGCTATCTCCTTCAGTACTCTGGGGTGTAATTCATCTGGACCTGGAGACTTGAATTCATTTAGGTTAGCTAAGTGTTTCCTCACTATCTTTCTGTTTATAGATATCCTGGATTCTTCTATTCCCTTAATAGGACAGTGAAGAACAGTTGATGTCACATTTCCTTTCTGAGAGAAAACAGATGCAAAATAGGAATTTAAAAGTTCGGCCTCAACATCCTGTCTTACCATGTCATCATTTTCATCCTGTAAAAATCCTATAGCATCTTTGACTTTTCTTTTACTTTTGACATATCCCCAAAATCCTTTATTATTGCTTTTGACATCTCTTGCAAGCCTCAATTCATTGTCAGCTTTAGCTAATCTGATTTGTGACCTGCAGGTTCTGCAGACAGCATTATATTCTTCTTTAGATATGCCTCCCTCTTTCCATTTTATAAACTTTTTTTCTTCCATTTTAGCATGTGCTTAAGTTCTGTGTTCATCCATCCTGGCTTCCTTAAATGCTTCCTATTCTTCCCTCTTTTCGGAATTGTTAACAATTGTGCTTTGAGAATTTCATTTTTCAAGATTTCCCATCCTTCCTGGACATTTTTGTCTTTAAGGATATCCAGCCATTGGATCCCTCCAATTCTCTTTCTGAATCCCTTAAAATCTGCCTTTCTGAAATCTAACCTTGACGTCTGAGTCTTCACAGGTCTTCCTCCTCTAGTTATCCAAAATTCTAAAATAGCATGGTCGCTACCTCCTTGGGTCCCAGCCACTTTTACCTCCTCAACCATTTCCTCCCAGTTTATAAGGATTAGATCCAAGGTAGCAGTTCCCCTTGTTTTCTCCCCTACCTTTTGGAAGATAAAGTTGTCAGCAAGAGAGGATAAGAATTTCCTTGACCTGTTAGTTTTGCCTGAGAGAGATTCCCAACAAATGTCTGTATAGTTGAAATCTCCCATGACAACTATGTCATATTTTTTGGAGAACTTGGCCATTTGATGCATAAAGAGTTCATCCATATCTTCAGCTTGCACAGGTGGCCTGTAGTAAGTTCCTTGGGGGGTCTAGTTTCCAAAATGGGGTCACTTGTGGGGGGTTTCCACTGGTTAGGCACATCAGGGGCTCTCCAAATGTGACATGGTGCCCGATCTCAATTCCAGCCAATTTTGCGTTGAAAAAGCCAAATGGTGCTCCTTCCCTTCTGAGCTCTGCCATGCGCCCAAACAGTGGTTTCCCCCCCACATATCAGGTATCAGCGTACTCAGGACAAATTGCCCAATAACTTTTGCAGTCCAATTTCTCCTGTTACCCTTGGTAAAATAAAAAAATTGGACCTGAAGTAATTTTTTTTGTGAAAAAAAGTTTGTTCATTTTTTTTAAACATTCAAAAAATTCCTGTGAAGCACCTGAAGGGTTAATAAACTTCTTAAATATGGTGTTGAGCACCTTAAGGGGTGCAGTTTTTAGAATGGTGTCACCTTTGGGTATTTTCTATATATAGACCCCTCAAAGTGGCTTCAAATGTGATGTGGTCCGTAAAAATAAAATGGTGTAAAAATGAGAAATCACTGGTCAACTTTTAACCCTTATAACTTCCTACCACAAAAAAAATTTTGGTTCCAAAATTGTGCTGATGTAAAGTAAACATGTGGGAAATGTTACTTATCGAGTTTTTTGTGTGCCGTATCTCTGTGATTTAAGGGCATAAAAATTCAAAGTTGGAAAATTGTGAAATTTTTCCCAAATTTCCATTTTTTTCACAAATAAACGCAAGTTATATGAATGAAATTTTACCACTAACATGAAGTACAATATGTCACAAGAAAACAATGTCAGAATCACCGGGATCCATGGAAGCGTTCCAGAGTTATTACCTCATAAAGGGACAGTGGTCAGAATTGTAAAAATTGGCCCGGTAATGAACGTGCAAACCACCCTTGGGGGTAAAGGGGTTAATTCATTGTTTTGATTTCTAAAACTCATTATCATTCATTTGTATGTATACATATATTTATATATTTTAGTTCTATTTGACATATAATAAAATAGTATGACAAATATGAGTTGAATTTTCATTTCTAGAATGATAAAGCTCGGAGGGACATTAGTGGATTTCCGTATTTTTCGCTTTGTAAGACGCACTTTTTTCCTCCAAAGTTGGGAAAGTTCAGGTGCGTCTTTAAGCGTACATGCCTTACTGATACTGTGGGTATAGGCCGAAGGCTGGGATGAGGGGGGGTGTCCGGGTGCCCGGTGGTTGCTGGCCGCTGCTGCTGGTGTCTCCGGTGCCCAGCGGTGCTGCGTGGGTGTCCGGCGCTGCCCGGGGCTCTGCCGAATTTTTGCGACATGCTGAACCCCAGTACTTCCATGGTTCCCTGTGCGTGTACTGTGGACTCCGGGAATAAGGCCGGCACTGGGGGGTGGCGCATGCGCAGACAGTGATCTCGAGAGATGAGATCTCAGCGCTGCACATCGGAGCACCTGCCTGCGACCTGCAGAATCGCCCCACTCCTGCCTCCTCCAGCATCGACCCTGGGACACCGCTTCACCGCAGCCACCACCCCGGTAAGCAATAAGACGCATGGATTATAAGAAGAACCACCATTTTATTAAAAAAAAAAATTCTTATTTTGCTCCTCAAAATTTGGGGTGCGTCTTAGAATCATAGAATCGTAGAGTTGGAAGGGACCTCCTGGGCCATCTGGTCCAACCCCCTGCTCAAAGCAGGATTCGCTAAATCATCCCAGTCAGATGTCTGTCCAGCCTCTGTTTGAAGACTTCCATTGAAGGAGAACTCACCACTTCTCGTGGCAGCCTGTTCCACTCATTGATCACTCTAACTGTCAAAAAGTTTTTTCTAATATCTAATCTGTGTCTCTTCCCATTCAGTTTCATCCCATTGCTTCTAGTCTTTCCTTGTGCATAGTCTTATAATCCGAAAAATCCGGTAACTGCAGTTGGATCTGTATTGGGCTGTGTCCCCACATTGCGGTTTATTGGGGGAACTATCTGCAGGGAAGTCCTCACCAGTAGACCAGACCCGCACTTCCATGGAGCCCGTACAGCCGGACCAGCTGTATGGTGGTTTTTTTTAGTCCATAATTGATTTTTCTTATAAATACATAAGCTGCTTCTCGCTGAGGGTCTGACTGCTGCTGTCACCACTGATGGGACAGGCGATGGCAGATTTTCCAGAAGAAAAATATCTTTGTAATGTTAGGCAATATTCACGTTTTATTTTTTGGATACTAATGGTTTACAAAATTCTGACGACCTGTGACAGAGCTGGAATGAATGTGTCGCATGGATTTATGTCTTGCTCCATCAATGAAGGAATGTGCTCCTCAGACCTCCTGGAGACTTCACAGCCCTGGATCAGACCTAACATCACAGGACAATAAGGGGAGGTGCACACGTTGCGGATTGCTGGGCGGAATTTTCCGCTTGGAATCTGCATCTTTTGGCAGAATCCGCAGGTCAAAGTCAGCAGGTTTTTTGTGCGGATTTCTCCTGCGTTTTTACACCTGTGGATTCCTGTAATGGAATGGGTGTAAAAACGCTGCGGAATCCACAAAGAATTGACATGCTGCGGAAAATAAAATGCGTTTCCGCGCAGATTATTTTCTGATAGCAGCTCTCGGCCTCGCCTGTTTGATGTACATCCCTTGCCTGCCACATGTGTTACATTTAGTGGTGCAGATCTTTATTAAAAATTACCCATGTGTGAGAGCTGCTGCTGCAGAAATTGTAGGACGTCTGTGCACACTTATGGCGCTCACTCCCTGCAGCTGCTCGCCTGTCTGCACTGCAGCGTCACTTCTGCCTTCTTGCTCAGCGCCTCATATGCGACGTATCAACAAGGTGGAAGTCAATAGATGAAGACATTGTGTGAGCAGAAGCAATAATGGAGTATTAACTGCAGCACGCACGGGTGAGTCGCTCTGCGGAACCAGGGGAAGAGTCTAGAGGAGATCATTTGCATATTCCCAGTGCCTTCTGGGATAAGTGAAGAGTCTCCGCGAGCTCAAACGATCACTGGGTTTTGGCCGTTGCAGCTGAAAAGAGGAAATCGGAAAACCAGGGAAAGAGTCTAGAGGAGATCATTTGCATATTCCCAGTGCCTTCTGGGATAAGTGAAGAGTCTCCGCGAGCTCAACGATCACTGGGTTTTGGCCGTTGCAGCTGAAAAGAGGAAATCGGAAAACCAGGGGAAGAGTCTTGAGGAGATCATTTGCATATTCCCAGTGCCTTCTGGGATAAGTGAAGAGTCTCCGCGAGCTCAACGATCACTGGGTTTTGGCCGTTGCAGCTGAAAAGAGGAAATCGGAAAACCAGGGGAAGAGTCTTGAGGAGATCATTTGCATATTCCCAGTGCCTTCTTGGATAAGTGAAGAGTCTCCGCGAGAAGAAATTCGAAGTGCACCTGAAGAAACAGAGGAATGGAGACATGTGACCCAGAGAAGCAGGAGGATCGGGAGGCAGTCAGCACCCATACTGCTCAGGAACCAGTACCAGGCTCTCACGCAGGAAAACAATGAAGAAATACATCAGGATAAGACTTTGCCAACAAGCAGCAACCTTGTACACCTTCAGAGTCCTCCTGGATGGAGAAAGAAAAATGTTGTGAAGAAGAAACTGAGAGTGGTGGTCATGGGGGATTCCCTGTTGAGAGGAACTGAGGCCGCTATCTGCAGACCGGATATAACTTCAAGAGAAATGTGCTGTCTTCCAGGTGCAAAAATTAAAGATGTGTCTGACAGGATATCAGGACTCTTCAGACCTACAGATGACTACCCATTCCTGCTACTACATGTGGGGACAAATGACACCGCAAGAAACGACCTGGAAACCATCTGCAGAGACTTTGAAGACTTAGGCAAGAAAGTGAAAGAACTGGGAGCGCAGGTGGTCTTCTCTTCCATCCTCCCAGTGGATGGCCATGGAACAAGGAGGTGGAAAAAGATTCTGCAGGTGAACAACTGGCTACGTCGATGGTGCCGTCAGCAACGATTTGGATTTCTGGATCACGGAGTGAACTACTTATACGATGGACTACTTGCTAGAGATGGGGTGCACCTTACGAAGACTGGAAAGCAAGTATTTGGAAGTCGCCTTGCTACACTTGTAAGGAGAGCTTTAAACTAGAACAACATGGGAAGGGAAGCAAAAGACCAGAAAAAGCCATACACCTGACAAATGCTATTGAGAACTCTGCTATTAGAAGTGGAAAGGAAGAACAAAGACGAAAGAATCTAATTAATAAAAATATTGGAGAAAGCGAAACCAATCACAAACTAAAATGTTTCTATACTAATGCACAAAGCATGGGCAACAAACAAGGAGAATTGGAACTACTAACACAGGAAAAGAAATATGACGTCATTGGAATCACTGAAACTTGGTGGGACAATACACATGATTGGAATACAAGACTAGAAGGATACAACTTATTTGCAAGAAACAGACTTGATAAACGAGGAGGGGGTGTCGCACTGTATGTTAGAAACGCGTATATCTGCACAGAGATTGAAGCTTCAGAGACTGGGAGTTCTGTGGAAACTGTTTGGGTAAGAATACAAGGACAGAACAATGGAAAGGACACCATTGTAGGCATTTACTACAGGCCGCCTGTGCAAGCTGAAGATATGGATGAACTCTTTATGCATCAAATGGCCAAGTTCTCCAAAAAATATGACATAGTTGTCATGGGAGATTTCAACTATCCAGACATTTGTTGGGAATCTCTCTCAGGCAAAACTAACAGGTCAAGGAAATTCTTATCCTCTCTTGCTGACAACTTTATCTTCCAAAAGGTAAGGGAGAAAACAAGGGGAACTGCTACCTTGGATCTAATCCTTATAAACAGGGAGGAAATGGTTGAGGAGGTAAAAGTGGCTGGGACCCTAGGAGGTAGCGACCATGCTATTTTAGAATTTTGGATAACTAGAGGCGGAAGACCTGTGAAGACTCAGACGTCAAGGTTAGATTTCAGAAAGGCAGATTTTAAGGGATTCAGAAAGAGAATTGGAGGGATCCAATGGCTGGATATCCTTAAAGACAAAAATGTCCAGGAAGGATGGGAAATCTTGAAAAATGAAATTCTCAAAGCACAGTTGTTAACAATTCCGAAAAGAGGGAAGAATAGGAAGCATTTAAGGAAACCAGGATGGATGAACACAGAACTTAAGCACATGCTAAAAAGGAAGAAAAAAATGTTTATAAAATGGAAAGAGGGAGGCATATCTAAAGAAGAATATATTGGTGTCTGCAGAACCTGCAGGGCACAAATCAGATTAGCTAAAGCTGAAAATGAATTGAGGCTTGCAAGAGATGTCAAAAGCAATAATAAAGGATTTTGGGGATATGTCATAAGTAAAAGAAAAGTCAAAGATGCTATAGGATTTTTACAGGATGAAAATGATGAAATGGTAAGACAGGATGTTGAGAAGGCTGAACTTTTAAATTCCTATTTTGCATCTGTTTTCTCTCCGAAAGGAAATGTAACATCAACTGTTATTCACTGTCCTATTAAGGGAATAGAAGAATCCAGGATATCTATAAACAGAAAGATAGTGAGGAAACACTTAGCTAACCTAAATGAATTCAAGTCTCCAGGTCCAGATGAATTACACCCCAGAGTACTGAAGGAGATAGCAGAAGAAATTTTTGAACCCCTCTCTATAATCTTTGAAAATTCTTGGAGAACAGGAGAAGTGCCAGAAGACTGGAGAAGAGCAAATGTTGTTCCTATCTTCAAAAAGGGGAAGAAGGTGGACCCAGGTAACTATAGGCCGGTGAGTCTGACTTCTATACCAGGAAAGATCTATGAACAAATTATTAAACAACATGTATGTCAATACCTGGATAAGAATGAAGTGATTAAACAGAGTCAGCATGGGTTTGTAACTAATAAGTCATGTCAGACTAACTTAATTTCCTTCTATGACGGTATCACTGATTGGGTGGATCAAGGAAATGCTGTAGATATAGTATATCTTGACTTCAGCAAAGCATTTGACAAAGTCTCTCATACAATCCTTATTGAAAAAATGATTAAGTATGGAATGGACAAGGCAACTGTTAGGTGGATTCATAACTGGCTTAGTGATCGGACCCAAAGAGTGGTCGTAAATGGCTGCACATCCAGTTGGAAGAATGTCTCAAGTGGGGTACCACAGGGCTCTGTCCTGGGCCCTGTATTGTTCAACATCTTTATCAACAATTTAGATGAAGGAATTGAGGGTAAACTGATTAAATTTGCTGATGACACAAAGCTAGGAGGGATAGCTAATACTAGAGAAGAGAGAGGATTCAAAAAGATTTAAATAAACTGGAGAAGTGGGCAGCAACTAACAGAATGGTTTTTAACAGGGAGAAATGCAAAGTACTACATCTGGGCAATAAAAATGTAAAAAGCATATATAGAATGGGAGGAATAGGGCTAAGTGACAGCACATGTGAAAAAGACTTGGGTATACTAATAGATCACAGACTGAATATGAGTCAACAGTGTGATGCAGCAGCAAAAAAGGCAAATGCAATTCTAGGATGTATTAACAGAAGCATACAGTCTAGATCACGTGAAGTCATTATTTCCCTCTACTCCTCTTTGGTCAGACCTCATCTGGAATATTGTGTCCAGTTTTGGGCACCACATTTTAAAAAAGACATCAACAAACTGGAGCAAGTTCAGAAAAGAGCGACCAGAATGGTGACCGGTCTGCAAACCCTGTCTTATGAGGAAAGGTTGCAGGATTTGGGATTGTTTAGTTTGCAAAAGAGAAGACTGAGAGGAGACTTAATAGCTGTCTACAAATATCTAAAGGGCTGTCACATTGTAGAAGGATCAACTTTATTCTCATTTGCACAAGGAAAGACTAGAACCAATGGGATGAAACTGAATGGGAGGAGACACAGATTAGATATTAGAAAAAACTTTTTGACAGTTAGAGTGATCAATGAGTGGAACAGGCTGCCACGAGAAGTGGTGAGTTCTCCTTCAATGGAAGTCTTCAAACAGAGGCTGGACAGACATCTGACTGGGATGATTTAGCGAATCCTGCTTTGAGCAGGGGGTTGGACCAGATGGCCCAGGAGGTCCCTTCCAACTCTACGATTCTATGATTCTATGATTCTATGATCATGTAATGAACACAGCAGGGTGGCCCTCAAAGTCGCTCACGAGCATCACTGGAGCATGGAGGATACAGGACACAGACCAAACACCTCCCACAGAGTAACAGCTTGTCTTTGCCTCTGGGCAGCCTGGCACAAGTGAGCCAATACATGCTGCTGTGCCTGCGCAACGACTGCAGAGTTGCCTGATCGTACCCTCCTGATTACTGGGTTGCCACCCTGCTGGATCCCTGCTGCAAAGACAAACTACCATCATTACTTCCAATAATGGAGCGGGATGGCAAAATGTGTGAATGAAAGCACACGCTGGTAGAGGCACTACGGACGGCGTTCCCACCTGACAGATGAAACACATGGCATATGAGGAGGAGGAAGTCGCCAACGCACCTGGGGCACCACCTCGGAAGGGAGGGTCAGCATGGCTGAAATATGAAAAAAAATTCATCAGCACGCCACAACATCCACCACCACCATCTGATACGGTGTCCGTACAACCAGGGGCCAGCGTTATAACAACATGGTGGAAGAGTACTTGTCCATGTCCACATGTCTGCAGGTACTAAGTGACGGGTCTGCCCATTTAACTTGTTGATTTCCAAACTAGACCCATGGCCTAGGCTTGTCCTTTTTTTACTTGTGAGTCCTGGCAAGCCCCATGTTAAGTGTAATGTCGGAACGTGTTTATCACAGCGGGGGTTGTAATCACACATAGGCGCATCCACATATCAGGATCCTGTCAGCGCCGGCGGGCTGCCGCGGCTGAACAGGGTAACTCACCCAGACTACGGGAGGACCCGGGGTCCGATACTGCAGGGAAAGTTCAGACAACAGGACCTGCGACACTGAAAGTAGTTTAGCAGTACAAGGACCTACGATCATGTGACCACAGGGCAGTGGCGTAGCGTGGGGGGGCGGTCCCCCCCAGGCGGCACATGTGTGGGGGCGACGCAGCAGCAATTCCTCTCTGTGGGAGAAGCGTGGAGGCAGTGAGGCACAGTGGAGTGCAGCGGCGGGCAGGGAGCAATCACAGCAGCTCCACTGCCTGCAAGCGGGAATAGCAGGAGCGGAGCTGCAAGGGTCCGTCCTGCTTCCTGCCCGGACGCTGCGCTTCCTGTTTGACACAGAGAAGCGCCGCTGAATGACACCATTCAGCGGCCACTGCTGTGTGAGCGAGGAAGCGCGGGCGATGCTGCGGACAGGTGAGAGAGGTGGTGTCTGTGTGTATATATGTCTGTGTGTGTATGTATATGTACAGTATGTGTGTATGTCTGTATGTACTGTCTGTCTGTGTGTATATATGTCTGTGTGTGTATGTATATGTACAGTATGGGTGTATGTCTGTATGTACTGTCTGTCTGTGTGTATATATGTCTGTGTGTGTATGTATATGTACAGTATGTGTGTATGTACTGTCTGTCTGTGTGTATATATGTCTGTGTGTGTATGTATATGTACAGTATGTCTGTATGTACTGTCTGTCTGTGTGTATATATGTCTGTGTGTGTATGTATATGTACAGTATGTCTGTATGTACTGTCTGTCTGTGTGTGTATGTCTGTCTGTGTGTAGGTTAGCCTGGCCCTGGAAGAGATGGGGACATGAGAAGACCGTGATGGGGAGAGAAGGCCATAATGCCTGGGGTGATGGGAGAAGGCCATGAGGGGGTAATGGGAGAAGGCCATGATGGGGGTGATGCAGAGAAGGCAATGATGGGAGTGATGGAGCAGGCAATCATGGGAGTGATGGAGCAGGCAATGATGGGGGTGATGGAGCAGGCAATGATGGGGTGATGGAGAAGGCAATGATGGGAGTGATGGGGAGAAGACAATGATGGGGTGATGAGCAGGCAATGATGGGAGTGATGGGGAGATGGGATTGATGGGGTGAAGGAGAAGGCAATGATGGGGAGAAGGCAAGGGTGGGGGTGATGGGGAGAGGGCAATGATGGGGGTGATGGAGAGGGCAATGATGGGGTGGTGGGGGAAAAATAAATGATGATGGGGTGGTGGGGGAGAATGCAATGATGGTGGTGGTGGAAAGGGCAATAAATGGGGGTGGTGGAGGAGGAGGAAATGATGGAGTTGGTGGAATGGGCAATGATGGGAGTGGTGGGGGAGAAGAAAATGATGGAGGTGGTGAAGAGGGCAATGATGGGGTGGGGGAGAGGACAATAATGGGATGCGAGGGGAGGAGGACAATGAGGGGTGTGAGGGATTGGGAAAGGGAAGAAGGGGGACTTATAATGGCCTTAGGAACAGGGGGAGGTGGAGGAAGACATTATCGTTTATTATGTCTAACACAGTCCCTTAGTATATAGTGTACTCACTATGTTTAACACAGTCCCTTAGTATATAGTGTACTCACTAATTCTGTATAACACCATCCTTAGTTACATAGTTTCCTCTTTTATTATGTATAACACCATCCCTTATTACGTACCATCCTCTCTAGTTATATATGATGCCATCCCTTATTATATAGCTTCCTCTGCTGTTATGTATAGTGCTGTCTCTTACATAGTGTATTCTTGTTAATTTTGTTATTTACAGCGCCCTCTTTTATTACATAGTCCCCTCTCTTTTTAGATATAAAATGACTGCTGATCGAGGAGCCGGTGACCAAACTACCAGTCCATCAGCTCCTCCATTAGAAAGGAAGCTTTCCCATGCTCCATCAGCCATCACTGCATTATACAGCTAACAAGACAGGACGGTATGTAATAAAAAACAGGGCTCTATATAATCCAATATGTAAGGTCTGTCACATTATTAAAAATTATTATTAAAAAAGCCATTAGGTCTTCATCCAGCATCATCAAGCTAATACATACATATATATATATATAGAGAGAACTGCAAGAAGATGAAAGTCTAGAAATAATAACAGCAGAGTTAGTAGCAGACTAAAAATTAGATCTTTGAGTGTAGTGTGGGCTCTTCGGATGCTTCCGGATTATCAACGACCAAAGGGGCGGCAAATTTTTCAACCGCCCCGGGCGCCACAAACAGTTGCTACGCCGCTGCCACAGGGGGCGTGGCTTAGCGTCCTGCTGCAGGATAGGCTTCTATTACAGGAATCCTGAAGCAAAGGGAAACTCAGGTCAGACAAGCGGAGGTCATACATGGGGAGGACAGCGCGGTACCAGAGGGACAAGCAGAGAATAGTCAAAACTTAAGCAATGAATCATACACAGAGATAGCAACACAGTACAAGGGAGGCAGTCAGAGAGTAATCAGGTCCAAGGCAAAAGAGTCATACACGGCAATAGCAGAGTAGTACAAAAGGAACAGGCAGAACTCATAACAGGGACAGAACCGGATCAAAACCAAGCAAGCATAAAGTATCACAGTCACAAAGCACACCAGGGTCACACACTCGGCCAAGGGTCTGAGTATAAGCGACAAGGAGTGAGCCCACAATGAGGCTATAAAAAGCCTCCCAGAATCTCAGAGTGAGGCTCTCAGATTAACCTCTAAACTACCTGATCCCACGAACTCAGCAGATCATGACACCACCCGTCCAAAGCCAACGTGGGCACTCTCGCATTCACTAAAATAAACCAGGAGTGGAGCACACAGGACTTGTCTGTACCTTTGGTTGACTAGACAAATGTACTATCTGCACCCAGACATTGTTATACTCTCTTTGCCATTCAATTTATTTAAGGGCCTCAGCAAAAATGAAGAGAAAAAAATCAACAAAAATAATGTTGGATACCATCTGCCCTGCCTCTTCCATCTACACCGCAATGTCCACCTACTGCTCGTCCACCTGCTGCTCATCCACTTACACCACCTCCTCCTCCACTTGGACATCCGACTACTGTATCTACATTGTTCTTTTTTATTTTATTTTACACTATGTTCTTTTAAGTGCTGTCCCTAAAAGATAAAGTAATAAAAAAACAACAACACAATAACTGTGTTGGATACCTCATCCCCTGCCTCTTCCACCTTCATCGCCACGTCCACCTCAAGCTTATCCACCTACTATACCTTCTCCTACATTTGGACCTACGCCTCTTTTTTTCTAAATTATAAAAAAAATTCTATTCTCTTATTTTAAGTAATCTCAATATCCACATTTGTTTTCAGGGCTATTGTCCTGCTTACCCCCATTTTATTCCCTTTTTCAGCTTTACCCCTTGATACCCCCATTTTGCAGCACGAAAGTTTGAGACCACGTTGACCTCTATGGGCTGAGATCTGGTCTCATTAAGCTGGGAATGGCCCAATAAACATGAACCTTTTCAGCCTATTAATCAGTCAACAGTTGTCTGCTTTTTATTTGCTGGTTATTAAAAAATGAATGGACTCCCGAAAAAAATTAATTAGGGTCCCCTCCATTTTTAATAAACAAATAAGGCAAAACAGACAGCTAAGGGCTAATATTAAAAATCTGTGATGGGCCATGGATATTGGCCCCTTCCCACACTAATAAAATTAGTCCTCAGCTGCACGATAAATGGATAATCTATTAGATATGCTGATTCTTGTGCTTTACCTCAGCTCTTCCTGATTGCTTTTGTGCAGTGGCAATTGGGGTAATTTATAAGTAGAATTCCAGCTGTTATTTGTAAAAAATCATAGCTTACAACAACCCCAGGGTTAGTAATAGAGGTGTCTATGAAACACCCCGATTAATAACACTGTAAGTAAAAATAAACACACAGATAAAAAAAACAAGGATTTTAAATATAAAAACAGACACCATCTTTCACCCATATATTTACCAAAAAAAAACACCTGCAGGTCCAATGTAATGCACAAGGTCTTGCGTAATCCACATCAATGTCCCAAGATGATCCCCGGTTCCAATACATAGAGGCCACAGAGACATCATAAAACATGACCTCTACCCATGTCTGCCGTACACACACTAAGGGTGGCATGGAAGCCACCACCTAAGTCTGGTATTAAACTACTCCAAAGGACCTGACCCTTTAACCCACTGGGATTTAGCTTTCTCAGTGTGAACCGGCTATTTCCAAGTGTGCAGAAGGACGAGATCCCTCTGGCTACTTGGATTTAGCTTTCTCATTGTGAGCCGGCTGTTTCAAAGTGGGCAGAAAGACCAGATCCCTCTAGCCACTTAGATTTGGCTTTCTCACGGTGAGCAGGATAAATCCAAGTGGGCAGAAGGACCTGGTCTTTTAGCTTACTAAGTCTGGTATTAAACCGCTCCAAGGGACCTGGTCCTTTAGCCCACTGAGATTTAGCTTTTCACAGTGAGCAGGCTAAAACCAAGTGGCCAGAGGGAACTGGTCCTTCTGCCCACTTGGAAATAGCCGACTCTCACTGAGAAAGCTAAATCGAAGTGGGCTAAAGGACCAGGTCCCTTGGAGTGGTTTAACACCAGACTTAGTGGACAAAAGGAACAGGTCCTTCTGCCCACTTGGATTTAGCTTGCTCACCGAGAAAAGTTTAATCCCAGTGGGTTAAAGGACCAGGTCCCTTGGAGAGGTTTAATACCAGACTTAGTAAGCTAAAAGACCAGGTCCTTCTGCCCACTTGGATTTAGGCTGCTCACTGTGAGAAAGCTAAATCCAAGTGGCCAGAGGGACCTGGTCCTTTAAACCACTTGGATTTAGCTTTTTCAGTGAGAACCGGCCATTTCCCAGTGGACAGAGGGACCTAATCATTTAAACCACTTGTATTTAGCTTTCTCAGTTTGAGCAGGCTATTTCCAAGTGGGCAGAAGGACCAGAGGTTCCTCTGGCCACTTGGATTTAGCTTTCTCAGTGAGGGTCGGCTATTTCCAAGAGGGCAGAAGGACCAAGTCTTTTAGCTTACTAAGTCTGGTGTTATACTACCCCAAGGGACCTGGTCCTTTAGCCAACTGAGATTTAGCTTTCTCACAGAGAGCAGGCTAAATCCAAGCTGGCAGAAGGACCTGGTCCTTTAGCCTGCTAGGTCTAGTATTAAAACACTCACAGGGACCTGGTCCTTCAGCCAACTGGGATTTAGCTTTCTCACAGAAGAGCAGGCTAAATGCAAGTTGGCAGAAGGACCTGGTCCTTTAGGCGACTGTGATTTAGCTTTCTACCTGAGAGCAGGCTAAATCCAAGTTGGCTGAAGGGCCTGGTCCTTTAGCCTGCTAGGTCTAGTATTAAAACACTCACAGGGACTTGGTCCTTTAGTCAACTGGGATTTAGCTTTTTCACAGAAGAGCAGGCTAAATTCTAGTTGGCAGAAGGACCTGGTCCTTTAGGCAACTGGGATTTAGCTTTTTCACAGAGAGCAGGCTAAATCCAAGCTGGTAGAAGGACCTGGTCCTTTAGCCTGCTAGGTCTAGTATTAAAACACTCACAGGGACTTGGTCCTTTAGCCAACTGGGATTTAGCTTTCTCACAGAAGAGCAGGCTAAATTCAAGTTGGCAGAAGGACCTGATCCTTTAGGCGACTGGGTTTTAGCTTTCTCATAGAGAGCAGGCTAAATCGAAGCTGGCAGAAGGACCTGGTCCTTTAGCCTGCTACGTCTAGTATTAAAACAGTCACAGGGACCTGATCCTTTAGCCAACTAGGATTTAGCTTTTTCAAAGAAGAGCAGGCTAAATTCAAGTTGGCAGAAGGACCTGGTCCTTTAGGCGACTGGGATTTAGCTTTCTCACAGAGAGCAGGCTATATCTAAGTTGGCAGAAGGACCTGTGTTATGAATGAGTCACCGAGGAGGAAAAACAAAAACAAGCTAAGCCACAGAAAACCAGAGAGGTTGGTAACTAAGACCCCTGATCCTATCCACACAACTAGCAGTAGCCGTGGAGCGCACCTATGATGATCCAAGACGTCTCATCACAGCCGGAGAACTAAATAAGCCTAAAGCAAGAAAAGGGGAAATCTAAACTGCCCCAGAGCAGACCCCAAAGCAATAGACAGCCCCCCAACATGTATTGTCGGTGAGACAAGATGAAAACACAAACACATAGAAAAGTAGGCTGAGCAAACAATGGGGCCCACACTAACTAGACAGGTCAGGAAAGGAAAGATGCTGTCTGCAATCACGCACAAAACCCTGCCAAAAAAGTCCAACACTTTCTGATAAAAAAACCCTGAAGTCGCTAGACTTCAATTCCCTATATCAGCACTCTGGTATATTCTGAAGACAGAGCAAAAAGAGACCAATCTGATCAGGGACAAAAAGCAAACTGGCATAAACAGAGACATAAGAATGGAAAATCAGCACAGCCCAAGCAGGGGCTGGCTGACCACAAAAACTGAGCAAACCAGACCAAATCTCATGTGAAAAAATAGCAGAGCACACTTAGCTTGAGAAGGCAGGAACAGAACTGGAAACCAGAACCTCAGGGCAGGAAAAATCACCAGCACAAAATTAGGGAGTCGGCTGACTTAAATCCAGTCAGACTCCTGATGTCCACTCACAGTCCTCCTCCTCAGGTGGCAGGTCTCTGCTGTTTAGATCAGCTTCATTACCTACTGTCACCACTAGAGGGAGCCCGGATGGAGAACTCACGACTTCTCTGTCAACACAGCCAGCTCCACCACCCTCACCAGAAGCCAGAGGTAAACCAGAAAATGAGTTCACAACAGACCTGGTCCTTTAGGCGACTGAGATTTAGCTTTCTCACAGAGAGCAGGCTAAATTCAAGTTGGCAGAAGGACCTGGTCCATTCGACCAATAGTTTTAGTATTAACCCCTTCACAACGCATGATTCAGTTACGTCATATATCATAAAAATCTAAGAAAAAAATATCGCTTTTGCGCCATTAGAAAAATATACAAATTTAGAATTGACGTGTTCAGAAAGGTCTGTCCAATCAAAATCTAAAATAATCTGAACGGTAAATGGCATAACGAGAAAAAAAAACGAAAGCCACAATTACGTTTTTTTTTGGTCGCTGCAACATTGCAATAAAATGAAATAAGAGGTGATAAAAACATGGTATCCATGCCAAAATGGTATCAAGAACGTCCCGCCAAAATAAAAAAAAAATCCCAATGGCGTTGTGGATGGAAAAATAAAAAAGTGATGGGAAGGAAATTTTTTTTTAAAAAAACGGAAAATCGCACGAGGGTTAAAAGGGGGCGGGGCTCAGGAGGGAAGTGGTGAAGGAGCTGTAGCTAAGATTCAGTCATGTGACAGTGATGACGTCACCTCAGCTCCTCCCCCTCGTCGCAGTGCAGCAGACACTTCCTCCTTGTTCTGTCTCCTGTGAGATTCCAGCAATTTTGGTAACATAGTTTTGAAGGCTGAAGGAAGACCTTATGTCCATCTAGTTCAGCCTATTTTTAGAGCAGCTGTTCTGCATTGTTGATCCTGGGGAAGGCAAAAAACCCACAGAGTAGAAGCCAATTTTCTCCAGAGGGAAAAAAATTCCTTCCCCTAAGCTGGGTCAACCGGTGCAGACGGCTCGGCGGTGACAGGAGGAGAACGGAGGAGATTCCGGCAGCTCCGGTGTAGACGGCTCAGTGGTGACGGGAGTAGAATGGAGGAGATTCCGGCAGCTCCGGTGTAGACGGCTCGGCGGTGACGGGAGGAGAATGGAGGAGATTCCGGCAGCTCCGGTGTTGGCGGCTCGGCGGTGACGGGAGGAGAATGGAGGAGATTCTGGCAGCTCCGGTGTAGACGGCTCAGCGGTGACGGGAGGAGAATGGAGGAGATTCCGGCAGCTCCAGTGTAGACGGCTCAGCGGTGACGAGAGGAGAATGGAGGAGATTCCGGCGGCTCCGGCGTAGGCGGCTCGTCGGTGACAGTAGGAGAATGGAGGGGATTCCGGCAGCTCCGGTGTAGACGGCTCGGCGGAGATGGGAGGAGAATGGAGGAGATTCTGGCAGCTCTGGTGTAGACAGCTCAGCGGTGATGGGAGGAGAATGGAGGAGATTCTGGCAGCTCCGGTGTTGGCGGCTCAGCAGTGACGGGAGGAGAATGGAGGAGATTCTGGCAGCTCCGGTGTAGACGGCTCAGCGGTGACGGGAGGAGAATGGAGGAGATCCCGGCGGCTCCGGTGTAGACGGCTCAGCGGTGACGGGAGGAGAATGGAGGAGATTCCGGCGTCTCCGGTGTAGACGGCTCGGCGGTGGCGGGAGGAGAATGGAGGAGATTCCGGCGGCTCCGGTATAGACGGCTCGGCGGTGACGAGAGGAGAATTGAGGAGATTCCGGTGTAGACGGCTCAGCGGTGACGGGAGGAGAATGGAGGAGATTCCGGTGGCTCCGGTGTAGACGGCTCGGCGGTGACAGTAGGAGAATGGAGGGGATTCCGGAAGCTCCGGTGTAGACGGCTCGGCGGAGATGGGAGGAGAATGGAGGAGATTCTGGCAGCTCTGGTGTAGACGGCTCAGCGGTGATGGGAGGAGAATGGAGGAGATTCTGGCAGCTCCGGTGTTGGCGGCTCAGCAGTGACGGGAGGAGAATGGAGGAGATTCTGGCAGCTCCGGTGTAGACGGCTCAGCGGTGACGGGAGGAGAATGGAGGAGATCCCGGCGGCTCCGGTGTAGACGGCTCAGCGGTGACGGGAGGAGAATGGAGGAGATTCCGGCGTCTCCGGTGTAGACGGCTCGGCGGTGGCGGGAGGAGAATGGAGGAGATTCCGGCGGCTCCGGTATAGACGGCTCGGCGGTGACGAGAGGAGAATTGAGGAGATTCCGGTGTAGACGGCTCAGCGGTGACGGGAGGAGAATGGAGGAGATTCCGGCGGCTCCGGTGTAGACGGCTCGGCGGTGACAGTAGGAGAATGGAGGGGATTCCGGCAGCTCCGGTGTAGACGGCTCGGCGGAGATGGGAGGAGAATGGAGGAGATTCTGGCGGCTCCGGTGTAGACGGCTCAGCGGTGACGGGAGGAGAATGGAGGAGATTCCGGCGTCTCCGGTGTAGACGGCTCGGCGGTGGCGGGAGGAGAATGGAGGAGATTCCGGTGTAGACGGCTCAGCGGTGACGGGAGGAGAATGGAGGAGATTCCAGCGGCTCCGGTGTAGACGGCTCGGCGGTGACAGTAGGAGAATGGAGGGGATTCCGGCAGCTCCGGTGTAGACGGCTCGGCGGAGATGGGAGGAGAATGGAGGAGATTCTGGCGGCTCCGGTGTAGACGGCACAGCGGTGACGGGAGGAGAATGGAGGAGATTCCGGCGGCTCCGGTGTAGACGGCTCGGCGGTGACAGTAGGAGAATGGAGGGGATTCCGGCAGCTCCGGTGTAGACGGCTCGGCGGTGACAGTAGGAGAATGGAGGGGATTCCGGCAGCTCCGGTGTAGACGGCTCGGCGGAGATGGGAGGAGAATGGAGGAGATTCCGGCGGCTCCGGTGTAGACGGCTCAGCGGTGACGGGAGGAGAATGGAGGAGATTCCGGCGTCTCCGGTGTAGATGGCTCGGCGGTGGCGGGAGGAGAATGGAGGAGATTCCGGCGGCTCCGGTATAGACGGCTCGGCGGTGACGGGAGGAGAATTGAGGAGATTCCGGTGTAGACGGCTCAGCGGTGACGGGAGGAGAATGGAGGAGATTCCAGCGGCTCCGGCGTAGGCGGCTCGGCGGTGACAGTAGGAGAATGGAGGGGATTCCTGACAGTAGGAGAATGGAGGGGATTCCGGCAGCTCCGGTGTAGACGGCTCGGCGGAGATGGGAGGAGAATGGAGGAGATTCTGGCAGCTCTGGTGTAGACGGCTCAGCGGTGATGGGAGGAGAATGGAGGAGATTCTGGCAGCTCCGGTGTTGGCTGCTCAGCAGTGACGGGAGGAGAATGGAGGAGATTCTTGCAGCTCCGGTGTAGACGGCTCAGCGGTGATGGGAGGAGAATGGAGGAGATTCCGGCGGCTCCGGTGTAGATGGCTCAGCGGTGACGGGAGGAGAATGGAGGAGATTCCGGCGTCTCCGGTGTAGACGGCTCGGCGGTGGCGGGAGGAGAATGGAGGAGATTCCGGCGGCTCCGGTATAGACGGCTCGGCGGTGACGGGAGGAGAATTGAGGAGATTCCGTTGTAGACGGCTCAGCGGTGACGGGAGGAGAATGGAGGAGATTCCGGCGGCTCCGGTGTAGACGGCTCGGCGGTGACCGGGAGGAGAATGGAGGAGATTCCGGCGGCTCCGGTGTAGGCGGCTCGGCGGTGACGGGAGGAGAATGGAGGAGATTCCGGCATCTCCGGTGTAGGCGGCTCGGCGGTGACGGGAGAAGAATGGAGGAGATTCCGGCATCTCCGGTGTAGGCGGCTCGGCGGTGACAGCTGGAGAATGGAGGAGATTCCGGCAGCTCCACTGTAGACGGCTCGGCGGTGATGGGAGGAGAATGGAGGAGATTCCGGCAGCTCCGGTGTAGATGGCTCAGCGGTGACGGGAGGAGAATGGAGGAGATTCCGGCAGCTCCGGTGTTGGCGGCTCGGCGGTGACGGGAGGAGAATGGAGGAGATTCCGGCAGCTCCTGAGTAGACGGCTCAGCGGTGACGAGAGGAGAATGGAGGAGATTCCGGCGGCTCCGGCGTAGACGGCTCAGCGGTGACGAGAGGAGAATGGAGGAGATTCCGGCGGCTCCGGTGTAGACGGCTCAGCAGTGACGGGAGGAGAATGGAGGAGATTCCGGCGGCTCCGGTGTAGACGGCTTGGCGGTGACGGGAGGAGAATGGAGGAGATTCCGGCGGCTCCGGTGTAGGCGGCTCGGCGGTGACGGGAGGAGAATGGAGGAGATTCCGGCATCTCCGGTGTAGGCGGCTCGGCGGTGATGGGAGAAGAATGGAGGAGATTCCGGCATCTCCGGTGTAGGCGGCTCGGCGGTGACAGCTGGAGAATGGAGGAGATTCCGGCAGCTCCGGTGTAGGCGGCTCGGCGGTGACGGGAGAAGAATGGAGGAGATTCCGGCATCTCCGGTGTAGGCGGCTCGGCGGTGACAGCTGGAGAATGGAGGAGATTCCGGCAGCTCCACTGTAGACGGCTCGGCGGTGATGGGAGGAGAATGGAGGAGATTCCGGCAGCTCCAGTGTAGATGGCTCAGCGGTGACGGGAGGAGAATGGAGGAGATTCCGGCAGCTCCGGTGTTGGCGGCTCGGCGGTGACGGGAGGAGAATGGAGGAGATTCTGGCAGCTCCGGTGTAGACGGTTCAGCGGTGATGGGAGGAGAATGGAGGAGATTCCGGCAGCTCCTGTGTAGACGGCTCAGCGGTGACGAGAGGAGAATGGAGGAGATTCCGGCGGCTCCGGCGTAGGCGGCTCGGCGGTGACAGTAGGAGAATGGAGGGGATTCCGGCAGCTCCGGTGTAGACGGCTAGGCGGTGATGGGAGGAGAATGGAGGAGATTCTGGCAGCTCCGGTGTAGACGGCTCAGCGGTGATGGGAGGAGAATGGAGGAGATTCTGGCAGCTCCGGTGTTGGTGGCTCAGCGGTGACGGGAGGAGAATGGAGGAGATTCTGGCAGCTCCGGTGTAGACGGCTCAGCGGTGACGGGAGGAGAATGGGGGAGATTCCGGCGGCTCCGGTGTAGACGGCTCAGCGGTGACGGGAGGAGAATGGAGGAGATTCCGGCGGCTCCGGTGTAGACGGCTCGGCGGTGAGGGGAGGAGAATGGAGGAGATTCCGGCGGCTCCGGTGTAGACGGCTCAGCGGTGACGGGAGGAGAATGGAGGAGATTCCGGCGGCTCCGGTGTAGGCGGCTCGGCGGTGACGGGAGGAGAATGGAGGAGATTCCGGCATCTCCGGTGTAGGCGGCTCGGCGGTGACGGGAGAAGAATGGAGGAGATTCCGGCATCTCCGGTGTAGGCAGCTCTGCGGTGACAGCTGGAGAATGGAGGAGATTCCGGCAGCTCCGGTGTAGGCGGCTCGGCGGTGACGGGAGAAGAATGGAGGAGATTCCGGCATCTCCGGTGTAGGCGACTCGGCGGTGACAGCTGGAGAATGGAGGAGATTCCGGCAGCTCCACTGTAGACGGCTCAGCGGTGATGGGAGGAGAATGGAGGAGATTCCGGCAGCTCCGGTGTAGATGGCTCAGCGGTGACGGGAGGAGAATGGAGGAGATTCCGACAGCTCCGGTGTTGGCGGCTCGGTGGTGACGGGAGGAGAATGGAGGAGATTCTGGCAGCTCCGGTGTAGACGGCTCAGCGGTGACTGGAGGAGAATGGAGGAGATTCCGGCAGCTCCGGTGTAGACGGCTCAGCGGTGACGGGAGGAGAATGGAGGAGATTCCACCGGCTCCGGTGTAGATGGCTCAGCGGTGACGGGAGGAGAATGGAGGAGATTCCGGCGGCTCCAGTGTTGGCGGCTTGGCAGTGACAGGAGGAGAATGGAGGAGATTCAGGCAGCTCCTGTGTAGACGGCTCAGCGGTGACGGGAGGATATTCCGGCAGCTCTGGTGTAGACGGCTCGGTGGTGATGGGAGGAGAATGGAGGAGATTCCGGCGGCTCCGGTGTAGATGGCTCGGCGGTGACGGGAGGAGAATGGAGGGGATTCCGGCGGCTCCGGTGTAGACGGCTCGGCGGTGACGGGAGGAGAATGGAGGAGAATCTGGCGGCTCCGGTGTAGACAGCTCGGCGGTGATGGGAGGAGAATGGAGGAGATTCCGGCAGCTCCGGTGTAGATGGCTCAGCGGTGACGGGAGGAGAATGGAGGAGATTCCGGCAGCTCCGGTGTTGGCGGCTCGGCGGTGACGGGAGGAGAATGGAGGAGATTCTGGCAGCTCCGGTGTAGACGGCTCAGCGGTGACTGGAGGAGAATGGAGGAGATTCCTGCAGCTCCGGTGTAGACGGCTCAGTGGTGACGGGCGGAGAATGGAGGAGATTCCGGCGGCTCCGATGTAGATGGCTCAGCGGTGACGGGAGGAGAATGGAGGAGATTCCGGCGGCTCCAGTGTTGGCGGCTTGGCGGTGACAGGAGGAGAATGGAGGAGATTCAGGCAGCTCCGGTGTAGACGGCTCAGCGGTGACGGGAGGATATTCCGGCAGCTCTGGTGTAGACGGCTCGGCGGTGATGGGAGGAGAATGGAGGAGATTCCGGTGGCTCCGGTGTAGATGGCTCGGCGGTGACGGGAGGAGAATGGAGGAGATTCCGGCGGCTCCGGTGTAGACGGCTCGGCGGTGACGGGAGGAGAATGGAGGAGATTCTGGCGGCTCCGGTGTAGACGGCTCGGCGGTGATGGGAGGAGAATGGAGGAGATTCCGGCAGCTCCGGTGTAGACGGCTTAGCGGTGACGGGAGGAGAATGGAGGAGATTCCGGCAGCTCCGGTGTTGGCGGCTCGGCGGTGACGGGAGGAGAATGGAGGAGATTCTGGCAGCTCCGGTGTAGACGGCTCAGCGGTGACTGGAGGAGAATGGAGGAGATTCCTGCAGCTCCGGTGTAGACGGCTCAGTGGTGACGGGCGGAGAATGGAGGAGATTCCGGCGGCTCCGATGTAGATGGCTCAGCGGTGACGGGAGGAGAATGGAGGAGATTCCGGCGGCTCCAGTGTTGGCGGCTTGGCAGTGACAGGAGGAGAATGGAGGAGATTCAGGCAGCTCCGGTGTAGACGGCTCAGCGGTGACGGGAGGATATTCCGGCAGCTCTGGTGTAGACGGCTCGGCGGTGATGGGAGGAGAATGGAGGAGATTCCGGTGGCTCCGGTGTAGATGGCTCGGCGGTGGCGGGAGGAGAATGGAGGAGATTCCGGCGGCTCCGGTGTAGACGGCTCGGCGGTGACGGGAGGAGAATGGAGGAGATTCTGGCGTCTCCGGTGTAGACGGCTCGGCGGTGACGGGAGGAGAATGGAGGAGATTCCGGCAGCTCCGGTGTAGACGGCTTAGCGGTGATGGGAGGAGAATGGAGGAGATTCCGGCAGCTCCGGTGTAGACGGCTCAGCGGTGACGGGAGGAGAATGGAGGAGATTCCGGTGGCTCCGGTGTAGACGGTTCGGCGGTGATGGGAGGAGAATGGAGGAGATTCCGGCGGCTACGGTGTAGACGGCTGCAGACCAGATGATAGCTAGGGTCATCACGGGTTGATGCAGTCCAGGGTTATCTGGCATAGGCATACTAGGATGGTTTCTCAGGCGTAGCACAGGCACAGCAGGAGAGCATCAGACACCGACCTCGTACAACCTTCAGACAATGGCAGGCGCCATCACGGGTAAGACCCTAGGGGACCGGTAGGACATCAGAACATAACCAAGACACGGATAGCACAGGTCCAGAAACATTGGCACTACAGCATCGGCATAGTCTGGACAGGTCCAGGGCTCATTGGCAGGACCGTCACCGGGGAACAGAGCTGGAGTCTTCCGGGAATCACGGTGGAGTAATCCATCCAGGAACACGAGCGGGTCCGACTCAAGAGCATCCATTGGACCACCAGGACCACGGACTGGACATCTGAACACAGGCTGGACATCGGAACATGGATGGTACATCGGAACACGGACAGACATCTGCACTCAGGCAGGACATCAGGACACAGGCGGGATATGAGAACATCAGAATTTAGGTAGGACATCAGCACTCAAACAGGACATCTGGACTCAAAGCTCAGATAGAACATCAGAACACTGGCATCGGACTCCGGACATCTGGCAGCGATCGTCAGACACCGGACATCTGGCCGCGGTCATCAGGCTTCGGATATCTAGCAGCGACCTAAAAAGGAACTCAAGCAGTCTGGTGCAAGCACCGTTGGGTTAAACTGGAGCCGGCCAGGGATTGCACCGAATAGCAAGCTGAGTGCAGAGTGCTAGAAACAAGGGCTGTGGAGTCGGAGTCGGTGCTCATTTTGGTGGAGTTGGTATAAAATTGACCAACTCCGACTCCTAAAATATATAATAAATTGGGGACAGTAGTGCAATGCAGAATGTGCTGAATTTTTTTCATAGGAATTTGGGAAAGTTATGCAATGTCCTATAAATGACTGTTCTATTCCTGATCTAAGGCTACATTCACACACAGCGTTTTTGCTGCGTTTTTTGAGGATACGTTTTTCAGCTGCAAAAGCAGATCAGCTTTTTAAAAAACCGCATCACCTGAAAGGTTTTTGAGCTCACAGATAATGTTTTCAATAGCAAAAGCAGATTAGAAAAACGCTACACAAACTGACATGCTCATTCAGCCCAAAAACGGATCCTCACAAAACAATGTGTCTGAATGTCATATCTTGAAACCCATTGACTTTGCTGGGATGCCCAGAGTCACTACATTTTACTGCAAAAAATGGATCCACAAAAACGCTGTATGTGAATCATGGCTGTAGCCAGAGAGGGGCAGGGGGACAGCTGCCCCCCTAGAAGCAGGGGCACGCACCTATCAAAACTCACTTGTATGCTGCAGTGCTCCCGTCCTCCACCGGGTCCAGACTGCAGGGGGCAATCTCCCCTCCTCTGTCCTGTCTTCTGTAGTCTTCAAGAGAGAGGAGGGGTGCCTGTCCTGCACAGGATCCGATTCCTGGGCCCCGAGCTGGGAAAGTTGTGCACACGCTGCAGCTGGCAACAAGAGATAGTTTGCAAGAGGCACATGATGGAAATCTGATTGGAAAAGTGAGGAAATTGGTTATTGCCACCAGAACCCCCTAAAATTGATTCCATCTTGAAGAGACGTGCTGGGAAAGGGGCAATTGTCAATCAAGCCACTCGGTGGGGCAGCACTTATGTAATGATTGAGCGATTGCTTGAACTAAAATCGTTTCTTATAGATATGGCGAACCCTCAGGTAACCCTAAATGAAGGTCAATGGACACAGGTGGCTGAATTGAAGGAATTTCTTAATCACCCATTTACCGTGACTAAAAAATTACAAGCTGAGGATTTAACTCCTGACATTTTCATAAGAGAGTGGAAGAACTTGCTAGTTTGCCTGTCCCAAAGAGGAGGTTTAATCGCAGATGGCATTTCTGCTTCAATGAAACAGAGAGAGACACAGCTATTGGAAAATAAAAATTTTCTGGCAGCTGTTTATGTGGACCCGAGTCATCGTATACTGCTTGATGATCAACAGCTTACTAAAGGAAAAGAAGCTCTGACTGAGGTAGCAGTTAGGATGAGTGGCCTACAGGGGGACTGCCAGGCGCAAAAGGACTTGGGTCCTGACAGTGCTACTGCTGCCATATCTTCATCCTCACTAAATAGACAGTCGCACTCAAAAATGACTTGCTCTTATTGAAGAATCTTTGTAATTTTTATTTTTTATTTTTCAATTCAACAAATAGTGTAACATATTAAGATAGTAACATAGTTATTAAGGTTGAAGGGAGACTTTAAGTCCATCTAGTTCAACCCATATCCTGTCCTAACTTGCCCTAACATGTTGATCCAGAGGAAGGCAAAAAAAAAAACCATGTGGCAAATAGTAAGCTTCACATCGGGGAAAAAAATTCCTTCCCGACTCCACATACGGCAATCAGACTAGCTCCCTGGATCAAGGCAATATTAAGGAAACTAGTGTATATACCCTGTAATATTATACTTTTCAAGAAAGGCATCCAGTCCCTTCTTACATTTTAGTAGGGAATCACTCATTAGAACATCATATGGCAGAGAGTTCCATAGTCTCACTGCTCTTACAGTAAAGAATCCGCGTCTGTGAGTATGCTGAAACCTTCTTTCCTCCAGATGTAGTGGATGCCCCCTTGTCCCCGTCACAGGTCTAAGAGTAAAAAGATCATTAGAAAGGTCTCTGTACTGTCCCCGCATATATTTACACATTGTAATAATATCACCCCTAAGCCTTCGATTCTCCAAACTAAATAACCCCAAGTGTAATAACCTGTCTTGGTATTGCAGACCCCCTAGTTCCCTAATAACCTTGGTCGCTCTTCTCTGCACCCGCTCCAGTTCAGCTATGTCTTTCTTATACACCGGGGACCAGAACAGTACACAGTATTCTAAGTGTGGACGCACTAGTGACTTATATAGAGGTAAAATTATGTTCTCCTCATGAGCATCTATGCCTCTTTTAATGCATCCCATTATTTTATTTGCCTTTGCAGCAGCTGCCTGACACTGGCCACTAAATGTGAGTTTGTCGTCCACCCATACACCCAGGTCTTTTTCAGTGACAGTTTTGCCCAGTGTTTTACAATTAAGCACATAATTATACATCTTGTTCATTCTACCCAAGTGCATGACCTTACATTTATCCCCATTAAAGCTCATTTGCCATTTATCAGCCCAAGCTTCTAGTTCACATAAATCCTCCTGTAATATAAATTTGTCCTCCTCTGTATTGATTACCCTGCAGAGTTTAGTGTCATCTGCAAATATTGAAATTCTACTCTCTATGCCCCCTACAAGGTCATTAATAAATATGTTAAAAAGAAGCGGGCCTAAAACTGACCCCTGTGGTACCCCACTGCTAACCGTGACCCAGTCTGAGTGTGCTCCATTAATAACCACCCTTTGTTTCCTATCCCTGAGCCAGCTCTTAACTCACCTACACATATTTTCCCCTATCCCCATTGTTCTCATTTTATGTATCAACCTTTTGTGTGGCACCGTATCAAAAGCTTTTGAAAAGTCCATGTACACCACGTCCACTGCGTTCCCTTGGTCCAGTCCTGAACTTACCTCTTCATAAAAGCTTATCAGATTAGTCTGACAGGAATGGTCCCTTGTAAACCCATGTTGATATTGGGTCATGAGGTTCTTCTTCTCCAGATACTCCAGTATAGTATCTCTTAGAAAACCCTCCAGGATTTTACCCACAGTTGATGTTAAACTTACTGGCCTATAATTTCCGAATTCAGTTTTTGTCCCCTTTTTGAATATTGGCACCACATTTGCTATACGCCAGTCCTGTGGTACAGACCCTGTTATTATGGAATCTTTAAAGATTAAAAATAATGGTCTGTCTATGACTGTGCTT
The DNA here is from genome assembly GCF_039654945.1 of Dendrobates tinctorius. NCBI lineage: Eukaryota > Metazoa > Chordata > Amphibia > Anura > Dendrobatidae > Dendrobates > Dendrobates tinctorius. Next base: position 1,017,049 of record NW_027361847.1, read on the forward strand.
AATTCCTGCAGTACTCGGGGGTGTATCCCATCCGGGCCCGGGGATTTGTCAATTTTAGTGATTTTTAGATGCCGCCGTACTTCCTGCTGGGTTAAGCAGGTGACATTTAATGGAGAATTTTTATCCCTGATCATGTTCTCCGTCATGGTATTTTCTTGTGTAAACACTGTTGAAAAAAAGTCATTTAGCATATTGGCTTTTTCCTCATCCACCATTTCACCCAGACTATTTTTAAGGGGGCCAACGCTATCATTTTTTAGTTTCTTACTATTTATGTAGTTAAAGAATATTTTGGGATTATTTTTACTTTCTCTGGCAATGAGTCTCTCTGTCTCAATCTTTGCTGTCTTGATTTGCTTTTTATAGAATTTATTTAATTTTCTGTATTTAGTTAATGCCTCATCACTACCTACTTGCTGTAATTCTCTGCTTTCTTTTTGTCCCTTATTGCGCCCCTTACAGCTCTATTTAGCCATAGTGGTCTCCTCCTATTTCTCGCAGGTTTATTCACATACGGTATATACTGTGCACAGCTCCTATTCAGGAGGATAATAAACGTCTCCCATTTTCTTTGTGTATTTTTATGTCTCAGGATATCATCCCAGTTAATTGCACCAAGATCATCTCTCATCCGTTGGAAATTTGCTTTCCTGAAGTTTAGTGTCCTTGTAAGGCTACTTTCACACATCAGGTTTTCGGCGTCAGGCGCGATCCGGCGTCGTGCCGGAATGCCGGATCCAGCAAATGTTTTGTAAAACCTGATGTGCCGGATCCGGTTTTCTGCCGGATCCGTCTTGTTCTTGACAGACAAAACCGGATCCGTCTCATCCGGTTCATCCGTTTTTCTATCCGTTTTTCGACGGATTACGCCGGATCCGGTTTTTAAAATTGACCCTTGTGGCCTTCCGAACGGGATTGGCTACTGGAAAACTATATATAGCGTGTTCCTACAGCCCTTCTTTGACAGGTTGTAGAGAAGAAAGTGCAGGTTGGAGAGAAGAGCAAGTTACTGGCGAAGATGGATGTTGTCATTGGAAATATTACCACTAGAAGTTCTGTGACGGTTTCAGTAATGAGGGACAATTTTGCACTATACTTTATGTCACCTCAAGGCAGAGTACACTGGCAGGATGACAGAGTGTGAAAGATTTGTGCCCTAACCAAACTTGTGTACCTTCTGTACCAACAGTATATACCTTTGCCAACCAAAGTTGGCTATCTTGTCATGGTCTCTATTTTTAGCTTTAGGCCACAGGTGTGTACCTGGTTGTGTTTTATGCAAAGTATTTCACCTTTTAACAAAGGTTGTGTACATTGGTAGGAAATCACCAACAATAAACACAACTTTTTAGGTGAAATACTTTGCTTCAAACACAACCAGGAACACAACTGTGGCAAAAAGCTAAAATTTACCCACAGTTATATACCTGGTTTTGAATACCTTTTTACCTTTGAAATACCCTGTATTTAACCTTTTTTTTAAATATAGTTCGCCGCAGAAAGAAATGACAGACAACCATTGTGAAAAGATAATTTAACTTTTATTTAACTTTTTTTTTTTTTGTAAAATGTTTTTAAAGTGCAAAAAACTTTTTTAATAAAGGTTTTAAACCCAATGGGCATTTTTATTAAAAAACACACATTACAAATCTGTGTAGTGTGGGGTGGAAATACTGCTGGAGGGGCTGCGGGACACTTCGACACTGGGTGTGTGGAGAGAGGACTGGGATCGTGGTGGGGAAGGAACAGTTAGAGGTGATGGTGTGGAAAAAGCTACAGAATGGGTGGACATGTGGGAGGCAGAAGAGGTGGTGGGCGGTGGAGCGGAGGGTTGGGCAGGGACAGTAGGAGCAGATGATGTTGATGGAAAGTTGTATGGGGAAGGAGTTTGGTACGGGGAAGGAGTTTGGTACGGGGCAGGTTGCTGGAAGTGGGGAGATGTCTGGTACTGGGGAGGTTGCTGGTACTGGTGAGGTTGCTGGTATGTAATAGGAGGGGGAGGATGGAAAGTGGCTGGAGGGGTTGCAGATGTAATAGGAGGGGGAGGATGGAAAGTGGCTGGAGGGGGTGCAGATGTAATAGGAGGGGGAGGATGGAAAGTGGCTGGAGGGGGTGTAGATGTAATAGGAGGGGGAGGATGGAAAGTGGCTGGAGGGGGTGCAGGTGGAGGAACTACAGTGGTGGGAGGTGGAGGTTGGGAGGTAACCTGCTGTAGAGCACCGTGGCACGAATGCATTACATGCATCTGCTGGGTAGGAGATAGTGTTGCCATGCGCTCCACAACAGACCTGAAAAAGGTGTGGTTTGGCGAAGATCTTGCTTCTGAATGCATGGTTTGCAGAAGTGTCTTCACCTCCAGAATGCTGGAGTTGATCTGCTGAAAGCCTGCGGAGATTTGCTCTGACAAGACTTTTAGACAGTTCTGGAAAGATGCATTCAGATGCAAGAACTCTTGCGCATAACTCTTTTCCTGACCCCTCTGCCGCTGCCGCCCAGTACCCGCAGGTGTACTAGAGGTGGCAGGGGCAGAAGGGTGGGGTAAAGGGAAAGCGATCTCCTCACCAGCAGCTTCATGTAATGTAGGCGGCCACGATGCTCCTGTGCTGGTGGATGGGACAGATGGGTCGAATGTGTGGGAAGGCTGGGAAGGTGCAGATGTACCGGGGCGGTCGAAGTGTCCCTCGGTGACGGTCTCCTCAGGGATCGCCTCACAAGGGTCCAATCGTGCAGGCTCCCGAGTGCTGCTCACCGTGCTGTGGAATAAAGAGAAAAAAAAACAATTAAAATACTGACATGGTATGGCCCTGGCTGAAAAAAAAAAAGTTACATCTAACATTTTTTTTCACATGTGGTGTGTAATATTTACCTTCTAGTGACCATTGTTTCCCGGAGGAACGACAGGGCTTGTGCGTACTTGTACTTGCTCCTGCGTCCTCCAGATCCACTCGGGGCCCGCATCTCTTTATTGAACTCCTTCTTGAAACGATCCCTCACAGACCGCCACCGATTCACAATTCTGTTCCCTGAAACGAGAAAGGACAAAGTGGTTAGTATACAACATCAGTGTTTCCCAAACTCCAGTCCTCATGGTCCCCAGGGGTCATGTTTTCAGGATTTCCATAGTAAATAGAAATCCTGAACACATGATCCGTGGGGACCACGAGGACTGGAGTTCGGGAAACACTGGTTTACATCAAGCAACCGGTACTGTATATACTTACGCTCTTTAATCTGGGCCCGAACATCGAGGTCCTCCCAGCGGCCCACAAGGAGCGAACAGATTTCCTCCCAGAGTCGTCGGGTAACGATAAGGTCAGCGTGGCGTCGGTCAGCCATATTCCAGAGCGGCTCCCTTTCTCTGACGAGATCGATGAGGTGGTCCACATCGAGTCCTCCATCCTCACCGTCAGAGTCGGGAGCACGCTGTGAAGGCTGTTAAAGAAAAAGACAAAAATAACATAATTAGCCTCCACAAAAGAAATGAAATAAAAAGTGCAAAAAAACAAAGCAAAAATATTTATACTTACACGCTGGTGACCGCCGCGTTGCTGTCGCCGACGACCCTGGGAGGCACTGCGAGGACCTCTTGGCCGAGCACCAGATTGGGAAGACTAGAGAAGAAAACAAAAAATGTTATGTCTTTGGATGTAGGCATTTGTTTGCTGTGTGTGGTCTGCAGAACATTGTTTTCTATGTGTTGTGTGTAGTGTGATGTTGTGTTTCTGCGTTTGATGCAAAAAACTTACCAATTGTGAGCCCACTCCAGGTGTCTGTCCACCCCTTCCTTCTTCTTCTGGGAGCTCCTCTTCATCTTGTGAATCCTGTTTTGAAATAAAAGGCAATGAATAGACATATATTACAGAGATGATGGATTTTGGAAATAAAAACTTACCGTCAAACACTGACGATGCGAGGGAGGGCTCCCAGAAGAAGATGTGCTGTCCTGTTGATGGCCAGACTCCATGGCTGTGGGTATTGCTGCTGCTGCTGCTGCATCTCTTGGGCGGCTGTTGAATAAAGAGAAACAAAGGGCCAATGAATATCTTGATATTCCATGGCCCTAGTTTGGAGGAATGGGGGATTTGATAATTACCGTCTCTCATCTGCTGCTGGACTCCCCTCCTCAGCATGTTCCATTTGCTGCTCCATTTGGGGTGGTGGTGGTGCTGATGGTGCTGCAGTGGTCTCCTGCCTTCTCCTGCTGCGCTTGGTTGCTTTCTTGGGTGGCATGTTGGGTGTGGCTGTGGGTCCCATTGTCTTGCTTTTATATATGTCTTGTGGGCAGAGCTACTGAGCATGCTCAGACCAAAAAAAACGGATCCGGCCACCGGATCCGGCTTTCGCCGGATCAGGCGCATTGCGGCGCTCATAGGCTTTCATTGTGTGAAAAAGCCGGACGCGCCGGATCCGGCGGGTCCGGCTTTTTCGCCGGAGACAAAAAACGTTACAGTAGCCGTTTTTTCCAGACGCCGGATCGCGACACATTGCCGGATCCGGCGAAAACCGGATGAAACGCATGGCCATCCGGCGCGATCCGGCAAGTCAATGGGGGGGGAAACCGGATCCGGCATTGCATTTCGCCGGATCCGGTTTCTGTCAAAAGCGCCGGATCGCGCCTGACGGCGAAAACCTGATGTGTGAAAGAGGCCTAACCCCTCTACTACACATCTTATTAAAGGATACATGAAAACTTATTAAAATTGTGATCACTATTACCCAAGTGACCCCCAACCCTTACATTTGATCTGCGGTCTGGCCTGTGGGTTAATATTAGGTCTAGCAGTGCCCCCCCTCTTGTTCGGTCCTGAACCAGTGGTGAAAGGTAATTGTCTCTCATCGTTGTCAGACACCTATCACCTTTGCTGAACTGCAGGTTTCGGTTCCCCAATGTATTTCGGGGTAGTTGAAGTCCCCCATAATAATGACTTCTCCTTGAGTCGCTGCTTCATCTATTTGCTTTATGAGGATATTCTCTGTAGCTTCCATTATTTTTGGAGATTTATAACAAACCCCTATCAGTAATTTATTATTTTTCCCCCCTCCCCTTATCTCTACCCACAGGGACTCTACATTTTCATTAGATTCATATATATTATCACGAAGGATGGGTTTTAAGGATGATTTTACATATAAACACACGCCTCCCCCTCGCTTATTTGTATGGTCATTTCTGAACAGACTATAGCCCTGTAAATTAACCGCCCAGTCGTGGCTCTCATCCAGCCATGTCTCAGATATCCCCACCATGGCATAATTATGTTCCAACAATATTAACTCCAATTCCTCCATCTTGTTGGCGAGGCTTCTGGCATTAGTATACATGCACTTTATGTATCTCTCTGTACCTCTATTCTTTCTTAAATTATTAACTGTTCTAACCCCACCCCCCCATGCCACCCCCACCCCCAATTTCATTATTTGTGCCCAGGTCTCTATCTGCACTGTCTTCCCCTCCTATAAAAGGAATACCCTCCCCCCCGTCCCTAGTTTAAACACTCCTCCAACCTTCTAGCCATTTTCTCCCCCAGCACAGCTGCACTCTCCCCATTGAGGTGCAGCCCGTCCCTAGCGTAGAACCTGTAGCCAACTGAGAAGTCGGCCCAGTTCTGCAGGAACCCAAACCCTTCCTTCCTACACCAATTCCTGAGCCACTTATTAACCTCCCTAATCTCCCGTTGCCTCTCTGGCGTGGCACTTGATACAGGAAGTATTTCCGAAAATACCACCTTGGAGGTCCTTGCTTTAAGCTTACAGCCTAATTCCCTGAAATCATCTTTAAGGACCTTCCACCTACCTCTAACTTTGTCATTTGTGCCAATGTGCACCATGACCGCTGGATCCTCACCAGCCCCTCCCAGTAATCTGTCAACCCGATCAGCGATGTGTCAGACTCGAGCGCCAGGTAGGCAGCACACCGTTCGACGATCCCTGTCTTTGTGACAGATTGCCCTATATGTTCCCCTAATAATTGAGTCCCCCACTACCAGCACCTGTCTGGACTGCCCTGCTCTCCTATTTCCCCCCTTACTGGAGCAGACACTCCCCCGGCTTTCAGAGGACATGCCTTGCTGGAGCAGTGCTACTCCTGCACTAACACTCCCCTCATCTGCCAACTTAGCAAACTTATTGGGGTGTGCCAGATCAGGACTAGCCTCCCTGGTGCTCTTCCCTCTACCCCGCCTTCTAACTGTCACCCAGCTAGCTGCTTCATTGTCCTGCAGCTCCAACCTAGCATCCCCCCCCTCATCTATCCCATTGAGCGTCTGCTCAGTAAGCAGAAGACTCCTTTCCATATTGTCTATGGATCTCAGTGTTGCCAGCTGCACATTTAGATCCAGTATCTGGGTTTCCAAATGCACAACGTGCTCACATCTTGCACAGCAGTATGCACCCTCGACCGGCTGTTCAAGGATTTCATACATGCGGCAAGACGTGCAGTGAGGGGACCATGCACACCACGAAAGGGGGGGTGAGGGGACCATGCATACCATGAAAGGGGAGTGAGGGGACCATGCATACCATGAAAGGGGAGTGAGGGGACCATGCATATACCATGAAAGGGTGGTGAGGGGACCATGCATATACCATGAAAGGGTGGTGAGGGGACCATGCATAAAATGAAAGGGGGGTGAGGGGACCATGCATACCACGAAAGGGGGGTGAGGGGACCATGCATACCATGAAAGGGGAGTGAGGGGACTGTTGTGAGTTCATTTTCCCCTTCACCATTGAGGTCTGATGAACTCCCTCTTCTGGTGAAGGAAGGTAGTGAGGCTGATTACAAAGCACCTGAGCAGAATGATGATGACTGGGTGACTGGGATTGCTGACTGGATATAAGGCAGCCGACGCCCTTCTGCCTTGCGGGTGAATACTCTGAGGGATTCTTAGAGACCAGTCTGATTCCTGCTCCTCAAAAGCTAAGTTTTCTGCTCTACTTTTTGCATTTGTGTTTTGGTTTTGTTTTGCTTTGTTTTTCTGGATTTCTGCCTTTCCCTGCTGGGTGAGCTGATTTCCTTTTTGCTCTGTCTTCAGATAATACCTGAGCACTGATATAGTCTTTTTGAAGCCTAGCATCTTCAGGGCCTTTTTCCCTATCAGTCTGTTGGCTCTTGTTTTTGAGAGGGTTTTGGCGGATTGCAGACAGCAGCTTTTCTATTCTGTCCTATTTAGTTGGCTTGGGCCCCATCATTTGCTCAGCCTATCTTTCTATCTGTGTGAGTGTTTTTTCATCTTGCTTCACCATCATTATATGTTCGGGGCTGCCTATTGCTTTGGGGTCTGCTCTGGGGCAGTTTAGATTTCCCTTTCTGTCTTTAGGCTATATAGTTCTCCGGCTGTGATCGAGGGGTCTAGGGCACCGTAGGAACCCCCCACGGCTACTGCTAGTTGTTGTTGTTAGGTTCAGGGGTCTGCAATCCGATAGCTGCCAACTTCTCTGGTTTTCTGGACTTAGCTAGTATTTCTGTTTTTGCCTCCTACGGTTACTCATTCATAACAGAATCACCCACCATACCGCAGATCCTAGGGTACTCAATAGCAGGAGAGAAGTGTAAAAAAAAAAAAATGTGTATATTCTTTCCTCTATATCTCTGAGGCCGTAGGGGGAATTTTTTTTTTCTCTCAATGTAGATAAAGCAATTGTCTGATCGTGTGGAGCAGCTCGCTGCGGAAGTGAGGGGAACTTCCGCCTACCTTCCTCATTCACATGCTGCTGAACCAAAGATCCCTACTCCTGATGTGTTTTTTGGGGATCGGTCTAAATTTTTGAATTTAAAAAATAATTGTAAATTATTTTTTGCCTTGAAGCCTAACTCGTCAGGGAGCTCCGCGCAGCAGGTTAAAATTGTCATCTCTTTGCTGCGTGGCGATCCCCAGGATTGGGCGTTTTCTTTGAAACCAGATGATCCTATTCTGACTAATGTGAACGCATTTTTTCAAGCCTTGGGGTTGTTGTATGACGAACCTAATGCTATTGATCAGGCTGAAAAGACCCTGTTGGCATTGAACCAGGGTCGATATTCTGCAGAATTGTACTGTCAAAAATTCCAAAAGTGGGCGGTCCTTACTACCTGGAATGATAATGCCTTGGCAGCTCTCTTTCGGAAGGGTTTGTCAGAAGCCGTAAAAGATACTATGGTGGGATTTCCTGTTCCCTCTGGTCTTGATGATTCTATGTCATTAGCCATTCAGGTTGATCAGCGTTTACGTGAACGCAGGACTGCATGAGAGATGTTGCCACCTGTTGAACAAGTGTCTGAACCTATGCAATGTGATTTTGTCCAGGGAGCAACGTCAGGAGTTCAGAAGGCGTAATAAGCTGTGTTTTTTTTTTGTGGAGATGCCTCGCATATTATTTCTGTCTGTCCTAAACGAGAGAAACGTATTGCACACACGTTTTCTGTAGATGGTGTTCAACCTAAGTTTCTTCTGGCAATTACTCTGATCTGCTCCCTGTCCACATTTTCCGCCAAGGCTTTTGTGGATTCGGGAGCAGCTCTGAATTTAATGGACATGGATTTTGCTAAACGTTGTGGATTTCCGATGACACCTCTGCGGACGCCTATCCCTTTGAGGGGGATTGATGCTACTCCTTTGGCGAAAAATAAACCTCAGTTTTGGACCCAGGTGGTAATGCGGGTCGCCCCAGACCATCAAGAAAATTGCAGATTTTTGGTGTTGCATAATTTGCATGATACCATTGTTCTGGGGTTTCCCTGGTTGCAAATTCATAATCCAGTTTTGGATTGGAAATCTGTGTCTGAGGTGAGTTGGGGTTGTCGGTGTGCCCTTAGTGAGGCTCCGTTTTTTTCCACCTCTCCTCAGTCGCATGATGTTCCTGACTATTTGGCGGACTTTTATGATGTATTTAGTGAGAATGAGTCTGCGTCTTTGCCTCCTCATAGGAGTTATGACTGTGCAATTGAACTGAGCCCGGGGTGTAAATTTCCCAAGGGTCGGCTCTTCAATTTATCTGTACCCGAGCACGAGGCTATGCAATCCTATATTAAGGAGGCTGTTTCTTCCTTTCAGGAGCTGAAGCGAAGATTCACTTCTGCCCCGGTTTTGCGGCAACCTGATGTCTCACTCCCGTTCCAGGTAGAGGTGGACGCTTCTGAGATTGGTGCAGGAGCTGTTTTGTCCCAAAAGGATCCTGTAACATCTAAAATGAATCCCTGTGCTTTCTTTTCCCGAAAGTTCTCTCTATCTGAACGTAACTATGATGTGGGGAATCGGGAACTGTTAGCCATGAAATGGGCATTTGAGGAGTGGAGGCATTGGTTGGAGGGAGCTAAACACCAAGTCGTGGTCCTCACTGACCACAAGAATTTGATTTACCTGGAGTCGGCCAAACGCTTGAACCCTAGACAGGCTAGGTGGGCCTTGTTTTTTTACACGTTTTGATTTTGTGGTCTCTTTTCTTCCTGGCACTAAGAATGTCAAGGCAGACGCCCTCTCTAGGAGCTTCTTTGCTGATTCTCCTGTGGTGACCAGGCCTGCTACCATCTTGGGCGAGGGGGTGGTTCTTTCTGCCATCTCGCCCGATTTGAGACGTGCTCTGGAAAAGTTCCAGGAGGACAAACCTGAGCATTGTCCCAGTGGAAAGTTGTATGTTCCTGACCAGTGGAAGAAGAGAGTGATGTCTGAAGTTCATTGCTCTGCATTGGCTGGTCATCCAGGTATTTTTGGTACTAGAGATCTGGTGAGTTGGTCTTTTTGGTGGCCCGCCTTGTCTCGTGATGTCAGGAATTTTGTGCAGTCCTGTGGGACTTACTCCCGGTCTAAACCTTGTTCTCGCTCTAGTGGGTTGTTGATGCCTTTGCCGGTCCCCAGGAGGCCATGGACCCATATTTCAATGGATTTCATTTCTGATATGCCTGTCTCTCAGAGAATGACTGTTATTTGGGTGATCTGTGATAGGTTCTCTAAGATGGTTCATCTTGTACCACTCCCTAAGTTGCCATCTTCCTCTGAGTTGGTGCCCCTGTTTTTGCAACAGGTGGTTCGCTTGCATGGGATTCCTGAGAACATTGAATCTGACAGAGGAGTGCAATTTGTGTCTAGATTTTGGAGGACTTTCTGTTCCAAGATGGGAATTCAGTTGTCCTTCTCCTCTGCTTTTCACCCTCAGACCAATGGGAGAGAACAAACCAGACCTTGGAGTCGTATTTGTTTTATTTCCGCTGATCAGGATGATTGGGTTTCATTTTTGCCCTTGGCCGAATTTGCTTTAAATAATAGAGCTAGTTCTGCCACTTGATGTCACCTTTTTTTTGTAACTTCGGGTTTCATCCTCGATTTTCTTCAGGGCAGGTGGAGCCTTCTGCCTGCCCAGGTGTTGACACTGTGGTGGAGAGAATGCACCATATCTGGGACCAAGTGGTGGATAAGTTATCTATCTCCCAGGAAAAGGCCCAGCGGTTTTCCAACCGGCATAGCACCATTGGTCCCCAGTTTAAGGTTAGTGATATGGTTTGGTTATCATCAAAAAATATCGCTATGAAGGTGGCTTCTCCTAAGTTTAAGCTTAGATTTATTGGACCTTACAATATTTTGGAGATTATTAATCCGGTCTCTTTTCGTTTGGCTCTTCCTGTCACATTTAAAATTCATAATGTGTTTCATAAGTCCTTGTTGCAGAGGTTTGTTGAACCAGTTGTTCCTGGGGTGGCACCTCCGGACCCTGTATTAGTTGAAGGTAACATGGAATATGAGGTAGAGAAGATACTGGATTCCCGTCTGGCTAGACAGAGACTCCAGTATTTGGTTAAGTGGAAGGGTTATGGTCAGAAGGATAATTCCTGGGTCTCTGCCTCTGATATTCATGCCAAAAGATTGGTGCGTGCCTTTCATCGGGCTCACCCTGATCGCCCTGGTGGCGTGGATGAGGGTTCGGTGACCCCTCCTCAAGGGGAGGTACTGTTGTGAGTTCATTTTCCCCTTCACCATTGAGGTCTGATGAACTCCCTCTTCTGGTGAAGGAAGGTAGTGAGGGTGATTACAAAGCACCTGAGCAGAATGATGATGACTGGGTGACTAGGATTGCTGACTGGATATAAGGCAGCCGACGCCCTTCTGCCTTGCGGGTGAATACTCTGAGGGATTCTTGGAGACCAGTCTGATTCCTGCTCCTCAAAAGCTAAGTTTTCTGCTCTACTTTTTGGATTTGTGTTTTGGTTTTGTTTTGCCTTGTTTTGCCTTATTTCTGTTTTTGCCTCCTACGGTGACTCATTCATAACAGGGGACCATGCATGCCATGAATGGGGGGTGAGGGGACCATGCATACCATGAAAGGGGAGTGAGGGGACTATGCATACCATGAAAGGGGAGTGAGGGGACCATGCATGCCATGAAAGGTGAGTGAGGGGACTGTTATGAATGGGTCACCGTGGAGAAAAAAGCAAACAAGCTAAGTCACAGAAAACAGAGTGGTTGGTAACTATGCAGATTGCAGATCCCTGATCTTACGACACAACTAGCAGTAGCCGTGGAGCGTGCCTACGATGAACCTAGATGCCTCGTCATGGCCGGAGGACTACATAAGCCTAAAGCAAGAAAAGGGAAAACTAACTAAGGGAGTAAACAAGGGGAACTGCTACCTTGGATCTAATCCTTATAAACAGGGAGGAAATGGTTGAGGAGGTAAAAGTGGCTGGGACCCTAGGAGGTAGCGACCATGCTATTTTAGAATTTTGGATAACTAGAGGCGGAAGACCTGTGAAGACTCAGACGTCAAGGTTAGATTTCAGAAAGGCAGATTTTAAGGGATTCAGAAAGAGAATTGGAGGGATCCAATGGCTGGATATCCTTAAAGACAAAAATGTCCAGGAAGGATGGGAAATCTTGAAAAATGAAATTCTCAAAGCACAGTTGTTAACAATTCCAAAAAGAGGGAAGAATAGGAAGCAGTTAAGGAAACCAGGATGGATGAACACAGAACTTAAGCACATGCTAAAAAGGAAGAAAAAAATGTTTATAAAATGGAAAGAGGGAGGCATATCTAAAGAAGAATATAATGCTGTCTGCAGAACCTGCAGGGCACAAATCAGATTAGCTAAAGCTGAAAATGAATTGAGGCTTGCAAGAGATGTCAAAAGCAATAATAAAGGATTGTGGGGATATGTCAAAAGTAAAAGAAAAGTCAAAGATGCTATAGGATTTTTACAGGATGAAAATGATGAAATGGTAAGACAGGATGTTGAGAAGGCTGAACTTTTAAATTCCTATTTTGCATCTGTTTTCTCTCAGAAAGGAAATGTAACATCAACTGTTATTCACTGTCCTATTAAGGGAATAGAAGAATCCAGGATATCTATAAACAGAAAGATAGTGAGGAAACACTTAGCTAACCTAAATGAATTCAAGTCTCCAGGTCCAGATGAATTACACCCCAGAGTACTGAAGGAGATAGCAGAAGAAATTTTTGAACCCCTCTCTATAATCTTTGAAAATTCTTGGAGAACAGGAGAAGTGCCAGAAGACTGGAGAAGAGCAAATGTTGTTCCTATCTTCAAAAAGGGGAAGAAGGTGGACCCAGGTAACTATAGGCCGGTGAGTCTGACTTCTATACCAGGAAAGATCTTTGAACAAATTATTAAACAACATGTATGTCAATACCTGGATAAGAATGAAGTGATTAAACAGAGTCAGCATGGGTTTGTAACTAATAAGTCATGTCAGACTAACTTAATTTCCTTCTATGACAGTATCACTGATTGGGTAGATCAAGGAAATGCTGTAGATATAGTATATCTTGACTTCAACAAAGCATTTGACAAAGTCTCTCATACAATCCTTATTGAAAAAATGATTAAGTATGGAATGGACAAGGCAACTGTTAGGTGGATTCATAACTGGCTTAGTGATCGGACCCAAAGAGTGGTCGTAAATGGCTGCACATCCAGTTGGAAGAATGTCTCAAGTGGGGTACCACAGGGCTCTGTCCTGGGCCCTGTATTGTTCAACATCTTTATCAACGATTTAGATGAAGGAATTGAGGGTAAACTGATTAAATTTGCTGATGACACAAAGCTAGGAGGGATAGCTAATACTAGAGAAGAGAGAGAGAGGATTCAAAAAGATTTAAATAAATTGGAGAAGTGGGCAGCAACTAACAGAATGGTTTTTAACAGGGAGAAATGCAAAGTACTACATCTGGGCAATAAAAATGGAAAAAGCATATATAGAATGGGAGGAATAGGGCTAAGTGACAGCACATGTGAAAAAGACTTGGGTATACTAATAGATCACAGACTGAATATGAGTCAACAGTGTGATGCAGCAGCAAAAAAGGCAAATGCAATTCTAGGATGTATTAACAGAAGCATACAGTCTAGATCACGTGAAGTCATTATTTCCCTCTACTCCTCTTTGGTCAGACCTCATCTGGAATATTGTGTCCAGTTTTGGGCACCACATTTTAAAAAAGACATCAACAAACTGGAGCAAGTTCAGAAAAGAGCGACCAGAATGGTGACCGGTCTGCAAACCCTGTCTTATGAGGAAAGGTTGCAGGATTTGGGAATGTTTAGTTTGCAAAAGAGAAGACTGAGAGGAGACTTAATAGCTGTCTACAAATATCTAAAGGGCTGTCACATTGTAGAAGGATCAACTTTATTCTCATTTGCACAAGGAAAGACTAGAACCAATGGGATGAAACTGAATGGGAGGAGACACAGATTAGATATTAGAAAAAACTTTTTGACAGTTAGAGTGATCAATGAGTGGAACAGGCTGCCACGAGAAGTGGTGAGTTCTCCTTCAATGGAAGTCTTCAAACAGAGGCTGGACAGACATCTGACTGGGATGATTTAGCGAATCCTGCTTTGAGCAGGGGGTTGGACCAGATGGCCCAGGAGGTCCCTTCCAACTCTACGATTCTATGATTCTAACTGCCCCAGAGCAGACCCCAAAGGAATAGATAGCCCCCACACATGTATTGACGGTGAAGCAAGATGAAGGCACAAACACAGGCAGGAAAATAGGCTGAGCAAATGATGGGGCCCAAACTAACTAGACAGGAAAGGAAAGGGAAGACACTATCTGCAACCTGCAAAAAACCTACAAAATAATGTCCAACACTTCTGATAGCAAAATTAACCCTGACGTCACAAGACTTCTCCCACTATATCAGCATTCTGAAATATTTTGAGACAGAGCAAAAAGAGACCGAACTAGTAAGGGACAAAAAGCCAATTGGCAAAATACTGATAAATAAGAGTGGAAATTCAGCTCAGCCCCCAGCCGGGGCTGGTAGACCAACAAAATCAAGTGTGAACATTAGCAGAAAAACTTAGCTTTAGATTACTGGAACAGAGCTGAAAACCAAGAGCTGACAAGCCAGAAGGAATCACCAGCAAATGAATAAGGCGTTGGCTGTCTTAAATCCAATCTGAGAATCCTGAAATCCAATCATCATCCTCATTCTCAGGTGGCAGATCTCCACCGATCAAACCAGCCGCACCACCTCCCGTCACCACCAGAGGGAGTCCAGAAGGGGTACTCACAACTGGTGAGAATGAACTCACAACAGTACCCCCCCCTTGAGGAGGGGTCACCGAACCCTCATCCACGCCACCAGGCCGATCAGGATGGGCCCGGTGAAAGGCACGAACCAATCTTTTGGCATGAATATCGGAGGCAGAGACCCAAGAATTATCCTCCTGACCATAACCCTTCCATTTGATCAAATACTGGAGTCTCCGTCTAACCAAACGAGAATCCAATATTTTCTCTACCTCATATTCCACATTGCCTTCGACCAACACAGGGTCAGGAGGTGCTGCCATAGGAACCACTGGCTCAACAAACCTCTTCAACAGAGATTTGTGAAATACATTATGGATCTTGAACGTAACTGGAAGAGCCAATCGAAACGAAACAGGATTAAGAATTTCCAAAATCTTATAAGGTCCAATAAATCTTGGCTTAAATTTAGGAGATGCAACCTTCATAGGAATATTCTTAGACGACAACCAAACCATATCACCCACTTTAAACCGGGGACCAATGGTCCTAAGCCGTTTGGAAAATCGCTGGGCCTTTTCCTGAGAAAGTGACAACTTATCCACCACTTGGTCCCATATCTGCTGCATTCTCTTAACCACAGTGTCCACACCTGGGCAGGACGAAGATTCCACTTGCCCTGAAGAGAATCGAGGATGAAACCCAAAATTGCAGAAAAAGAGTGACATCAAAGTGGCAGCACTAGGTCTATTGTTCAGTGCGAATTCGGCCAAGGGCAAAAATGAGACCCAATCATCCTGATCAGCAGATATAAAACATCTCAAATAAGACTCCAAGGTCTGGTTTGTTCTCTTGGTCTGTCCATTGGTCTGGGGATGAAACGCGGAGGAGATGGACAACCGAATTCCCAGATTGGAACAAAAGGCTTTCCAGAATCTGGAAACAAACTGGACTCCTCTGTCGGACACAATGTTCTCAGGAATCCCATGTAACCGAACCACCTGTTGTAAAAACAAGGGCACCAACTCAGCGGAAGATGGCAACTTTGGGAGTGGTACAAGATGGACCATCTTCGAAAATCTATCACAAATCACCCAGATAACAGTCATTCTCTGAGAGACAGGAAGATCAGAAATAAAATCCACTGAGATATGGGTCCATGGCCTCTTGGGCACCGGCAAGGGCATCAGCAACCCACTTGTAACGTCCGTCTGCGGTCTGGGCTGCAGCCAGACAACACCCCGAGAAACACTGATACCCTTTACCCCTATACAGGGATCTGGATTTATAGCAGAGCCCAGGAGGTGCTGTCTGAATAGTAGCAGTGGCCAGAGCAGGACGGTCGCCAGAGAGGGAGTTCCAATACAGGACAAAAACGTGGTAGTATCCGGGTCTAAACCAGTCGGGCAGCAGGGTACAAAAACGTTAGGCAGAAGCAGAGTCAGAAGTCCAGGCCAAGGTCAGAGTCATAACCAGGAGGGCAGCAGAGGTACAGAATCGTTAGGCAGAAGCAGAGTCAGAAGTCCAGGCCAAGGTCAGAGTTATTCAACTATAGCAATTCACACGGTAACACGCAGGGGAACCAAGAATATATCCGGCGGCTTGCAAGCCCAGTCCCAAGGTATTTGAGGGATCAGGTCATCCCTCACAGGCTCCCGGGCTGATGATGTCATCAGGACCGCCCCTAGGACCAGGCCTGATGATGATGTACCAACCCCTTCACGATTGACAGCGGAGCGGAGTTTGCGTCCACTAGACGCCTGCGCAGAGGCCCCTCCACTGCCGCCGCCATCACTCGGGCGCGAGCCACGGCGCCTCCTAGTGGCTGAGGTCGGAATGGCAGGCCCTGAGTCAGACGGTGATGGGACAGTCTGGCGCCTCCTAGTGGCCGAGGTCGGAACAGCCGGCCCTGAATCTGACGGCAACGTGACAGTACCCCCCCTTCTAAGAGGGGCCTCCGGACCCTCAAAACCTGGTTTGTCAGGGTGGAGGAGATGAAATCTTCTAATCAATGCCTTGGCATGGACGTTCCCCGCAGGAACCCAGGACCACTCCTCTGGGCCATAGCCCCTCCAGTGTACCAGATACTGTACTGAGCCCCTCACCAGGTGGGAGTCAAGGATACCCTGGACTTCATACTCTAAAGCTCCCCCGACCGAAACAGGAGGAGGAGACTGGACAGGGTGAATGGGAGAACGATAAGGCTTGAGGAGAGACCTGTGGAATACGTTAGGTAATTTGAATTACTCTGGAAGTTTTAAGCGGAAGGCTACTGGGTTAACCACCTCGATAATTTCGTATGGGCCGATGAACCTGGGACCCAGTTTGGCAGATGGTACCTTAAGCTTGATATTTTTTGTAGAGAGCCAAACCTTGTCGCCAACTCCCAGGTGCGGCCCCTTAGATCGTCGTCTATTTGAGGCCGAAGCCTGTCTAACCTGAGCCCCTTTCAAATTTGAATTAACCTCAGACCAAATCGTTTTCAGCCGATGTATATTTTGCTCAACCCCAGGGAGCTCCGACATCCTGGCCGAAAACGACCCAAAGCGCGGATGTAGTCCAAGGTTACAGAAAAAGGGGGTAGTTTTAATGGAGTCCTGATATTGATTATTGAGCGCGAACTCGGCCAATGGCAGATGTTCCACCCAATCGGACTGATGTCCTGACACATAACAGCGGAGGTATTGTTCCAGAGCTTGGTTAGTACACTCAGTTTGACCATTGGTCTCGGGATGGTATGCCGAGGAGAAGGACAATTCCACACCGTTGCGTCTACAGAACGCCCTCCAGAACTTCGAGACAAACTGGGTACCCCTGTCGGACACAATATTTGTCGGAACGCAGTGCAGACGTACAATGTGCAGAATGAACAGCTTACTTAAAGTTTCAGAGTTAGGCAAGCCAGACAGGGGAATAACATGACACTGCTTGCTGAACCTGTCTACCACCACCCAGATACAAGTTTTCCCATCTGAGGGCGGCAAATCTGTAATGAAGTCCATGGAGACGTGGGTCCATGGACTCTCAGGGGTGGGCAAGGACTGAAGCCAGCCGGCAGGGCGACTATGGAGGGATTTGGCACGGGCACAGACTTCACACGCAGAAACATAGTCTTTACAGTCCTTGGCCACCGTCGGCCACCAAAAGTTCCTGGTTACCAGCCTGGTGGTATTATTGAGACAGGGATGGCCTGCCAGGACAGAGTCGTGTGATTCTTTTAGAACCTGCAGACGAAGGTTAGCTGGAACGAACAATTTTTTGGGGGGCGTAGCGTCAGGGGCTTGCTCTGAAGACCTACGGATCTCCTCCAGAAGGTCCAAAGACACTGCCGACACGATGATTCCATTAGCCAATATCGGGACTGGTTCACAGTCCTCGGTCTGTGTGGGGCAAAAACTGCGAGAGAGGGCATCTGCCCTCACATTTTTAGTACCGGGGCGAAAAGTAATTAAAAAATCAAACCTGGAGAAAAACAAGGCCCACCTGGCCTGCCTGGGATTTAGTCTTTTAGCTGACTCTAGGTAGGTTAAGTTTTTGTGGTCTGTAATAACAGTGACCTTGTGTTTGGCACCTTTGAGGAAGTGGCGCCATTCCTCGAAGGCCCATTTGATCGCCAATAATTCTCGATTACCAATGTCATAGTTTCTCTCCGTGGCAGAGAATTTGCGGGAGAAAAACGCACACGGGCGAAGCTGAGTGAGGGATGCAGTGCCTTGCGATAGCACTGCTCCCACTCCGACCTCGGAGGCATCCACTTCCACAACAAATGGGCGGTCTAAGTCCGGTTGCACCAAAACCGGGTTGGCCACGAAGCACTCTTTCAGTGTGGAAAATGCCTGAATAGCCTCAGGATTCCAATTGGTCACGTCCGCCCCTTTTCAGGTAAGGTCCGTGAGTGGCTTGGCAATCTCCGAGAAACCCCTGATAAACTTGCGGTAGTAATTCGCGAATCCTAAAAACCGCTGCAGCGCCTTCAGCGATTTGGCTTGCACCCAAGCCTTAATAGGTTGAATCTTGGCAGGATCCATGCGAAACCCCTTGCCTGAGACCATGTATCCTAAAAACTGTACCTCTTCGGCAAAGAAAACACATTTTTCCAGTTTCGCAAACAAAGAGTGTTCTCGCAGTCTCTGCAGCACCGACCTGACGTGTTGAGCATGTGTCACAGGGTCAGCAGAGTAAATCAAAATGTCATCAAGATACACGACGGCATACACCCCACAAATGTCTCTGAAAACATCATTGACGAAGTGTTGAAATACTGCAGGCGCGTTACTGAGTCCGAACGGCATTACCAGGTATTCAAAGTGACCAAGAGGTGTATTAAAGGCAGTTTTCCATTTGTCACCGTTTCTTATGCGGACCAGATTATATGCCCCCCGGAGGTCAAGTTTAGTAAACCAGTGGGCTCCCAGTAGCTGATTAAACAGATCAGGAATGAGTGGAAGCGGATACTGGTTTTTTACAGTAATAGCGTTAAGCTCATGATAATCTATACATGGTCTGAGTCCACCATCTTTTTTTCCTACATTGAAAAACCCAGCTCCTACAGGTGAAGTGGAGGGTCTAATAAAACCTTTTCGCAAGCTGTCTGCTATGTAGTCATTCATGGCTACACGCTCAGGACCAGAGAGGTTAAATATTCTCCCTTTAGGGAGGCGGGCACCTGGGACCAAGTCTAAAGGACAGTCGTACTCTCTATGAGGAGGTAGTTTCTCAGACTCCACTATGGAGAAGACATCCTCATAGTCCCTGAATGCATATGGAATAAAGGGGTTTTTAATTTTAACTTGGTTCACTGACAGTGACATACAGTTACTCTGACACCGTGGACTCCAGCGCACGATATCACCTAAGCGCCAGTCAATAACCGGATTATGCTGGTGCAACCATGGCATGCCTAACACAACTGGATTAGATAAATTATGTATAACAAAAAATGACATCTGTTCGTTGTGTAATGCCCCCACTGACATAGTAATGTCTGCAGTAACAAACTCCACTCCACCCTGGATAATGGATGTACCATTCATCGCAGTGGTCTGAATAGGGGCATTAAGTCTTAGCAGTGGTACACCGAGATTCCTTGCGAGCAAAAAATCCATGAAATTGCCTGCAGAACCACAATCCACATAAGCCTTCACACACAGGGATTTATTAGAAAATGAGAGTGAGACGGGTAACAAAAGTTTAGCCGCATTTGCGGGCAATACCTGAGCCTCTGGGCCAGCACGACCAGAGCTGCCCAGGGGCCGATGTTCCAGGAATGTGGATCTCTGACGCTCAGCATTTCCCAGGCCTCCAGGCTGCAGCATGCTGGTGTAGGAAGATGGGAGTGTTCCTTCAGGCTGTGCTCTGGAGCAGGTGTTAGGCCAGGAAATCAGCTCAGTCAGAAGAAGGAAGAAAAAAAAATTCAGGAGACTGCTTTTATATATGGTGAACATATACACAAAAAGCAGGTTTTTTTTCCCTTGTATTATTTTGGGCCGGATATAATGTAACGTCCGTCTGCGGTCTGGGCTGCAGCCAGACAACACCCCGAGAAACACTGATACCCTTTACCCCTATACAGGGATCTGGATTTATAGCAGAGCCCAGGAGGCGCTGTCTGAATAGGAGCAGTGACCAGAGCAGGACGGTCGCCAGAGAGGGACTTCCAATACAGGACAAAAACGTGGTAGTATCCGGGTCTAAACCAGTCGGGCAGCAGGGTACAAAAACGTTAGGCAGAAGCAGAGTCAGAAGTCCAGGCCAAGGTCAGAGTCATAACCAGGAGGGCAGCAGAGGTACAAAGTCGCTAGGCAGAAGCAGCGTCAGAAGTCCAGGCCAAGGTCAGAGTCATAAATCAGGAGGGCAGCAGAGGTACAGAATCATTAGGCAGAAGCAGAGTCAGAAGTCCAGGCCAAGGTCAGAGTCATAAATCAGGAGGGCAGCAGAGGTACAGAATCATTAGGCAGAAGCAGAGTCAGAAGTCCAGGCCAAGGTCAGAGTCATAAATCAGGAGGGCAGCAGAGGTACAGAATCGTTAGGCAGAAGCAGAGTTAGAAGTCCAGGCCAAGGTCAGAGTCATAAATCAGGAGGGCAGCAGAGGTACAGAATCATTAGGCAGAAGCAGAGTCAGAAGTCCAGGCCAAGGTCAGAGTCATAACCAGGAGGGCAGCAGAGGTACAAAGTCGCTAGGCAGAAGCAGCGTCAGAAGTCCAGGCCAAGGTCAGAGTCATAAATCAGGAGGGCAGCAGAGGTACAGAATCATTAGGCAGAAGCAGAGTCAGAAGTCCAGGCCAAGGTCAGAGTCATAAATCAGGAGGGCAGCAGAGGTACAGAATCATTAGGCAGAAGCAGAGTCAGAAGTCCAGGACAAGGTCAGAGTCATAAATCAGGAGGGCAGCAGAGGTACAGAATCGTTAGGCAGAAGCAGAGTCAGAAGTCCAGGCCAAGGTCAGAGTTATTCAACTATAGCAATTCACACGGTAACACGCAGGGGAACCAAGAATATATCCGGCGGCTTGCAAGCCCAGTCCCAAGGTATTTGAGGGATCAGGTCATCCCTCACAGGCTCCCGGGCTGATGATGTCATCAGGACCGCCCCTAGGACCAGGCCTGATGATGATGTACCAACCCCTTCACGACTGACAGCGGAGCGGAGTTTGCGTCCACTAGACGCCTGCGCAGAGGCCCCTCCACTGCCGCCGCCATCACTCGGGCGCGAGCCACGGCGCCTCCTAGTGGCTGAGGTCGGAATGGCAGGCCCTGAGTCAGACGGTGATGGGACAGTCTGGCGCCTCCTAGTGGCCGAGATCGGAATGGAAGGCCCTGAGTCAGATGGTGATGGAACAGTCTGGCGCCTCCTAGTGGCCAAGGTCGGAACAGCCGGCCCTGAATCTGACGTCAACGTGACACCACTAGAACGAGAACAGGGTTTAGACCGAGAACAAGTCCCACAGGACTGTACAAAATTCCTGACGTCACGAGATAAGGCAGGCCATCAAAAGGACCGACTCACCAAATCTCTGGTACCAAAAATACCTGGATGACCAGCCAATGCAGAGCAATGAATTTCAGACATCACTCTCTTTCTCCACTGGTCAGGAACATACAATTTTCCCATAGGGCCACGCTCAGGTTTATCCTCCTGAAATTCCTCCAGGGCGTGTCTCAAATCGGGCGAAATGGCAGAAAGAACTACTCCCTCACCTAGAATGGTAGTAGGCTCGGTCACACTAAGAGAATCGGCAAAGAAACTCCTAGAAAGGGCGTCTGCCTTAACATTCTTAGTGCCCGGAAGAAAAGAGACCACAAAATTAAAACGCGTGAAAAACAAGGCCCATCTAGCCTGTCTAGAATTCAAGCGTTTGGCCGACTCCAGATAAATCAAATTCTTGTGATCGGTGAGGACCACAACTTGATGTTTAGCTCCCTCCAACCAATGTCTCCACTCCACAAATGCCCACTTCATGGCCAACAATTCCCGATTCCCCACGTCATAGTTGTGTTCAGATGGGGAGAACTTTCGAGAATAGAAGGCACAGGGATTCATCTTAGAAGTCACAGGGTCTTTTTGGGACAAAACAGCTCCTGCACCAATCTCTGAAGCATCTACCTCCACCTGAAATGGAAGTGAGACATCAGGTTGCCGTAAAACTGGAGCTGAAGTAAATCTCTGCTTAAGCTCCTGAAATGCTGAGATAGCCTCAGGAGACCAATTCAGCACATCAGCGCCCTTCTTGGTCAGATCAGTCAGTGGTTTGTCAATACCGGAAAAATTACCTATAAATTTACGATAGAAATTAGCAAAACCCAAAAACTTCTGGAGGGCCTTCAAAGAAGTAGGCTGAACCCAATCATAAATGGCCTGTACCTTGGCCGGGTCCATTTCAATAGTCGATGGAGATAAGATAAATCCCAAAAATGAAATCCTCTGTACACCAAAGAGGCATTTCGATCCCTTAACAAACAGGGAATTCTCCCTCAAAATCCGGAACACAGTCCGGACGTGTTCCACATGAGAATCCCAATCACTAGAAAGATCAAAATATCATCCAGATAGATGATCAAAAACTTATCCACAAAGTCACGGAAAATTCATAAAGGACTGGAAGACAGAAGGGGCATTAGTGAGCCCAAAAGACATCACCAGGTACTCAAAATGTCCCTCCGGAGTATTAAACGCCGTCTTCCATTCATCCCCGTGCTTGATGCGAATAAGATTATACTCCCCCCTGAGGTCAAGCTTAGTAAACCAGCAGGCACTCTTAACTCTGGAGAATAAGTCAGACATCAGAGGTAACGGATACTGATATTTAACCGTCATCTTGTTAAGGGAACGATAATCAATACACGGTCTTAATGAACCATCTTTCTTGCCCACAAAAAAAACCCAGCACCTAAAGGTGACGAGGATGGTCTAATATGACCCTTCTCCAATGACTCCTTAATATAGGATCGCATAGCATCATGTTCGGGTACTGATAAGTTGAAAAGCCGACCCTTGGGAAATTTACACCCAGGCATCAACTCAATTGCACAGTCATAACTCCTATGAGGAGGCAAAGACGCAGACTCATTCTCACTAAATACATCATAAAAATCGGCTACATAATCAGGAATATTATGAGACTGAGGAGAGGTGGAGAAAACAGGAGCGTCCCTAAGAACACACTGACAACCCCAACTCACCACAGACACAGATTTCCAATCCAAAACTGGGTTATGAGTTTGCAACCAGGGGAAACCCAGAACAATAGTATCATGCAAATTATGCAGCACCAAAAATTTACAATTTTCTTGGTGGTCTAGGACAACCCGCATCGTCACCTGGGTCCAAAACTGAGGTTTATTCTCCTCCAAAGGAGTAGCATCAATACCCCTCAAAGGAATAGGCATCCGCAGAGGCGTCATGGAAAAACCACAACGTTTAGCAAAGTCCAAATCCATCAGATTCAACGCTGCTCCTGAATCCACAAAAGCCTTCGTGGAAAATGTGGATAAGGAGCAGATCAGTGTAATTGCCAAAAAAAACTTAGGTTGTATACTGCCCACAGCAAATGTGTGTGCAAAATGTTTCTCTCGTTTTGGGCAGACAGAAATAATATGAGAGACGTCTCCACAGAAAGAACACAGCTTATTACGCCTTCTAAACTCCTGACGTTGCTTAATCTCCATTAAGGAAAGAAAAAATCCTCCTACGGCCCCAGAGAGAAAGAGGAAAAAATATACATATAAAAAAAAAATTCTGACACTTTTTTTCCTTTACAATTCTCAGGGTTAGGTTCAAGGACGGAGGACTGCGCATGCCGAGGGGCATGCCAGGGACAGGTTCAGAGCAGAGTCCTGCGCGTGCAAAGGAACACGCCAGTGTCAGCTTCAAGGACGGAGGCTGTTGTGAGTTCATTCTCTGGTTCACCAGTTGTGAGTTCCCCTTCTGGACTCCCTCTGGTGGTGACGGGAGGTGGTGCGGCTGGTTTGATCGGTGGAGATCTGCCACCTGAGAATGTGGATGACGATTGGATCTCAGGATTCCCAGATTGGATTTAAGACAGCCGACTCCCTATTCAGTTGCTGCTGATTCCTTCTGGCTTGTCAGCTCTTGGTTTTCAGCTCTGTTCCAGTCATCTAAAGCTAAGTTTTTCTGCTAATGTTCACGCTTGATTTTGTTGGTCTATTCAGTTTTTTGTGTGGTCTGCCAGCCCTGGCTGGGGGCTGAGCTGAATTTCCACTCTTATTTATCAGTATTTTGCCAATTGGCTTTTTGTCCCTTAGTAGTTCGGTCTCTTTTTGCTCTGTCTCAGAATATTTCAGAGTGCTGATATAGTGGGAGAAGTCTAGTGACTTCAGGGTTAATTTTGCTATCAGAAGTGTTGGACATTATTTTTGTAGGGTTTTTTGCAGGTTGCAGACAGTATCTTTCCTTTCCTTTCCTGTCTAGTTAGTTTGGGCCCCATCATTTGCTCAGCCTATTTTCCTGCCTGTGTTTGTACCTTCATCTTGTTTCACGGTCAATACGTGTGTGGGGGCTATCTATTCCTTTGGGGTCTGCTCTGGGGCAGTTAGTTTTCCCGTTTCTTGCTTTAGGCTCATGTAGTTCTCCGGCCGTGACGAGGCGTCTAGGAACATCGTAGGCATGCTGCACGGCTACTGCTAGTTGTGTGGTAAGATCAGGGTTCTGCAATCTGCATAGTTACCAACATCTCTGGTTTTCTGGGGCTTAGCTTATTTTGTTTTTTTCTCCTCGGTGACCCATTCATAACAGGAGGCCTGCGCATGCAGAGGGCACGCCAGGGACAGGTACAAGGACGGAGGCCTGCGCGTGTAGAGAGACGCGCCAGGGACAGGTGCAAGGACGGAAGCCTGCGCGTGGATAGGGACACGCCAGGGAGAGGTACAAGGACGGAGGCCTGCTCGTGTAAAGGAACATGCCAGGGAGACAAGGTTCAGGACAGAGCAAGGAAAGCGAAAGACTTGTGCAAAGAGTAGCACGAAAACGCACAGTGCGAGAAACAGCGTGAGTGCAAGGGAGCACGGAAACCCAGACTGGGGCACCGGCAGGCGGTACCGGCTGGAGGCACAGGCAGGCGGGCATGACTAGAGGCGGCACGGCTGAGGCACAGACTGGCGGAAACCACAATAGCACTGGACGGCGAGCACGACTGAGGCACACAGGCGGGCATGGCTAGAGGCGGCACGGCTGAGGCACAACAGGGGCACGGAGCGACCAGGCGCGTGCAAGAGGGCACGCAGCCACAAGGCAGGGCTAGGCAAAGGTACAGGACAGAGACACGTGCGAGACAGCACGGCAAAGCCTAGTACGAGAGGTGCAAGGGCGCACGAAAAACGGAGGCAAGACACTGAGTGCAAGACAAGGTCCTGCACGTGCAGAGGGCACGCCAGGGTCAGGGTTCAGGACAGAGAGTGGAACTAGCAGCGGAGCGTAGGCCGAAGCCCAGAGCCAGGTCAAGGCAGAGTCTTGAGACTAGTACGGGACAGAGACATACAACTAGCAGCTGAGCGTAGGCCGAAGCCCTGAGCCGGGTCAAGGCAGAGCCTTGAGACTAGTCAGGGACAGAGACATAGAACTAGCAGCTGAGCGTAGGCCGAAGCCCTGAGCCGGGTCAAGGCAGAGCCTTGAGACTAGTCAGGGACAGAGACAGAGTCTAGCAGCAGAGCGTAGGCCGGAGCCCAGAGCCGGGTCAAGGCAGAGCCTTGAGACTAGACACTGAACAGAGGACGAACAACAAGGCAAGGAAGAGCTTAGGCAAGACATAGTGAAAACAGGCAAGGCAGAGAACATAGAAAGTACTACAAGGCAAGGCAAGGACAAACATGGCACAAGACAAGAGACAGAGTACAAGCACAGAGCGTGCGCAGAGATGCACGACAGGGCAGAGTGCAGGGGCACAGAATACAGGGAGCGACCAAGCAGCCATGCAGGGAAGCAACACGATACTCAGGCCCTGACAATAGGGAGGGGCGGTCTGATATAGCACCATAGCACCAGTACTTTCAGGTCAGGACCAGGGAGGGACTTTGGGTTCAGATCCTCCAGGATCATAGAGAGCATCGCTAGAACAGCCTGGGTAGAACCATAGAGGAGGTCACATGATCAGGGGTTTCCAGGAATACAGCAGATTGCAGAATCAGAGCAGGGCTGGAACATAGGAAAGGTCACATGATCAGGGGTTTCCAGGAATACAGCGGATTGCAGAATCATTTCAGGACTGGAACATAGGAGTGGTCACATGATCAGGGGTTTCTAGGAATACAGCGGATTGCAGAATCAGAGCAGGACTGGAACATAGGAAGGGTCACATGATCAAGGGTTTCCAGGAATACAGCGGATTGCAGAGTCAGACAGAGACGGATGGTTACCCAGCAACAGTGAGCACACTGCTCCAGGCATCTTGCGGCGTGACAGACATGGCAGACATGACAGTAATGGTGGACATGACACCAGGATAGGGGGTGGAGGGGACCATGCATACCAGGATTTGGGGGTGAGAGGACCATGCAAACCAGAATTGGGGGGTGAGGGGACCATGCATACCAGGATACAGGAGTGAGAGGACCATGCATACCAGGATAGGAGGTGAGGGGACCATGCATACCACGATTGGGGGGTGAGAGGACCATGTAAACCAGAATTGGGGGGTGAGGGGACCATGCATACCAGGATAGGGGGTGAGGGGACTATACATACCAGGATAGGGATGAGGGTCTACCATGCATACCAGGATAGTGATGAGGGGGTACCATGCATACCAGGATTGGGGAGTGAGGGGACCATGCATACCAGGATAGGGATGAGGGGGTACCATGCATACCAGGATGAAGAATGGGGTGCCATGCATACCAGGATTGGAGGGGTGAGGGAACCATGCATACCAGGATAGGAATGAGGGGTGCATGCATACCTAGGATAGGAGGGTGGCAGCACATACCAGGAGACCATATACCAATAAAAATGCTTGCCACCCGGGCGTAGAATGGGTTTAATAGCTAGTAATAACAATAATGATATGTGGATGGGTCTTTTCAGCATGATAATGATCCCAAGCACACCGTCAGGGCAACAAAGTGGCTTCGTAAGAAGCATATGAAGGTCCTGGAATGGCCTAGCCAGTCTCCCGATCTCAACCCCATAGAAAAACTTTGGAGGGATTTGGAAGTCCGTGCTGCCCAGCGACAGGCCCAAAACATCACTGCTCTAGAGGAGATCTGGAGGAATGGGCCAACCTTGTGAAGACTAACAGAAAATGTTTGACCTCTGTCATTGCCAACAAAGGATATATAACAAAATACTGAGATGAACTTTTGTTAATGACCAAATACTCATTTTCCACCATAATTTGCAAAATAAATCTTGCCAAATAAGACAAGGTGATTTTCTGGATTTGTTTTCTCATTTTGACTCTCATAATAATATTAATAATAAATTTTTATAGCGCCGACATATTCCGCAGCACTTTACATTTCAGAGGGGATTTGTACAGACAATAGACATTACAGCATAACAATAATCACATAGATTATAACAGATACCAAGAGGAATGAGGGCCCTGCTCGCAAGCTTACAATCTATGAGATAGTTGTGGTCTACCTATGATGTCAAGTACAGGCCTCTCTCATCTTTATAAGTGGGAGAACTTGCACAATTGGTGACTGATTACTTTTTTCCCCACTGCACATATATCACTGTGGCAATTATATCTCCATGCAACACCATATCGCCAAATGTTCAAATGCGGCCAATTATTGCCAGACCAGTAGTAAGTAGTGTACAGCTCTCATCAACGCCCCTTTTTTGAAAAGTGACAGGTGCCCCGCTCACATTCCTGACATTCCAATCCCACCCACATTCCTGGCATACCGCGCATTCCTGACATTCTGCCCATTCCTGGCATACCGCGCATTCCAGACATAGCTCAGAAAGTGAAAGCGAAAGAGTTAGTGGAGGCAAAGCAAAAGATAACGACAAAGTGAAAGCAGTTTAAACCCTGTTTGACCTCGTGAGACAATCACGAAAAATAAAATGCCTGGTCTTTGACCTTATGAGGCGGTGTCTGTGAATGCGGCATATTTCACTCCAAACCACACACACACTCGGCTCTGCCGAGTCGTCTATACCATACACAGCGGTAAATGGAAAAAAGTGTGACGCTGAATAAGTTTCAAAGCTTTACTGATATCAAAAAGTGTTACAATAACCGCTCCCAGACATAGGGTCTTATTTACAACAAACACATAACGCAGCGAAAATGTCACAGACATTAAAATAGACAGCGGCCTCAATAGAAGCCTCATTCGACTCGAATCGATTCTTGTCCCTGTCTGCCCCAGCTGATTCCGCCACTGCCGGTTGGGTAGGGGTTGAACATATCCGGAGTGTATATGGAAAATATATATATATATATATATATATATATATATATATATATATATATATATATAGACTAAAGTAAAAAAACTAGGGGTTAAAAATAGATTCTATATACTAAATAACTAGCGAAGTGAATACATTTTTTACACAGCGAGATAACACAGTTAATACATTATATATATATATATATATATACAGTATATATATGAATATACGCACAGTTACAATTTGTGAAACAAATACATTTACTACACAAGGAGGTAAAACATAGTTACAGCGCTAACCACGAATGTATAATGGAGGAACGGCTTCTTCCCGGTAATAGCGTGGCTCTTGAGGTAGTTGCGTTTGGCGTGAGGAGTGGTGAAATGTTCGTGGCAGGTCGAACAGAGTCCGTATTCAAGGTCTTTTTAAAATCAGGTAAAAGCGCTCTATTATAGGGATGTCCAAGCACGCTGCTGGGTAAGTTTATCGCCGCGAGTCCTTGTAAAAACTCACGCCAGCCTGAGGGTTCGTACCTCTTGGTGGTTGTATGACTTTGGGTGGCGTGTTTTACCAAGTCCAGAGCGTGAGATCCTGGAATGAGGGCCCCTTTATAGATGAGCTCGCCCCGGTCACTCCATGACATCGTCTCTTTGTTTTGCGACATAATGTTTAACAAAACGGATGCGCTTTGCCTGAACCGAGGATTCAGGAGGTCCAGAATACCACTCTGGTCCTCAGACCGCTCTGTGTTTGCATTTGCCATTTGTCGATGACCCAAAGGTTCGATAAGCGTTAAATTAGAGAGTTCTTTCCTGTCTGGCGTGAAGCAGGTACCTCTGCAGAATCTCTGTGTAACATTTAATCTTGACATCCTCCGTTAAATCAGCACGTGCCAGAATATTGGCTATTTCGCCGTCGAGACTAGAAAGAGTCATCTGGCGCAGGAGCGCTAGCGAGGGGCTGCTGCGTAAGTCTGTTAAGTTCGTGTTTGGGCACCAAGTACATTTTCTCGGCGTGTTCCATCATCGTCCCGCTATATTCGAGGTAATGAGGGGAACAGCCACAGCGAATAAGGGACCGATAAATCCTCCTGATTGGTTCAACAAGTGTCTTTTCCTTGTAATGGATACTTTCTTATCACCCACTCGTCTTATAGAGCAGCGCTTTTTAAAAAAAAGTTTTTTTGATGATCTTTAAGAGGTATGCGACCTTTCAATATGTTTAGAGCGATTTCGGCTATGGCTATTATCAAATCCATCCCGGCATTCTTCAAATTAAACTTTCTGTCCAACGGGCTCGCTTTGTCCAGCTTTATCAGGAGTCCCCAGTTGCGACGCACTCTCTCAGACATCTTGTCGGCAGGCCACACAAGGTGTGAAAGACCCGGTACATGAAAAAACTCACTTTTTAGGGCGTGTTTTTTCTTTTCGAACGTACACGACCGGTAAAGCTGCTGCAAACAAGCCCGTACGCAATCGTAGCTCCTCAGGGATATCGCCTCGTAAATCGAGAAGCAAATACCCAAAAAGCTTCTAAGAAGAATCGTGTGTTACCGGGATACATCTGCTTAGCCAGAGTCATAATCTGCAATTTATCATGAGGATTGTTAAAAAGAACCATGTACTTGGTGTTCAAACTAATCGTTCTACTCTTTTTACCCTGTACGAATACATTCTGCACTAAATGAAATGCTTCACTCCATCCTCAACCCGAAAAGGTCCCACAAGTTCATCTTTGATGATACCAGCCCATACCAGTACCCCACCTCCACCTTGCTGGCGTCTGAGACGGAGTGGAGCTCTCTGCCCTTTACTGATCCAGCCTCGGGCCCATCCATCTGGCCCATCAAGAGTCACTCTCATTTCATCAGTCCATAAAAACTTAGAAAAATCTGTCTTTACATATTTCTTGGCCCAGTCTTGACGTTTTATCTTATGTTTCTTGTTCAAAAGTGGTTGTTTTTCAGCCTTCCTTACCTTGGCCATGTCCCTGAGTATGGCACACCTTGTGCTTTTTGATACTCCAGTAACGTTGCAGCTCTGAAATATGGCAAAACTGGTGGAAAATGGCATCTTGGCAGCTTCAAGCTTGATTTTCCTCAATTCATGGGCAGTTATTTTGCGTCTTTTTTATCAACACGCTTCTTGCGACCCTGTTGGATATTTGCCATGAAACGCTTGATTGTTCAGTGATCACGCTTCAAAAGTTTGGCAATTTCAAGACAGCTGCATCCCTCTGCAAGACATCTCACAATTTTTGACCTTTCAGAGTCCGTCAAATCTCTCTTCTGACCCATTTTTTCAATGGAAAGGAAGTTACATAATAATTAAGCACACCTTATATAGGGTTTTGATGTCAATAGACCACACCCCTCCTCATTACAGAGATGCAAATCACCTGATTTACATAATTCGCAGTTGGCTTTCAAGACTATACAGCTTGGAGTAGGACAACATGTATAAAAAGGATGATGTGATTAAAATACTCATTTGTCTAATAATTCTGCACCCAGTGAATACACATTATAGATGGCGCGCTCGTCATTCCTGTATAGTAAATCTACATAATATACACATTATAGATAATGCACTCTCTTCATCCCTGTATAGTAAATCTACATAATATACACATTATAGATGGCGCGCTCTTCATTCCTGTATAGTAATTCTACATAATATACACATTATAGATGGCGCGCTCTTCATTCCTGTATAGTAATCCTACATAATATACACATTATAGATGGTGCGCTCTTCATCCCTGTATAGTAATTCTACATAATATACACATTATAGATGGCGCGCTCTTCATTCCTGTATAGTAATTCTACATAATATACACATTATAGATGGCGCGCTCTTCATTCCTGTATAGTAATTCTACATAATATACACATTATAGATGGTGCGCTCTTCATCCCTGTATAGTAATTCTACATAATATACACATTATAGATGGCGCGCTCTTCATTCCTGTATAGTAATTCTACATAATATACACATTATAGATGACACGCTCTTCATCCCTGTATAGTAATTCTACATAATATACACATTATAGATGGCACGCTCTTCATCCCTGTATAGTAATCCTACATAATATACACATTATAGATGGCGCGCTCTTCATCCCTGTATAGTAATCCTACATAATATTCACATTATAGATGACACGCTCTTCATCCCTGTATAGTAATTCTACATAATATACACATTATAGATGGCGCGCTCTTCATCCCTGTATAGTAATTCTACATAATATACACATTATAGATGGCGCGCTCTTCATTCCTGTATAGTAATTCTACAAAATATACACATTATAGATGGCGCTCTTCATCCCTGTATAGTAATTCTACATAATATACACATTATAGATGGCGCACTCTTCATCCCTGTATAGTAATTCTACAAAATATACACATTATAGATGGCGCGCTCTTCATCCCTGTATAGTAATTCTACATAATATACACATTATAGATGGCACGCTCTTCATCCCTGTATGGTAATTCTACATAATATACACATTATAGATGGCACGCTCTTCATCCCTGTATAGTAATTCTACCTAATATACACATTATAGATGGCGCGCTCTTCATTCCTGTATAGTAATTCTACATAATATACACATTATAGATGGCGCGCTCTTCATTCCTGTATAGTAATTCTACATAATATACACATTATAGATGGCGCGCTCTTCATCCCTGTATAGTAATCCTACATAATATACATATTATAGATGGCGCGCTCTTCATCCCTGTATAGTAATTCTACATAATATACACATTATAGATGGCGCGCTCTTCATTCCTGTATAGTAATTCTACATAATATACACATTATAGATG
Source organism: Dendrobates tinctorius (assembly GCF_039654945.1). NCBI lineage: Eukaryota > Metazoa > Chordata > Amphibia > Anura > Dendrobatidae > Dendrobates > Dendrobates tinctorius. The sequence continues at coordinate 1,049,228 of NW_027361847.1, forward strand.
GCATGCTCTTCATCCCTGTATAGTAATTCTACATAATATACAAATTATAGATGGCACGCTCTTCATCCCTGTATAGTAATTCTACATAATATACATATTATAGATGATACGCTCTTCATCCCTGTATAGTAATTCTACATAATATACATATTATAGATGTTGCGCTCTTCATCCCTGTATAGTAATTCTACATAATATACACATTATAGATGGCATGCTCTTCATCCCTGTATAGTAATTCTACATAATATACATATTATAGATGATACGCTCTTCATCCCTGTATGGTAATTCTACATAATATACATATTATAGATGTTGCGCTCTTCATCCCTGTATAGTAATTCTACATAATATACAAATTATAGATGGCACGCTCTTCATCCCTGTATAGTAATTCTACATAATATACATATTATAGATGATACGCTCTTCATCCCTGTATAGTAATTCTACATAATATACACATTATAGATGGCGCGCTCTTCATTCCTGTATAGTAATTCTACATAATATACACATTATAGATGGCACGCTCTTCATCCCTGTATAGTAATTCTACATAATATACAAATTATAGATGGCACGCTCTTCATTCCTGTATAGTAATTCTACATAATATACATATTATAGATGATACGCTCTTCATCCCTGTATAGTAATTCTACATAATATACATATTATAGATGTTGCGCTCTTCATCCCTGTATAGTAATTCTACATAATATACACATTATAGATGGCGCGCTCTTCATCCCTGTATAGTAATTCTACATAATATACACATTATAGATGGCGCGCTCTTCATCCCTGTATAGTAATTCTACATAATATACACATTATAGATGATGCGCTCTTCATCCCTGTATAGTAATTCTACATAATATACAAATTATAGATGATACGCTCTTCATCCCTGTATAGTAATTCTACATAATATACATATTATAGATGTTGCGCTCTTCATCCCTGTATAGTAATTCTACATAATATACACATTATAGATGATGCGCTCTTCATTCCTGTATAGTAATTCTACATAATATACACATGATAGATGGCGCGCTCTTCATCCCTGTATAGTAATCCTACATAATATACACATTATAGATGGTGTGCTCTTCATCCCTGTATAGTAATCCTACATAATATACACATTATAGATGGCACGCTCTTCATCCCTGTATAGTAATCCTACATAATATACACATTATAGATGGCGCGCTCTTCATTCCTGTATAGTAATTCTACATAATATACACATTATAGATGGCGTGCTCTTCATCCCTGTATAGTAATTCTACATAATATACACATTATAGATGGCGCGCTCTTCATTCCTCTATAGTAATTCTACATAATATTCACATTATAGATGGCGCGCTCTTCATCCCTGTATAGTAATTCTACATAATATACAATGTGAGGTAGCGCCGTCATGTAAGTAAGGGGTTCTCGCTTGCAGCGATCGAAAAACACATCCGGCACAGGATTTTCCAACAAATCATAGTCTATGAGGTTTATTCATCCTTCATAAACCTCCAGCAGCAATATACACAGCATTACAGGAGAGCGTCCATTATACAGGCTATTTAGCCCCAGGGTTATCTCACCCACGTCAGGGTTCCCATATGGCTGTTTCTCCAGGCCGCAGAAGTCCACTCACTCCTCAGGGACTCTCAGATACTGGCCGCCATTACACACACAGCCGCTCCACAGGCTGCTGTTAGTGAGGAGATCCTTCTCCTCACGGGACCTTCCAAACTGGACCAATCAGGTCCCAGCATTCACTCCATGTGACCTAACCTGGCCACATTATATGGTCCATAGCCACGCCCACCGGGTCACATGACTATGACCTCACCACAGGTCCTTCACACAGACATATATACTTTACAATAGCATTCATAAACATACATATGTCTCTATCTCAAGGTCACCCACCTTGAGATACATAATGGCTCTTCAACCACTCACACTCTTGGGACATCCACACAGCGCCCCCTCGTGGACACAGTGGTCATTACACCACAACACATTATAGATGGCGCGCTCTTCATCCCTGTATAGTAATCCTACATAATATACACATTATAGATGGCGCGCTCTTCATCCCTGTATAGTAATTCTACATAATATACACATTATAGATGATGCGCTCTTCATTCCTCTATAGTAATTTTACATAATATACACATTATAGATGGCACGCTCTTCATCCCTGTATAGTAATTCTACATAATATACACATTATAGATGGCGCGCTCTTCATTCCTGTATAGTAATCCTACATAATATACATATTATAGATGGTGCGCTCTTCATTCCTGTATAGTAATCCTACATAATATACACATTATAGATGGCACGCTCTTCATCCCTGTATAGTAATCCTACATAATATACATATTATAGATGGTGCGCTCTTCATTCCTGTATAGTAATCCTACATAATATACACATTATAGATGGCGCGCTCTTCATCCCTGTATAGTAATTCTACATAATATACACATTATAGATGGCGCACTCTTCATCCCTGTATAGTAATCCTACATAATATACACATTATAGATGGCGCGCTCTTCATCCCTGTATAGTAATCCTACATAATATACATATTATAGATGGCGCGCTCTTCATCCCTGTATAGTAATTCTACATAATATACACATTATAGATGGCGCGCTCTTCATCCCTGTATAGTAATTCTACATAATATACACATTATAGATGGCGCGCTCTTCATCCCTGTATAGTAATCCTACATAATATACATATTATAGATGGTGCGCTCTTCATTCCTGTATAGTAATCCTACATAATATACACATGATAGATGGCGCGCTCTTGATCCCTGTATAGTAATTCTACATAATATACACATTATAGATGGCGCGCTCTTCATCCCTGTATAGTAATTCTACATAATATACACATTATAGATGGCGCTCTTCATCCCTGTATAGTAATTCTACATAATATACACATTATAGATGGCGCGCTCTTCATCCCTGTATAGTAATTCTACATAATATACACATTATAGATGGCGCGCTCTTCATCCCTGTATAGTAATGCTACATAATATACACATTATAGATGGCGCGCTCTTCATCCCTGTATAGTAATTTTACATAATATACACATTATAGATGGCGTGCTCTTCATTCCTGTATAGTAATCCTACATAATATACACATTACAGATGGCGCGCTCTTCATTCCTGTATAGTAATTGTACATAATATACACATTATAGATGGCGCGCTCTTCATCCCTGTATAGTAATTTTACATAATATACACATTATAGATGGCACGCTCTTCATCCCTGTATAGTAATCCTACATAATATACACATTATAGATGGCACGCTCTTCATCCCTGTATAGTAATTCTACATAATATACACATTATAGATGGCGCGCTCTTCATCCCTGTATAGTAATTCTACACATTATAGATGGCACGCTCTTCATCCCTGTATAGTAATTCTACATAATATACACATTATAGATGGCACGCTCTTCATCCCAGTATAGTAATCCTACATAATATACACATTATAGATGGTGCGCTCTTCATCCCTGTATAGTAATTCTACACAATATACACATTATAGATGGCACGCTCTTCATCCCTGTATAGTAATTCTACATAATATACACATTATAGATGGCACGCTCTTCATCCCTGTATAGTAATTCTACACAATATACACATTATAGATGGCGTGCTCTTCATCCCTGTATAGTAATCCTACATAATATACACATTATAGATGGCGCGCTCTTCATTCCTGTATAGTAATTCTACATAATATACACATTATAGATGGCACGCTCTTCATCCCTGTATAGTAATTGTACATAATATACACATTATAGATGGCACGCTCTTCATTCCTGTATAGTAATTCTACATAATATACACATTATAGATGGCGCGCTCTTCATCCCTGTATAGTAATTCTACATAATATACACATTATAGATGGCGCGCTCTTCATCCCAGTATAGTAATTCTACATAATATACACATTATAAATGGCACGCTCTTCATCCCTGTATAGTAATTCTACATAATATACACATTATAGATGGCGCTCTTCATCCCTGTATAGTAATTCTACACAATATACACATTATAGATGGCGCTCTTCATTCCTGTATAGTAATTCTACATAATATACACATTATAGATGGCACGCTCTTCATCCCAGTATAGTAATCCTACATAATATACACATTATAGATGGTGCGCTCTTCATCCCTGTATAGTAATTCTACACAATATACACATTATAGATGGCACGCTCTTCATCCCTGTATAGTAATTCTACACAATATACACATTATAGATGGCACGCTCTTCATCCCTGTATAGTAATTCTACATAATATACACATTATAGATGGCACGCTCTTCATCCCTGTATAGTAATTCTACACAATATACACATTATAGATGGCACGCTCTTCATCCCTGTATAGTAATTCTACATAATATACACATTATAGATGGCACGCTCTTCATCCCTGTATAGTAATTCTACATAATATACACATTATAGATGGCACGCTCTTCATCCCAGTATAGTAATCCTACATAATATACACATTATAGATGGCGCGCTCTTCATACCTGTATAGTAATCCTACATAATATACACATTATAGATGGTGCGCTCTTCATCCCTGTATAGTAATTCTACACAATATACACATTATAGATGGCACGCTCTTCATCCCTGTATAGTAATTCTACATAATATACACATTATAGATGGCACGCTCTTCATCCCTGTATAGTAATTCTACACAATATACACATTATAGATGGCACGCTCTTCATCCCTGTATAGTAATTCTACATAATATACACATTATAGATGGCACGCTCTTCATCCCTGTATAGTAATTCTACATAATATACACATTATAGATGGCACGCTCTTCATCCCAGTATAGTAATCCTACATAATATACACATTATAGATGGCGCGCTCTTCATACCTGTATAGTAATCCTACATAATATACACATTATAGATGGCGCTCTTCATCCCTGTATAGTAATTCTACATAATATACACATTATAGATGGCGCGCTCTTCATCCCTGTATAGTAATTCTACATAATATACACATTATAGATGGCGCGCTCTTCATACCTGTATAGTAATCCTACATAATATACACATTATAGATGGCGTTCTTCATCCCTGTATAGTAATTCTACATAATATACACATTATAGATGGCGCGCTCTTCATCCCTGTATAGTAATTCTACATAATATACACATTATAGATGGCGCTCTTCATTCCTGTATAGTAATTCTACATAATATACACATTATAGATGGCGGGCTCTTCATCCCTGTATAGTATTTCTACATAATATACACATTATAGATGGCGCGCTCTTCATCCCTGTATAGTAATTCTACATAATATACACATTATAGATGGCGCTCTTCATCCCTGTATAGTAATTCTACATAATATACACATTATAGATGGCGCGCTCTTCATCCCTGTATAGTAATTCAACATAATATACACATTATAGATGGCGCGCTCTTCATCCCTGTATAGTAATTCTACATAATATACACATTATAGATGGCGCGCTCTTCATCCCTGTATAGTAATCCTACATAATATACACATTATAGATGGCGTTCTTCATCCCTGTATAGTAATTCTACATAATATACACATTATAGATGGCGCGCTCTTCATCCCTGTATAGTAATTCTACATAATATACACATTATAGATGGCGCTCTTCATTCCTGTATAGTAATTCTACATAATATACACATTATAGATGGCGGGCTCTTCATCCCTGTATAGTATTTCTACATAATATACACATTATAGATGGCGCGCTCTTCATCCCTGTATAGTAATTCTACATAATATACACATTATAGATGGCGCTCTTCATCCCTGTATAGTAATTCTACATAATATACACATTATAGATGGCGCGCTCTTCATCCCTGTATAGTAATTCAACATAATATACACATTATAGATGGCACGCTCTTCATCCCTGTATAGTAATTCTACATAATATACACATTATAGATGGCGCGCTCTTCATCCCTGTATAGTAATTCTACATAATATACACATTATAGATGGCGCGCTCTTCATCCCTGTATAGTAATCCTACATAATATACACATTATAGATGGCGCACTCTTCATTCCTCTATAGTAATTCTACATAATATACACATTATAGATGGCGCGCTCTTCATTCCTGTATAGTAATTCTACATAATATACACATTATAGATGGCGCGCTCTTCATTCCTGTATAGTAATTCTACATAATATACACATTATAGATGGCGTGCTCTTCATCCCTGTATAGTAATTCTACATAATATACACATTATAGATGGCGCGCTCTTCATTCCTCTATAGTAATTCTACATAATATTCACATTATAGATGGCGCGCTCTTCATCCCTGTATAGTAATTCTACATAATATACAATGTGAGGTAGCGCTGTCATGTAAGTAAGGGGTTCTCGCTTGCAGCGATCGAAAAACACATCCGGCACAGGATTTTCCAACAAATCATAGTCTATGAGGTTTATTCATCCTTCATAAACCTCCAGCAGCAATATACACAGCATTACAGGAGAGCGTCCATTATACAGGCTATTTAGCCCCAGGGTTATCTCACCCACGTCAGGGTTCCCATATGGCTGTTTCTCCAGGCCGCAGAAGTCCACTCACTCCTCAGGGACTCTCAGATACTGGCCGCCATTACACACACAGCCGCTCCACAGGCTGCTGTTAGTGAGGAGATCCTTCTCCTCACGGGACCTTCCAAACTGGACCAATCAGGTCCCAGCATTCACTCCATGTGACCTAACCTGGCCACATTATATGGTCCATAGCCACGCCCACCGGGTCACATGACTATGACCTCACCACAGGTCCTTCACACAGACATATATACTTTACAATAGCATTCATAAACATACATATGTCTCTATCTCAAGGTCACCCACCTTGAGATACATAATGGCTCTTCAACCACTCACACTCTTGGGACATCCACACAGCGCCCCCTCGTGGACACAGTGGTCATTACACCACAACACATTATAGATGGCGCGCTCTTCATCCCTGTATAGTAATCCTACATAATATACACATTATAGATGGTGCGCTCTTCATCCCTGTATAGTAATTCTACATAATATACACATTATAGATGATGCGCTCTTCATTCCTCTATAGTAATTCTACATAATATACACATTATAGATGGCACGCTCTTCATCCCTGTATAGTAATTCTACATAATATACACATTATAGATGGCGCGCTCTTCATTCCTGTATAGTAATTCTACATAATATACACATTATAGATGGCGCGCTCTTCATTCCTGTATAGTAATCCTATATAATATACACATTATAGATGGCGCACTCTTCATCCCTGTATAGTAATTCTACATAATATACACATTATAGATGGCGCGCTCTTCATCCCTGTATAGTAATCCTACATAATATACATATTATAGATGGTGCGCTCTTCATTCCTGTATAGTAATCCTACATAATATACACATTATAGATGGCGCGCTCTTCATCCCTGTATAGTAATTCTACATAATATACACATTATAGATGGCGCGCTCTTCATTCCTGTATAGTAATCCTACATAATATACACATTATAGATGGCGCGCTCTTCATCCCTGTATAGTAATTCTACATAATATACACATTATAGATGGCACGCTCTTCATCCCTGTACAGTAATCCTACATAATATACACATTATAGATGGAGCGCTCTTCATCCCTGTATAGTAATTCTACATAATATACACATTATAGATGGCGCGCTCTTCATTCCTGTATAGTAATTCTACATAATATACACATTATAGATGGCGCGCTCTTCATCCCTGTATAGTAATTCTACATAATATACACATTATAGATGGCGCGCTCTTCATTCCTGTATAGTAATTCTACATAATATACACATTATAGATGGCGCGCTCTTCATCCCTGTATAGCAATTCTACATAATATACACATTATAGATGGCGCTCTTCATCACTGTATAGTAATCCTACATAATATACACATTATAGATGGCGCGCTCTTCATTCCTGTATAGTAATTGTACATAATATACACATTATAGATGGCACGCTCTTCATCCCTGTATAGTAATTCTACATAATATACACATTATAGATGGCACGCTCTTCATCCCTGTATAGTAATTCTACATAATATACACATTATAGATAGGACGCTCTTCATCCCTGTATAGTAATTCTACATAATATACACATTATAGATGGCGCGCTCTTCGTCCCTGTATAGTAATTCTACATAATATACACATTATAGATGGCGCGCTCTTCATTCCTGTATAGTAATTCTACATAATATACATGTGATGTACAATGTCTGTGAGGTATGGGGTTTTGTCTACAAAATATGATGTTTTCTGTTGTAACTTTCCAGAAAAATCCAGCACTCTATGCCAATGCAGGCTGTCAGCTCATGCAGCACCTTCCCCCCTCCTCTTTTCGCCCATGGCTCACTCACACACTGACCAGTGCCCCCCTGCCTGGGCTAGCTCTGAAACCTTAAACCAACTTCCTCTCGAAGAGCAGGGGGAAGGGATCCCTTTGTTCGGAAAAACACAGGCTGTATGCCGGTATATGGGAAACATAAAAGTCATATTACGAAAACCATACCCAGCAGAAATATAAAAATCATATTTCTGCGATCCGAGCAGACCCAGCTTCGCTGTGGTGCCTGTTGCAAAACTCTCGGATGTCCAGAACCTGAGATATGATTTGCGCCCAAATGGACGGTCATATCGCATAGATGTTTGATGTTTTCTTGATGGGCTCATTACGCTGGGAAACATGATACCACTGATGAGTCCATACCAGCTTCTCCCATAAAGTTATAGCTAATCTAAGTTTTGTAGCCAAAACATAACTGGGATAAGAGAGGTGGGATCAACCCAGAATGCACCTCTCCGTGATGTCACATAGGAAAGTCTATAAGGCATTCCCTGGCAGAACCAGCTCAGAACAGCTGCAGAGTCGGTGCTGACAAGAACTCCAGATGAATGGAGACGTGTGGCTCCTCCCCCCTTAAAGCCGCATGGTCTGCCTAAGGAACAATATGGAACTGTGAGTGTAATCTCTTTGTTTTCTCCACTTTTATTTTATACCTGTACTGTACATATTTTATGTCTCAATTTTATAGCAACTTTTATCTGTAATCACTGTCCTCTTTCGGAAAATAAATGAAATTATTTAGATCTGTCTCCATGCTCTAAGAATCGAACTATACGCCTTTGATAGATAATCGCTACTAATTCAAGGGGTTTGCCACGGACCCTCTTAATTTAACACTGTGAATTAAGTAACCGTGACTGGTGGCAGCGCGTTGTGTATGGCTATTACGGCTGGCTGGCAGTCTAGAAGGGTCTTATATTGCTGAGTAAGGGGCTTCAGCCACAGCATTGATAATTCCCTTACTGCAGAAGCCTAATTGCCGGTTCACAACAGGCAGCCCGTCCGGCGACTAATTATCCTAGGTGCAGTTCCCTGACTGACCTGAGGGTAAGGGGGGCGCCGGAGAGCTGCGAGTTCCAAAGTGGAACTGAGAAAGTGGGATATACATAAATCCCCGCAGTACTTGGAAGATTGATAGCAGTGGTGGGGCATCCAAATTAAACTCCCCCTGCGGCAAATTGTAGAGCGAGATTAGCTTGCTGGATATTTTTGGTCACATGGTGCCAGTGTTGGGATAGCTAAGATAAGCCCCACTGCGCCTGTGATAGCCGTGTGCCGGCATTGTGTCACGCCCCTCCGTCCGCTGATACACCCGTGTCAGTGGTGGGACTGTGACATAGTGGTGACACAGGGTCCGCTGTCCGTCGCGTTTTGGTGGCAGCGGGACCCCCGTTAGTCGTCGCCCGTAAGTGGACGAACGGCCGTGGGCTGTTCGTCACATATTGGTGGCAGAGCGGTGGGATAATCCTAGAGCATTAGTGATTTGGTTTGAGCAATCATTCCTCTCACTAAAGACCTGCACGGTTCCTGCGGGAATCCTGCATCATAGGTTTTGGAGAACAGACTCAGTGGTTACTAGTCCTGAGACATTAGTGTGTACTTGCAAGTATCCCCCTCCCGTTTCTTCGTTTTTCTTTTTCTATCTTTTATTTGGCAACCATGGCGGCGATGACAGTGGAGTGGTATCAGAAGCAGAAAAAGGACACCCTTGCTGGGTTATGCACGTACCGAGGCATAGACGCCGCAGGAGGAACCAAAGATCAAATGATAGCGGCTCTAGTGCAGCTGGACAACGGCCAGAATCCAGCGAGCGCAGAAGTTGGCCCAAGTTGCCATGGGGCTGCAGCAGAGGCTCCACTCCTGAGCGCTGGCCCCACATTCAACCAGAACGGGGTGGACCCCTATCTGCAAATGGCCTTGGACGAACTCCCCGCCGAAGACAGGGATGGGCGGGTGAGGCTGATCCAGCAATATCGGCAGGAGGCCCAAGCCGAACGTGAGCGCCATGCAGAAGCTCAGAGGGCCCATGAGCTGGAGATGCTCCAGCGGGGGTGGAATGCCCCCACAGCCCGAAGCCGTGAGCCCAGCAGCGTCCAGACTCCTAAACCCCGGCCAGAGCATTTTCCCGTGATGGAAAAGGATGGGGACTTGGACACGTTCCTGCGAGCCTTTGAGAAAGCCTGCAGACAGTACCAGCTGCCTAGAGACCAATGGGCAAGGTACTTGACCCCAGGGCTAAAAGGCAAAGCCCTGGAGGCATTTGCTTCTCTTCCGCCAGAAGCCGATGACGACTATGACGCCATAAAGCAGGCGCTGATCGCCAAATACCGGCTGACACCTGAGGTATACCGAAAGAAGTTCCGACACCTCCAATGTGGCCCACACGATAGCTACAGTGATGTGGTGCAAGGACTCAGGACCCACTTTGACCAGTGGATCCATGGACTGTCCGTTGAAACCTTTGAGCAGCTACGGGACCTGATGATCAAAGACCAGTTCCTGCATCTCTGCCCAGCTGAGGTCCGACAGTTCATCCTGGACCGCGAACCAACGAACGCGGACAAAGCGGCGCAGATCGCCGACAACCACGAGGCCAACCGGAAGCCCGAGACGCGGAGGCCAGTCACCACCAGCTGGAAAGGGGGTAAGCCAGCAACCAACCCCAATGCCCCAGCTGGCCGTCCCTCCGGAGGCCCTGTCCCTGTTGCCAACAACAGGCCGGCTACTGACAGTCGCCTGTGTCACCACTGCCAGCGGCCTGGTCACTTCTCTTACACCTGTCCGAATAGGCCGAAGAACCCCCCAGCCAAGGCCCCCGGGCCCAACGCCTCTGTTCTTTTGGTGGGAGGTGTGGTTGGGAGGGCTGACGACAACGTTCAACCTGTTCAGGTGGGGGCCCGTCTTGCTACAGGCCTCAAGGACACCGGGGCTGAACGAACCCTCATCCGTCCTGGACTGGCGGCCCCTGAAGAGTTTGTTGAGGGGAAAACCCTGACTGTCACCGGGATTGGAGGCACCCGTTGTCCCTTGCCAGTGGCACGAGTTTTTCTTGATTGGGGTGCCGGGAGCGGGTTGAGGGAGGTGGGAGTGTCTGAAAATTTGCCCACTGATGTTTTATTGGGGACGGACTTGGGGAGGATGGTTGCATACTATGTCCCTGACACCCTTCCCCAAACTGATAATAAGGGTAACGTTAACCCTGATGATGTTGATGATGGGAAACTGAATGTGTTACCTGCTAATGCCTTGATGAGTAATGATGCAACTAACAACCATTCTTTCCCCAGGTACGATGCTGATGCTGATGTGAATGTACCAAAGCAAACTGATAACCATTCTTTTCCTAGGAATGATGATGTATCTGTGCCGACTGAACCCGTTAACCCTTTCTTTGAAACGGTAGATGTGTCCACAGGTACCGAGGTGCTCAGCCCCGTCACTCTGCGGAGTGAGACGGCTGAGGAACCCCTGGCAGGAGCAAGCAACGGTGCTCAAGGAAATGGGGAGGTGCATGGGGACCATGAGGAAGGTAATGCCATGCAGCTGACCAGTGCCACCGAGGAAGGTAACTGGCCCATAAGTAGCACTGCTCCTGAAGTGTTGGGGGTGGATGGGGAGGTAGAGCCCAGGGCAGCACCAGCTGGTGGGTCTGCAGAAATCCCCAGGGAGACAGCATACATAGCAGCTGTCACACGCAGTCAGAGTGCCCAGATCGCAGGTAACGCACTGTCTTCTGGACCCTCTGCTGCTACAGGAGAGACTGAACCAGAGGTGAACCCAGAGCCGGTTCCAGAGGGTCCCAGTAAAGAGGGGACCCTGACGTCACTTCTGGCAGCCTCCAGCATGGAGTTCCAGGCTGCTCTGCACTCAGATGCCAGCCTGGAGAAATTGAGAGGTCTCGCCGAGACGCCCACCTCCAAGTCTGATAAGGAGAGGGTGTTCTGGGAACGAGGAAGGTTGTACCGGGAGACAGTACCCGGAGATCCTAAAAAGGAGTGGTTGAGGGAAAGACAGCTGGTCGTCCCCTATCAGTTCAGAACTGAGTTGTTGCGGATTGCCCATGAGATTCCACTCGCTGGACACTTGGGGATCAGCAAAACAAAGGCACGGCTGTCTCAACACTTCTATTGGCCCAAGATGGGGACAGATGTAACACACTACTGCCGCTCCTGTGCCACCTGTCAAAAAGTGGGTAAGGCGGGGCCTGCTCTTAAGGCTCCCCTTATTCCTTTGCCGGTGATAGAGGAGCCTTTCCAGAGAATCGCGGTGGACATTGTAGGACCGCTGTCCGTCCCCAGCAGCTCCGGAAAGCGATACATTCTCACCGTGGTAGACTACGCTACCCGGTACCCAGAGGCAGTAGCTCTGTCTTCAACCAGGGCAGATAAGGTGGCTGACGCACTGGTGACCATCTTTTCAAGGGTAGGATTTCCCAGGGAGATGCTTACCGATCAAGGGCCCCAATTCATGTCTCGCCTAATGGAGGCTCTCTGTGAGAAAATGCAGGTGACGCACCTGGTATCGAGTCCGTATCACCCACAGACTAATGGTTTGTGTGAACGCTTCAACGGTACCCTCAAACAGATGCTCCGCATACTGGTTGAGACCCAAGGGCGCGACTGGGAGCGGTACCTCCCACACCTGCTGTTCGCTTACAGAGAAGTTCCGCAGGCTTCGACCGGGTTCTCCCCCTTCGAGCTCCTGTATGGCAGGCGAGTCCGGGGACCCCTTGGGTTGATAAGAGAATCCTGGGAAGATGAGCCAAACCCCACAGAAGTGTCCATCGTGGATTATGTCATGCGCTTCCGTGACAAGATGCAGACCTTGACGCAGTTGGTGCATGACAACATGACGCAGGCTCAGGCTGACCAGAAGCGCTGGTACGACCAGAACGCCCGGGAGCGGACCTACCAGGTGGGTCAAAAGGTGTGGGCGCTGGTCCCTGTACCAACGGATAAGCTTCAGGCAGCCTGGGAAGGCCCATACGTCGTCCACCAACAGCTCAACCCGGTCACCTACGTGGTCACGCTTGACCATGCTCGGGGTAGGCGCAAGGCCTTTCACGTCAACATGCTGAAGGCGCACTACGAACGTGAAGCTTGCGTCCTACCGGTCTGCAATCTGCCAGAGGATGGGGAGGAAGATTCCCTCCTGGACATGCTGGCCCAGGCCAAGGCCAATGGGTCCATTGAGGACATGGAGATAAGTGGTTCGCTCACCGTGTCCCAGCGGTTGCAGTTGATGGCCACCCTGGAACTCTTCCGGCCCGTGTTCACCAACCGTCCTGGGAGGACGGAGTTAGCGGTTCATGAGGTGGACACCGGGAATCATGCCCCATTACGGCGAACACCTTATCGGATCTCTGAAACGGTGCAACAAGTCATGCGCCAAGAGATCGATGAGATGTTAAGGCTGGGGGTGATTCGACGGTCAAAAGGTGCGTGGGCTTCACCTGTAGTCCTCGTGCCTAAAAAGGATCGAACCACCCGGTTCTGCGTGGACTACAGGGGGCTCAACGCCATCACAACCTCTGATGCCCACCCGATGCCGCGCATCGAGGATCTGCTCGAGCGGTTGACAAACGCCAACTACATATCCATCATGGATTTGAGTCGGGGATACTGGCAGATTCCCCTGAGCCCTGAGGCGCAGGAGAAATCCGCCTTTATCACCCCCTTTGGACTGTACGAGTCCACGGTCATGCCCTTCGGCATGAAGAATGCCCCTGCCACTTTCCAGCGGATGGTCAACCACCTGCTTCGGGGACTGGAGGAGTACGCCGTGGCATACTTAGACGATATTGCCGTCTTCAGTTCCACCTGGGAGGAACACCTTCAGCACCTCCAGGAGGTGCTCAAGCGTCTTCACCAGGCAGGCCTGACCATCAAGCCGGGGAAGTGCCAGATAGGCATGCACAAGGTCCACTACCTGGGGCACCGGGTAGGCGGGGGTTCCATGAGTCCGGAGCCAGAAAAAGTGGACGCAATCGTGTCCTGGCCCACCCCCAGGACCAAGAAACAGGTGAAGTCCTTCTTGGGCACTGCAGGGTACTATAGGCGGTTCGTACAGGACTATAGCGCCCTTGCCAAACCCTTGACTGACCTCACCAAGCAGAGGCTACCCCAAACAGTCAACTGGACAGATGACTGTGAGGCGGCTTTCCAAGCTTTGAAAGCAGCCCTGTGCAACTCTCTAGTGTTGAGAGCAGTCGACAGCAGTCGCCCGTTTCTGGTACAGACCGACGCCAGCGAGTTTGGCCTCGGTGCTGTGCTTAGCCAGGTCGACTCGGGGGACCAAGAGCACCCCGTGTTGTACCTGAGCCGGAAACTTTTGCCGAGGGAAGTGGCATACTCGACCATCGAGAAGGAGTGTCTGGCCATGGTGTGGGCACTGCAGCGTTTGCAGCCCTACCTGTATGGGCGCGCCTTCACGGTGGTAACCGACCACAACCCTCTGAGCTGGTTGCACACAGTGTCCGGAACCAATGGAAGGTTGCTCCGCTGGAGCCTTGCCCTTCAACAGTACGACTTCACTGTAAAACACAGGAAGGGCAGCGAAAACGGCAATGCCGATGGGTTGTCCCGCCGGGGCGAACCCGCTGAGGTGCGCATGGCCGATTACCGAGAGGTAATGCCTCCTTAGCGCCCTCTTAATGGGGGAGGTGTGATGTACAATGTCTGTGAGGTATGGGGTTTTGTCTACAAAATATGATGTTTTCTGTTGTAACTTTCCAGAAAAATCCAGCCCTCTATGCCAATGCAGGCTGTCAGCTCATGCAGCACCTTCCCCCCTCCTCTTTTCGCCCATGGCTCACTCACACACTGACCAGTGCCCCCCTGCCTGGGCTAGCTCTGAAACCTTAAACCAACTTCCTCTCGAAGAGCAGGGGGAAGGGATCCCTTTGTTCGGAAAAACACAGGCTGTATGCCGGTATATGGGAAACATAAAAGTCATATTACGAAAACCATACCCAGCAGAAATATAAAAATCATATTTCTGCGATCCGAGCAGACCCAGCTTCGCTGTGGTGCCTGTTGCAAAACTCTCGGATGTCCAGAACCTGAGATATGATTTGCGCCCAAATGGACGGTCATATCGCATAGATGTTTGATGTTTTCTTGATGGGCTCATTACGCTGGGAAACATGATACCACTGATGAGTCCATACCAGCTTCTCCCATAAAGTTATAGCTAATCTAAGTTTTGTAGCCAAAACATAACTGGGATAAGAGAGGTGGGATCAACCCAGAATGCACCTCTCCGTGATGTCACATAGGAAAGTCTATAAGGCATTCCCTGGCAGAACCAGCTCAGAACAGCTGCAGAGTCGGTGCTGACAAGAACTCCAGATGAATGGAGACGTGTGGCTCCTCCCCCCTTAAAGCCGCATGGTCTGCCTAAGGAACAATATGGAACTGTGAGTGTAATCTCTTTGTTTTCTCCACTTTTATTTTATACCTGTACTGTACATATTTTATGTCTCAATTTTATAGCAACTTTTATCTGTAATCACTGTCCTCTTTCGGAAAATAAATGAAATTATTTAGATCTGTCTCCATGCTCTAAGAATCGAACTATACGCCTTTGATAGATAATCGCTACTAATTCAAGGGGTTTGCCACGGACCCTCTTAATTTAACACTGTGAATTAAGTAACCGTGACTGGTGGCAGCGCGTTGTGTATGGCTATTACGGCTGGCTGGCAGTCTAGAAGGGTCTTATATTGCTGAGTAAGGGGCTTCAGCCACAGCATTGATAATTCCCTTACTGCAGAAGCCTAATTGCCGGTTCACAACAGGCAGCCCGTCCGGCGACTAATTATCCTAGGTGCAGTTCCCTGACTGACCTGAGGGTAAGGGGGGCGCCGGAGAGCTGCGAGTTCCAAAGTGGAACTGAGAAAGTGGGATATACATAAATCCCCGCAGTACTTGGAAGATTGATAGCAGTGGTGGGGCATCCAAATTAAACTCCCCCTGCGGCAAATTGTAGAGCGAGATTAGCTTGCTGGATATTTTTGGTCACATGGTGCCAGTGTTGGGATAGCTAAGATAAGCCCCACTGCGCCTGTGATAGCCGTGTGCCGGCATTGTGTCACGCCCCTCCGTCCGCTGATACACCCGTGTCAGTGGTGGGACTGTGACATAGTGGTGACACAGGGTCCGCTGTCCGTCGCGTTTTGGTGGCAGCGGGACCCCCGTTAGTCGTCGCCCGTAAGTGGACGAACGGCCGTGGGCTGTTCGTCACAATACACATTATAGATGGCGCACTCTTCATCCCTGTATAGTAATCCTACATAATATACACATTATAGATGGTGCACACTTCATTCCTGTATGGCACGTATGCTTTCTGTTGTGGTTATATGATCATCCATAGGGGTAATTTAGACAAATCCGACATGTCCATGTGTGGCTGAGTGTTTCCTCTGTGCATTAGACACTGTGATGTGTATAAGACGCAGGTTATTGGTAATTTATTATCACATGAATAAGAACTGAACATAAATACTAGGCCAAAATATTTTATACTGCTATCCCCAGGATGTTCTGCTTTTCAGTCTCTTTGATTTTAATTTGGAGTTTTCAATAAAAGTTTTTTTATTTACACTGGAAACATGAATTCACAGATGTTCTGCTTTATAGTGAAAGAGAAGATGCTGCCATCACTCCGTGCTATTGGTAGACCTGCACTTTTCCATCATGACAATGGTTCAAAACACACATGTAAGGCCAATGTTGCACTTTTAAAGAGAATTGTAAAAGAGATTCAGTGGCCAAGTGTTTTCTGATCTGAACCCCAAACACCTATCGTGAATTCTGAAGAGACAAGTTGCCATCACTTTCCATCCATCATCCAGGCGCTAAGAAAGCTCGTTATTGAAAAAGAGAAAGAAGATAGATGATGTATTATGTAACCAACTTATGTAACAAGGCCTAGAAGACTTGGTGCTGTCATTAAAAAATCATGGAAAACATACAAAATGATAGATGTAGTAGCTTTTGATGTGGGGTGCACTCATTTTTATCAACTAATTTGTGTAACCCTAAAGATTTGGTAATGAAAATTATATTAACCTATCTTACATGTTTGATTACAATAAAAGTTCCATGAAGTGTTGGCAACATTTTAGAAATTGTTCTTGTGTTTAGTGAGATATTAATAAAAATCTTACCAATCAAAGGGGTGTACTCTTTTATACTAAGCAATGTTTATTAACA
Organism: Dendrobates tinctorius; assembly: GCF_039654945.1. Classification (NCBI taxonomy): domain Eukaryota; kingdom Metazoa; phylum Chordata; class Amphibia; order Anura; family Dendrobatidae; genus Dendrobates; species Dendrobates tinctorius. The sequence continues at coordinate 1,067,040 of NW_027361847.1, forward strand.
TTTATAAAACACAGAACATTACAGTTTCTTTCCGGCATGCCTTCTCTCCTGTTTTACAAGATATGATTTATGTATGAAAGATTTCCACCATTCTGAATATGCTTCTATGTGTGACTTCTCTCGTGGCTCACAAGACTTGATTTTTTTTGTGAAGCATTTCTCACAGACTTAACATGAATACGGCTTCTCTCCTGTGTGAATTCTGTGGTGTATAATAAGACTCCTTTTAACCGTGAAACATTTCCCACATAGTGAACATGAATATGGCTTCTCTCCTGTGTGCGTTCTCTGATGTGTAATAAGAGTCCCTTTATCTGTGAAACATTTCCCACATTCTGAACATGAATATGGCTTCTCTCCTGTGTGAGTTCTCTGATGTGTAATAAGAATCCCTTTATCTGTGAAAGACTTCCTACATTCTGAACATGAATATGGCTTCTCTCCTGTGTGGATTCTCTGATGTCTAATAAGATTCCCTTTCTCTGTGAATGACTTCCTACATTCTGAACATGAATATGGCTTCTCTCCTGTGTGAGTTCTCTGATGTGTAATAAGATTCCCTTTATCTGTGAATGACTTCCTACATTCTGAACAGGAGTATGGCTTCTCTCCTGTATGAATTTTCTGATGTGTAATAAGATTCCATTTTAATGAGAAGGCCTTCCCACATTCCAAACATGAAAATGGTTTTTCTCCTGTGTGACTTCTCTCATGTGTAGCAAGATCTGATTTATATAAAAAACATTTCCCACATTCTGAACATGAAAATGGTTTTTCTTTTGTGTGAATTATCTCATGTTTAACAAATTTTGATTTATTTGTAAAGCATTTCCCACATTCTGAACAGGAGTATCTCTTTTTTCCTTTGTGTTTTCTTTGTGCTAACAAATCTGAGCTTGTAGTAAGTTGCTTGTCACACTGAAATCTTGTATCCCCTTTGTCACCTGGAATTGAGGTAACAATGTGAGATTGCTCAGGAGAGGGTTCCTCAGGATTATAAGAATGTGAAGGGCTGTGAAGTCCACGAGGTTCATGAAGGGTAATGAGGTTTTCTCCATTAGAGTGATTCCTGATATCTTCTTTACAGTTTAGTGATAACCAGTTATTCTCACAAGGATTTCCTGTAAGGATGAACGATAGATTGGATGTGATGTTTTTCGACAACACAAAAGGGATTTCTAATTTTATTTTTATGGCGCTCACAATGAAAACCCTTGTAAGTACCGGTAATAAGGAAGACAACTACATGCCATAACATTAACACAACGACGGGTAAAATGAATAACACTTATAAACTGGTGACATTGGCACAAGTCAGGGGTGGCAGAGATTACACAGCAATAGATAGTTCTTAAAGGAAACCGGTCATCAGGAATTACCTAATTACCCTAATGTACCACCAGTGCTATTTCACTCTCTCAAGCTTCCTATCATGCCCTTAGTGTAGAAAAGTGTCCACACAATTAAAAATGGAGCTTTAATATTTCAGTACCGTATGAAAATGAGAGAGACTAATCACAAAAGTGGCCGTACATCCAGGAGCCGTCCAGCTCCAGCCACTGTAATCACGTCCTCAGTTTGCCTAAGGCAGTGTTTCTCAACTCCAGTCCTCAAGACCCACCAACAGGGCGAGTGTTCAGGATTTCCTTAGTATTGCACAGGTCATAATTTCATCACCTGCTCAAGCAATAATTCCATCACCTATGTAATAATAATGAAATCCTGAAAACTTGACCTGTTGGTGGGTCTTGAGGACTGGCGTTGAGGAACACTGGCCTAAGGGCATGATAGGAACCCTTAGAAGCCTGCAACAGCACTGAAGGCACATTAACCCCTTAAGGACCAAGCCACTTTGTATATTAATGGCCAAACCTCATTTTACAGTTCTGGCTAGCGTCGCTTTAAGAGGTAATAACTCTGGAGCTTCCACACATTCCAGTGATTGTAAGAAGACTTCAAGTCAGTTGTAAATTTTGGTCATTTGCATTTATTTATGGAAATATCAAAAATCTGACAAAATGAGTATTTTGCAGTTTGCAAACTTTAAATTTCTATGTCTTTATACCAGATAAATAATAAATAAATGACATTTACCACTTGTCTACTTTACATCAGCATCATTTTTAACTCCTTTCCGGCATCAGGTGTAATAGTACGCCAATGTCGGACACCCTCCCTTTGATGTGGGTTCCGGCGTTGAGCCCTCATCTTTTCTGGCACATGTCAGCTCTTTAAAAACATCAGCTCGGCATGCAAAAAATAAGCCGTCACCCAACCCGAGATCACGAAAACTGAAGATGCTACGGGTATCTGAAAACAGAGATTAGACCTACCGGTAATGTTATTTCCAGGAGTCCATCCTGACAGCACCATGGGGTTGTCCTTCCTTCATCACAGGGACAGGAAATGTACGAGAGGTTAAAAGGTCCCCTCCCACTCTCAGACTCCAGTGATTTTCCAAGTACCACACCAGTATGGATGCAATTATTTATTTATTTAGATTTAGTACAAGCATATTATTACCAATACAAATCGGGAGGGAACTACCAGTGCTGTCAGGATGGACTCCTGGAAATAACATTACCGGTAGGTCTAATCTCTGTTTTCCAGGACGTCCTATCCTGACAGCACCATGGGGAATACCAAAGTAGGAATTCGCTTAGGGTGGGACTACTGCTTTTAGCATCTTACGACCGACCGAAGGTCGTCTGGCTAGCTGCTAGCGTGTCCAATTTGTAGTGTCTACAGAAAGTGTCTAGTGTAGACTAAGGCTGGTTTCACATTAGCGCTTTTTAAGCGCACGCACGGCCGGGGGTAGCTCCGCCCCCGAGCCGGCTCTCTGCCCGGCGTGCCCGCCCCTTGCTTGTAACGCCGCCTCCTAGCGCACAGCGGCGCCTGCGATCGGCGCACCCTATCTTTAGCATAGGGTGCGCAGATCGTGCGCAGGCCGTGCGCTAGTTGCGCTTTGACCTGCGCTGCGCACTTTTGACGGTGCGCGCCAAAATCCGAAAAGTTTGATTTTGGCGCGCACGGCGCAACGTCAAAAGTGCACAGCGCAGGTCAAAGCGCAACAAGCGCACGGCCTGCGCACGATCTGCGCACCCTATGCTAAAGATAGGGTGCGCCGATCGCAGGCGCCGCTGTGCGCTAGGAGGCGGCGCTACAAGCAAGGGGCGGGCACGCCGGGCAGAGAGCCGGCTCGGGGGCGGAGCTACCCCCGGCCGTGCGTGCGCTTAAAAAGCGCTAATGTGAAACCAGCCTAAGTGGCGGCCCAGCATATTTGCTCTACTGAGGCTCCCGCCTTCTCTGCCCATGACTTTGCTAACGCCCTAGTGGAATGAGCTCTAAGGTCCCTGGTAGGTAATCCCTCAGTGTCGTATGCTGAGGAGATAATTGACTTATCCACCCTGCCAGGGTGTGCGTAGATGCGCCTTTATCTTATTCTACCATTGTATTGGATAACAATTCTGCGTCCTGTCGCCACTCCTGAGTGGCCTCTAAGTAGCATGTGACCGCTCATCTGACGACAAATGAGTGAAAGAATCTTACTCCGTTTTCCGTCGACGGCAGAATGAGGGTAGGACCATCTCCTGGTTTAAATTCTGGGGAGATACCACCTTAGGGAGGAATCCTGGGTTCCGTTTTAGTATTATGCAATCGTTGAATAGTTGAATGTAGGCGTTCAGGACTGACAGGGCCTGGCTTTTACCCAGCCGCTTGGCTGAGGAGATCTCTACCAAAAGGATGTTTTGTTTTTGTTTTATTTTTGTAAGTCTTGTGACATTTACCTCTGATATTGGCTTGTATGGGGGGTCTGCGTAGAGCGGTAAGTACCAGATTTAGGTCCCCCAGAGCACTGTGGGGCTTAATCTCTGTATGGCCTTTGAAAAACGAGCCATCCCTGGATGAGAGGCCAAGGTGAATTAAAGTACTCTAAGCTGCTCTCTGAACTTCCAATGTGCTTTGGACTCAGACCTTTATTAAATCCTGCCCTGGGGTAGTCAAGGATTTGAGATATATCTGGGTGAGACGGATCTATGGGGATACTACCACGTTTCTGAGCAGAACTTCTCCCAGATTTATGATAGATTGCCCTCGTAACGGGCTTACAGCTGGTCTGCATCGTTGAGATCACTTTGTCGGAGAGACCTCTGGACCTTAAGATCCCTCTCTCAGGATCTATGCTGCCGAATGTAGGTTCCCCAGATTTGGGTGCTGAACTGGGCCTTGGGAAAGTAGATCTTCTGGCGTTTGTAGATGGAGCGGTCCTTTCTGAGCAGTCTTCTTCTGGAGGTGGAACCAACTTTGCCTGGGCCCGAAGAGTATTACTAGCGTCACTCGCCTTTTCCCTGGATCTTTCTGAGGCCTCTCGGTATTATAGGAATAGGGGGAAACCATATAGCAGTCCCCCACTCCATCTCCGATTCAAGGAGTCGACCCCTTTTTTGGATGGTCTGCTGGACCGAGAGAAGAATCTCTGTAGCTTGGTGTTCTTCCTTGTCGTGAAGAGGTTTAGCTGAGGGTTTCCCCACTGATGACGTAAGCCTATGAATGTCTCCTCATTCACTTCCCACTCGGTGGCTCAGACTTCTTGTCTGTTTAAATAGTCGGCTATGTTGTTCCTGGGCCCTGCAGGTGTATCACTGATATGGAGCGAACCTTGTTCTCTGCCCAGGTGAAGATGTGGGTTGCCAGGTCCTGATGCTTTCCCCCTGGTGGCGTAGGAAAGATACTGTGGTTACAATGTTTGACCTGGCTTTCCTAAGTTGGCCCTGTGGACTCGACCGGCTTCATTTAAGTGTCTCCCAACTGCTCGTAGCTCTCTGTAGTTTGAGGACTGTGAACTGATGCTTCCCGGCCATGTCCTTGAAGGTACCTTCCAGATGGGCCCCCCTTTCCTGCCGGCGTCCGTGATGATAGTCTTGTATGGTGATAGGATCCGGGGTCCTCCTGGGCTGATGGATCTTGTGACCGGTTCCCTGTCTCGGAGATGATTTTAGGGCTGGGGACGGTCGAGTCTGTTTGTCCAGAGCGGTCTGCGTTCTGTCCTATTTGACTGAATTTCCTTGTAGACTCCTGTGTGAGCCTGGTTCCACTTTGCGCAGGGTATGCCTGCTGTCAGGGTCTCTAGGACCTTTAGTGTAGTCTTTTGGATATTTGATCTCGCCATAGCTGACAAACCCTGTTCCTTATGGCCTCCTTTCCTTCTTCCGATAAACTAGATTCTTGTTTTGAGATCTAACGAGACTCTCAGGAATTTTTCCCAGGTACCGGGCTGCATTGTTCAAGATCCAATCCTAGGTCTCCAGGCGTGGCGATTACCCCGTCGAGTTGTTTTCTTAGCTCTGATGCTGAGAAAGTCCTACAGGTGTGGCACGATGGTTATGCTGCCTCCTAAGTGTGCCCTGATCTTGGCGATCGGCTTCGTAAACCCCGGGTGCTGAAGCTAGGTCGAAAGGCAGAGCCTTAAACTAAAATGGTAGTCTCCGCTTCCCATTTCCAGTGCGGACCGCAGGAACCTCTGAGGGTGAGGGTGGATGGGAACGTGATTGTATGCGCATCTGGATCTATTGTGCCTGCTGTGGCGATCTGATCTATTCGGGAAATGTTGGTTTTCGGGACTCCATTCGAAATTTTGTATCGAATCCCTTGGTTTAGTGGTTCCAAATTTATAATGGTCCGACTCTCCACAGGAGGTGTTCCTAGAACCGGGACCATTACTTCTGATCTTATTAGATCTTTTACGTCTGCCCATATAGTGTCTATAAGGGTTTTGAGCTGGGATTCGTAACTACAAAACGTGCTGCGGGGGTTATAAATTCGCGGGTATAGTACTGGGAACCTGTATTCAGGATCCGCTGGTTCTGGGGGATGAGCTCTTGGTTCCAGGAAGTGTTTTGAGGCACCCCCCAACCAGTATGGTGTCACTGCCTGTTGAGCAACTTTGTCCTGAGCGGGAAGGGAGATCCTACTCTTCCCCCCTTCTGGTGATACCAGCGAGTCGATTTACCCTCTTTCTATCTTCCTGTCATAGGAAAGGACGGGACCTCTGAAGGGAAAACCTTTGCTTTCCCGCGGGACCGTTTTTTAATGTCAGTGGCATTCTTCCGTGTTGTATCTAAGACTGGTCCAACTACCTTCCTGTCTGAAAAGGTATGGCACCTAACTTAATTTTCAACTGGTAAAGCCCTGACCAGATCTTCATCCATAAGGCCTGGTGATCCGTGTTGGGTAAAGAATTATTCTTAGCCGCAAACACACCGGTACGGCCGAAGCGTCCAACAGGAATCTAGCTGCAACTCTCCCAGGGAAAGGTCCTCTAAGAAATCACTTCTAGGGGTTTCCCCTGTAACTGGTAGGACCTCCGAGCATGGGCCTGTCTCCCATTCGGGTCCCAGCCCAGGCTCAAGCTGCTTAGCAGCTGCTACCTGACGAATGCACTCACGCTCAGCCTAGAATGGCCAGTGGCTGCTCCAACTGGTTGATCCTAGATACGTAGATCTGGCGACAGATGTGCCCTATCTGCTACTGCAGACCCAAGCCCTCTTTAGGAGCCTGTCGGCCTCTTGACTCTGGGTCTTTTGGGGCTACAGGAATCTTGGAAGGGAATTGAAGTGTTCTTTGACACCCCCCTGGGTTGTCGATCCTAGGAACTCCATCCCAAGTGTTAACCTGGTTGACGGTAGGAGAGACTGAAGTCTCAGGAGACAACGAGCCACTTCTCAGCGTCCTCCCATTCCTCTAGAATGATTTATACTCGTCCGATGATCGACCGGACTCTCATCCTGGCCTCCTAGGCGGCTGACACCTGACTAGCGCCGACTGCTCAGCCTAGCACCTCTTAGTGTGGGGTGGAAGACTGAGAAGGTAGCCGTCCTGGGACGGAAGTGTGGACCTCCTATCTGACCCCTATGCGCATCTCGGCTCCGTGCGACCTGCGATTGTGGACTTGTCTGCACGTGGGATATCTGCACCGGGAGAATCTCAAGCCCTGTCCTCTGCGGTCTCCCATCCTTTGCAGCCGCAGAGGTTCCTTCCCCGCAGAGACGTCAGTCCAGGTGATTTGCCCGGCTAACGCTAGGCGTTTAGACAAATGCATTCATGCTGGCACGGACGGGTATTAGAGCTGCCTGGTTTCCTGGAGGTTGAAGCTGCAGGAGTCGGTGCTGTCTTTTGCCATCATAAAGTACAGAAGCTTCTTGGTTAAAGCTCCTGTCTTAAGTATGCCCCTCCTGTCCACTACTTACAGACATTGGTGGTTCAGGGTGATCGTTGGGTTTCCACAGCGCCTTCCATGGCGGTGTCCCGTGCAGCTGACCCACCCCATCGTCCTACCTTGTCTTGAGTGGGTCGATTGATCCTCACGCCGTCTGCCGCTTCAGCCGTCGCTGCCCCAGCCGCGCCGCTGCTCCGTCCACGCTGGGACGCCACCGGAAGCTGTCATCTGGCGCCCGGAAGTGATGTGGCCCTGGGGATGATGCGGCATGTGACGGCGGGAGCCGAGAGCCCCGCTGAGGGGAAGCGGCTCCGAGTCCCGGAGCAGCGCTCCACGGGATGCCTGGCGGGGAACCCCCCTTAGGGGGGTGCCGCCTCAGACCATCTGACGGGGAGAGCTGGTGTCTGGACCCCGATCCCCCTGGCCCGTCGGTAAGCTTCTCTTGGATGCCGCGGCTCTTCCTCCACGGCGCTCTCGTGCCTGTCCTTACAGGGACAGGAAAAACACTGGAGTCTGAGAGTGGGAGGGGACCTTTTAACCTCTCGTGCATTTCCTGTCCCTGTGATGAAGGAAGGACAACCCCATGGTGCTGTCAGGATAGGACGTCCTGGAAAATGGCACAATTTTTTTTATTTTGGAATTTTTTTCCTGTTATCCAGTACACAATATGTCAAAACCAACGATGTCAATCACAAGTACAACTTGTCCCGCAAAAAACAAGCCCTCACATGGTCATTTTGACCAAAAAATAAAAAAAGTTATGGCTCTGGGAAGAAGGGGAGCAAAAAAATTAAAATGAAAAACCAAAAATGCCTCTGGTCATTAAGGGGCTAAAGCATATTTTTTTGTGAAGAAGTTATAAGGTTTAAAATTCTATCAGCAATTTCTCATTTTTACAATAAGATTCACAAAAACAATTTTTGTTAGGGAATACAACACATTTGAAGTGACTTTGAGGGGCCTATGCAACAGAAAATCTCTAAAAGTTACTCAATTTTAAAAACTGCACCCCTCAAGGTGCTCACAACCACATTCAAGAAGTTTATTAACCCATCACGTACTTCATAGAAATTAAAACAAACAATTAAAATGTCACTTTTTCCTACAAAAATGTTGTTTAGCCCCAAATTTTGCATTTTCACAAGGATAACAGGAGAAAATGGAACACATAATTTGTTGTGTACTTTCTCCTGAGTATGCCAATACCCCATATGTGGGGGAAAACTACAGTTTAGGCGCATGGCAGGGTTCGGAAAGGAAGGAGCGCAATTTGACTTTTGGAGAGCAAAATCAGCAAAAAAAAAAAAGAAAGCGGACGCCATGTTGTGTTGGAGAGTCCCTGATGTGCCTAAACAGATGAAACGCCCACAACTGACACAAATTTGGAAACTACACCCATGAAGAAATTTATGTAGAAGTTATGGTGAGCATTTTGAAGCCACAGATGCTTCACAAAATTTTAAGACGTTGGACTGTGAAAATTTATAATTTTCACAAAGAAATCATCCAGAGGTGCAGCGAGCAAATTGACTCCACATGTGTTTCACAAAATGTAATACCAATGAACGGTGGAGAAAAAAAATTACATTTTTACCACTATAATGTTGCTTTAGCCCCAGATTTTACATTTTCACAAGAGAAAATGGGTAAAGTTGACCACATAAATTATTACACAATTTATGTTGAACGTGGCAATACCCCATATGTGTCTGTACAGTACTGCTTAGCGAGGCTCAGGAGGGAAGAAGCGCTATTTGACTCTTGGGAGAACAAATTTTCATAGAATAGTTTGCGGACTCCATATACAGAGCCCCTAAGTGGCAGAAGAGCAGAATCCCCCCTCAAGTGACCCCATTTTGGTAATTACAGCACTCTGAGAATTTATCTACAGGTGTAGTGATGAATTTGACTCCATGTGTGTTTTCTAGAAACGAGCAGCAATGGATGTTGCTAAGTGAACATGCAAAAATGCCATTATAGTGCCCGGATATATTGCAGTGCCTGGTATGTTGTAGTGCCTGTACACTGTAGCGCCCAGTACATTGTAGTGCCCAGTACATTGTACATTGTAGTGCCCCATACACTGTAGCATCAAGTACATTGTAGCGCACCGTACATTGTAGCATCCAGCACATTGTAGCGCCCCGTACATTGTAGTGCTCTGTACATTGTAGCGCCCAGTACATTGTAGTGTCCAGTACATTGTAGTGTCCCCTACACTGTAGCATCCAGTACACTGTAGTGCCCCGAACAATATGCTCAGCTCGTGCTTCTGGAGACATGTACCCTGTAAATGAAGTGGGGATCCTCGATACATTAATGTTAAATGTATGGACCCCAGCTGCGGTTTAGGAACACTGTGGGGCTCTTGAGGAGGGTGTATTTTGATTTGGGAGCTCATATTTTGGTGGATTTCCTTTGTTGTTAGCCACATCACTTTTTCAAAGCCTTTGTGCTATTAGTAATGTAGACACCTCCTACATTTCTGTTAACAAATGAGGAACCTTAGTGGGGACTTTTTTCTCTGGGTTGACTAGAAGGTTTTATAGGAGGCATTTTGGGGTAAACATTTTGGCTCACATTTATCCTGTGCTCCACGCTGAGCACCTACATCAGGGTTTCCATCTAAATCTACAAAATACGTGATTCAGACAATATTCCCGAGGGATCCATTCCCTATATAATAAGGTAGTGGTTACTCTGGACTCTGCCTGGCCTCTGTTCAGTGGTGTCCTTCTTTTCAGTGCTGCACAAAACTGTGGTCGATCGCCCTTTTATGCACGCTTAAAAAGACGGTCACTGCCGAACCATAGGACAGAGTGCGTCCACAGTGCCTCCATCTTCCTTATTATAGGGAATCTTCCGCCAGAAGTTCTGTCTGAATCACATTTATATGGCAGCACGGGACTTCTGTAAGAAAAATATTAAAGTAAAAGGATGGAATGTTAAAAAATGTATAATTAGAAAAATTAAATATGTGCTTCCTAAATCATTAAAAAGAGATGTGAAGGAAGCCCCTTTATTCATCGGTGCACCGCCAGACTCTGTACAGGAGGAGTCGCGCCATCACCGGACACTTCTGTAGTGAACAGTGAATAAAGGCCCCGTCACACATGACGATTTACCAGCGATCCCGACAACGATATCAACGTGTCAGGATCGCTGGTAAGTCGCTATGTGATGGCTGGTGAGCTGTCAGACAGCTTCACCAGCGATTAGCACAGCGATGCCGAGCGCACGGCGTCGCTGTGTTGTTAGTTACCAGCGCGCTGATGCAGGCAGCTGGTAACTAGCGTACACATCGGGTATCCAAGGGACGTGCGTCCCTTGGATACCCGATGTGTACGTTAGTTACCAGGTACATGCATCAGCGCGCTTGGTAACTAACTGAACGATCCTCCCACAATCCTCCGTGCACTGCAGGGAGCGTAACCAGAAGATCCCGGGGAAATTCAAAGGCCCGTTTGCGCCGCTGCGCCTGGTACCATGGCAACTACCAGCACAACCGGGGCCCCCAGGGGCCAGCCGCACGGCCCGGTACAGGCGTCCATTCCCAGGGGTGGGGGTGTATAGCACAGGCTGGTGCTATACACCCGAGGAAGCAGAAGTCACAGCCTGACCGCCAGGCCTGCTCAGCGCGCTTGGTAACTAATGTACACAACGGGTATCCAACGGACGCACGTCCCTTGGATACCCGATGCGTACATTAGTTACCAGCTGATCGCTGGGCTCCCGCCGGTCACACGCATCGATGCGTGCTGGCCAGCAAGAGCCCAGCGACCAAAGAAATGTCCTGGGCTTTCCTGCAGCGATACCGGCAGGGGGGCCGGTCGCTGTCACACACATCGATCTCGCTGGTGAGATCGCTGTTGTGTCACAAAACTTGTGACTCAGCAGTGATCTCGCCAGTGAGATCGCTATGTGTGACTGGGCCTTAAAGCTGCACTGCGCTGGAGACTTCACACGATATCACACACCGGTCATCATTGTCACACGCCAATCATTATTACAGACTAGATATTATGACATACCTGTGGAAACATCTACCGGAATCTCCTCCTTCCCGTCACTCACACACGGCTGATCCCCCCTTGTCATCGCTTCTTCATCTGTCTCATCCTTCACTTTGTTCTTAGTCGGATCTTCCTCCTGATATATCAGATGTAACAATCAGCACAATACAAGAACCATCAAAATCTGTGACACCTATGACCTCGATCAGAAATGTCCCCCATACACAGATCCGGTACACGGCTCAGCGCAGTCTACCTGATGATCCTCCGAGATGTTGTAATTCTCGTCTGGACAGTCCTGGGAATACAGAGGACGGGGACATCTCTCTGGTGGATTTCTTTCCATGAGTTCATCTGTAGAAAACACACAGTGATGGAATACAGCGGCATGTTAACCCCTTCACCCCGAAGCCGTTTTCACCTTCCTGACCAGGCCAGTTTTTACAATTCTGACCACAGTCACTTTATGAGGTCATAACTCTAGAACGCTTCAACGGATCCCGCTGATTCGGAGGCTGTTTTCTCGTGACATATTGTACTCTATGATAGTGGTAAAATTTCTCTGATATGAATTGCACTTGTTTGTTAAAAAAAATGGAGATTTGGCGAATATTTTGAAAATTTTGCAATTTCCAAATTTTAATTTTTATGTCCTTAAATCACAGTCATATCGCACAAAATAGTTACTAAATAACATTTCCCACATGTCTACTTCACATCACCACAGTTTAGGAAACTTAAAACATTTACTGTACTTTTTTTTCAAAAAATTTTTCATGTACAACTAATTTTTCTAACTTTCACAAGGGTAACAGGAGAAAGTGGACCATACATTTTGTTGTGCAATTTCTCCTGAGCATGCAGATACCCCATATGTGGGGGAAATCTACTGTTTGGGCACACGGCAGTGCTCAGAAGGGAAGGAGCGCCATTTCACTTTTTGAATGTAAAATTTAATGGCATGATTCGCAAATCGCCATGTCACGTTTGGAGAGCCCCTGATGTGCCTAAACAGTGGAAACCCCCCTCAAGTGACCACATTTTAGAAATTATAACCATTTGGGAATTTATTTACAGATGTAGTGACGATTTTGACTCCATGGGTGTTTTCCAGAAACAAGCAGCAGTGGATGTTTCTGAGTGAAAATTGCAAATTGTTGTTGTAGTGACCAGTACATTATGCCCAGCCCGTGCTTCTGGAGACACGCACCTGTAAATCAGGTGGGTTCTCATCACTACAGAAATGCCAAACATGTGGGCGCTAAATGTTGTTTAGCCACACTGGGATTCAGAAGGGAGGAGGGCACTCGGATTTGGGAGAATTTGCAGAATTTCTTTTGGTGAGAATGAAGCCATTTCGCTTTTCCAGAGCCTTTGTGCTACCAGTAAGGTGGAAGCCCCTATATTTCCTTTAACAACTGACAGACCTGAGTTGAGACTTCCTTTTTCTGTGGAGTGAGTAGAAGCTTTTATTGGGAACATTTTACATAACTTTTGGGATTACATTTATCCGGCGCTCTACGCTGAGCACTTACTTTGGGGTTTACATCTAAATATCTGAGTGACGTGACAGATGAAACCCCTGAGGGATCCATTCAATATAATGAGGCAGCAGATTTACTCTGGCCTCTGTTCAATGGTGTCCTTTTCAGAAGTGCACAAAACTATGGCCTTTTATGCAACCCTAAAAAGACGGACACCGCCGGATCACAGGGCCTATGGCGTCCACAGTGCCTCCATCTGCCTCATTATAGGCAATCTTCCGCTGGAGTTCTGTTTGAATCACATACTTCAGAGATTTACACAGAAACCCCGATGTAAGCGCTCAGTGCAGAGCGCAGGATAAATGTGCGCCGAGCCTTACTGCAATCTTTTGGAGGCAGAATGAAAAAAAAATCAACAACATGTGAAGAATTAGTTTTCTTTATTTTTCGTTCCTCCTGCGGTATAAGTGATTAGACGACTTTATTGTTCGGGTCGTTGCGATTACAGCGATACCAGATTTATATCGGGTTTTATGTTTGGCTGCTGGCACACACTAAAAGACGCTTTTTATTGCAAAAACTAGTTTTTACATCACCATATTTTGAGAGCTATAATTTTTTCATCTTTCGGCAGACAGTCATGTGAGGGCTTGTTTTTTTGTGGGATGAGCTGACTTTTTTTGGTACCATTTTCGGGCACATGACATTTTTTGATCGCATTCTATTCCAATTTTCGGACAGAATGAACCAACACCAGCAATTGGTTTTTGCTTTATTTTTTTAATACCGTTCCGCGTGTGGTAAAAATGGTAAGACAGATTTATTCTTCGGGTCAGTAGGATTACAGCGATACCTCATTTATATCTGTTTTTTATGTTCTGGCGCTTTTACATAAAACCTATTTTATAGAAAAAAATAATTATTTTTACATACCTTTATTCTGAGAGCTATAACTTTTATTTTTCTGATGATGGAGCTGTACAGTGGCTTGTTTTTTGCGGGATAAGATGACGTTTTCAGCGGTACCACTTTTTATTTGGCGGTATGATGATAAAGCATTGTTTTTTGCCTCGTTTTTTAGGGTTTTTTTTAAAGTGTTTACTGAAGGGGTTAACAAGTAGAAAAGTATTATAGAGAGAGTTGTTACGGACGCGGTGCTACCAAATATGTGTACTTTTATTGTTTTTATATTTACATAAATAAGTGTATTTATTGGAAATATATATATTTTTCTCTTTATTTAGTACATTTTAAAAAATATATCTTTACTCATCACTATATAATATGTGATCGCTGATCTGACACTTTGCTTAGTAACAGATCAGCAGCGATCTGACAGGCAGTGAAGGAGGCGGCTCAGGTCCTGCTCTCGGCAGGCGCTCGCAAGACATTTCCCTGCCGGACCCAGAAGGACCCCGCGGCCATCTAGGTGCCGGGGTCTCCATGGAGACGCTCAGGACATGTCCTGAGGGAAGCATGCAGGGAACGGATTCCCTGCACGATGCTTCTCTATGCCGCGGTCACTACTGACAGCGGCATCAGGGGTTGAATGCCCGCGACTGGTGCTAGCCCCGATCGTGGGCATTGCTGCGGGAGGTCAGCAGTCACACACAGCTGACACCCGCACCCGATCACTGTGGGGCTCAGCGTGAGGCCACGAGATTAATGCGCATTTCGGGAAGGGGTTAAAGTTTGGACACCCCTGGACAAAATTACTATTATTGTGAACAGTTAAGCAAGTTGAAGATGAAATTAGTATTTTAGGCAAAAAAAAAGGAAAATGTGCCAATGCAAAAGTTTGGTCACCCTGCATAGTTAGTACCAAGTAGCGCCCCCTTTTACAAGTATCACAGCTTGTAAATGGTTTTTGTAGCCAGACGAGAGTCTCAATTCTTGTGTGAGGGATTTTCCTCCATTCTTCCTTGGAGAATTCCTCCCGTTCGGTGAGATTCCTGGGGCGTCTTCCATCCTCTGCTATATTTGAGGCCTCGCCACAGATTTTCAATGATGCGCAAATCAGGGGACTGTGAGGGCCATTGTAAAACCTTCAGCTTGCGCCTTTTGAGGTTGTCTATTGTGGATTGTGACGTGTGTTTAGGACCATCATCCATTTGTAGAACCCATTCTCTTCCTCTTTTCACCTTCAGCTTTTTTACAGATGGTGTTATGTTTGCATCAAGAATTTGTTGAAATTTTTTTGAGTCCATTCTTCCCTCTACCTGTGAAATGTTCCCTGTGCGATTGGCTGAAGCACATTCCCAAAGCATGATTGACGCACTCCCATGCTTAATGGTTGTTAAGATGTTCTTTTCCTGAAATTCTGTTCCTTTTTTCTCCATACATACCTTTGATCATTGTGGCCACAGAGTTCTATTTTATCCTCATCGGTCCACAGGACTTGTTTCCAAAATGCATCAGGCTTGTTTAGATGTTCTTTTGCATACTTCTGATGCTGAATTTTATGTTGAGGGCGCAGGAGAGGTTTTCTTCTAATGACTCTTCCATGAAGGCCATATTTTGGCAGGTGTCTCTGAACAGTAGAACAAAGTACCACAACTCTAGTCTGCTAAATCTTTCTGAAGGTCTTTTACAGTCAAGAGGGGGTTCTGATTTGCCTCTCAAGCAATTCTACAAGCAGCTTTCACTGAGATGTTGCTTGGTCTTCCACACCTTATCTTGACCTCAATTGCTCCTGTTAACTGATATTTCTTAATTACATTTCTGAGGAAAGGGCAACTTGAAAATGCTTTGCTATCTTCTTATAGCCTTGTCCTGCTTTGTGGCCTCCACCATTTTCAGAGTGCTAGGCAGCTGCTTAGAAGAAGCCATTGCTGATGTTTTTTGCCACAAGGTTATAGGAGGCAAGGTTTTTATAAAGTATGACTGGGCCTTTCCCAACGATGATAGCGAGGAAGCCATAAAAGTAACAGGCTAATAAAGGTCTGAAACCTTTGTCAAAGTTGTCTGAGTACACAAAATTCCGAGGGTGTCCAAACTTTTGAATTGTCCTATTTTCCTTTCTGTAATTTATTAAATTAAAAAAAATGATTAAAAATATATTTTTTTTTTACCTAAAATACAAAGGAAATGTGTCATTTTTAACTTTAGGCCTTTTAGAGATCATTTCATCATTTCACTTGCTTAACTGTTCACAATAACAGTAATTTTGACCAGGGGTGCCCAAACTTTTACATGTCACTGTAGATTGTGTCATGTGATAAGATGATGGGAGTAGTAGTAGGTGACCACAGAACAGACATGACAGTCTCCCCTCCTCACCCTGCTGATCGGCCCATATTGTGATCGCCTCTTCTGCTCCATGTATAACATCAACCTTAATATCAATCAGATCTTCACCCTAAAAAGAAAATGTAAGATGAGCTCAGGTCCCATCACTTCATGGTCAGATGTTGTGGGGGCTTCAGTGTCATCTACCTGATGATCCTCCGGGATGTTGTGATTCTCCTCTGGACAGTCCTGGGGACACAGAGGACGGGGACATCTCTCTGGTGGATTTCTCCTCCTGGATCCATCTGTGGAGACACACAGACTGAATACATGACCTGCCGTGTATCTGTCTATATATGAGACACGTCTCTCAGAACCGGTAATTCTAGGTTTACGTATCAGGGAATAAATTACATTGTTGTGGTCCTCACCACCGGTACCGAGGTCCCAGTACATTGTGGCCCCAAGTATGAAGTGATAATCAGCGAGGCCAAAGCCTAATGCTCTCTGCTCTGCACCCGGAGGATGAGGACCCTGAGGAGAGGGACAGAGAAGACCCTCGTCAGTCAGATGGAGGAGCCGCACTAAGAAACACAACATCTCCAAGTTTCCCTCCACCAGGGATGGAACCACAGAGGAGCTGGAGAAAGCTCCACATTTCTATCCAGCGGTTTCTTCTCTCCTAATTCACGTTATGGAGATTCGGGACGGTTACCATTTACCATGATTGTTTTTTTGAGTGTCAGTTATTGGGGGGGGGGGGGTGTGGTTGCCCCAAGGTGTCAGGGATTTATTATATGTCACTACTTTATTATCTATTATTGATCATGGGTCATATAACCACTAACAACTTTTGTTTCCAACTTCAGTTCTGGTTTTGGCACTTCCAGATCTCTGGTGCCCCCCTTGCCCTTAGGTCAGTCGGGGAACTGCGTCCAAGATAAGTAGCCATCAGAAAGGCTGCCTTGCCGTGTAGTGGTTATTGGGCAGAGGGCGGTATGTATATCCCCAGGCTTAGGCAGGAAATACATACATGAACCTCCGTTTAGTCAGTGCCAGGGTCTCTCAAATACCCCACAACACTTTGCTGCCACCAGCTCCTCGTTTGGCATTTAAAATCAATATCGGGTCAGGAGCCAACCCACACGGTAGCATAATTAGCGCGGAGGTCGTAGCGGTAGGTTTATAGAGCAAGGAAAAACAAAATCAGTAAATTTATAGATTTACTCCAGAAAATATAGGCAGTGTTTACAAAAGTATAAAAAGATATTACAAAAGAGACAAAATACAGTATATACAGACAATTACAAAGTAAAATAGATGTGGAACTGGGGGAGGGGAGTTCCCAAGGACAAAGATTCAGTCCACAGCACGGATGGTAGTTCGCTGTCTCCCAAGGTCTGAATAATAGCCTGAGGGAGCCTTCTAGCCTTATGTCTTTTCTTTGCTGACCTCACTGGTGGGGCAGAGCTAGGGAGTGTACGCCCCTTTTTAAAGTTACTAAAGACTTATAAGTGCCATAACTCTGGCTGCGAGGCTCACAAAGTGACGACAGGGGTATCCTATTTCTTATTACGACATTACCTTTCTTTTGATACTAAACATCGTATATCTATGTGTTACTGGGTAGCATATACCCTTTACTCGGTTTCTGGTGGGTGCAGAAGTCGCCAAACTTTGCTGTGTGTAGCTTCCATTATGAAGATTCTGGAAATATATTTGTCCCACCCCTATGACTATTCTGTGTTATTACATTTGAGTTTGAATAGACAAAGGAACTTCAAAGCAAACCGGATTTACCTAGTCAAAATCCACATTCCCGAGGGAGGGGGGAAAGGGTGGGATAGAAATACACATAGGCAGGGGGAACTGCAGCTATGTGAGGGGGATGAGGGTGAGCTGTGCCAGCACTGCAGAAACGCAATGGGGGAGGGGGCAGCACGAGCTCTGGAAGTGGACATAGAAGTCTGGGACTTATACATATTTCCTGACAGAAAGCTCATGATGTCACCATGAGGACTCGGCTTCCATCCTGGATAGGATCCTCTGGGATCACTAAGAGGAGAGAACCTGCCGTCCTCCTATTAAAAGATGAGTTATTGTGTTTTTATTCTTCTTTAAATAGAGATAAGTCTCAACATTCGCCTCGGTATAAACACTAAAATAGGCAGAAAGAGCTCGGAAAGTTCTATGTATCTGAAGGAGGAAAGTGCACATGTATGGCTGACGGTGACAGCGCTCGGGAGGACGGTGTTGTGGGAGCCCCCGGTACACAGCAGTTAGTGCCTATCAATGTGTAATATAAGAGGACACTAGAGAGCAGGCACCGGGGTCATAGGCGCTGACTGATGTACACGGGGAGCCAAGGAGAGATCGTCTGCTCAGATTTCACAGAAAAGAACCATAATACATATCCTACTGAACGAACAACCCTTTACTGGAGACTTACACTGATTATTACCATCATTGTGCGGCCCGATGTCCCTGCAGGACCAACACCTGCGTCACCATCCCACTTACATTGTTCTGCTCAGACCCCATGAAGAGGAAGAGCGGACCCCCTGACAATTTGTGGTCGTTGAACCCTTGAGGCTAGAACACACCATCCCGATCATTGTGATGTCTCTTTAACCCCTTCCTGATATCTGGTGCATATACATGGAGGATGCCAGGTGCGTCTGTGAAGTGAGCACAGATTGCTGACATTTAACCACTTCACTGCTGCCGACAGCCTGACAATCCCATTTAAAGGGAACCTGTCATATAATAATGCTAATAGCCTGCAGACATGGTGTTAATCAGCAAGTTAATAGCATTTTGAACCTGCCCGGTGTCAGCACTGAGAGCCCCGCTGCCAGGAGGAAATTAACCTTATTCCACCTGGCAGTGTTCAGCTTTCAGTCACAGAGTTTCAGCCGGCGCAGCTACAGTCACCACCCAGTGTATAGAGCGGCAGCTATTATCGCACCCCCGGCACTGACTGTCAGCCGGCTCAGCATTGGGGCTCCGCATTAAATACAGCTGTCAGTCAGTGCTGGGGAGCAGATTCAGCCGCTGCTCACTGTATACTGAGGAGTTACTGAAGCTGCACCTCTATGACAGGAAGCTGATCGCTGCCGGGGGAATAAAGTTAATTTCCTCCTGGCAGAGGGGCTCTCAGTGCAGGAGCTGAGCAAGTTCAAGCCATTATTAACCTGCAGGTTAACCCCATGTCTGAAGGTTAATGTTATTTTACATGACAGGTTCCCTTTATGTGGTTGGGTGCCCTAGTCCCTGCACGTTGATGTGACCTTAACCTCCAGTACGGAGAATTCTGGGCTTCTATACCTGCAGAGCGAGTGGTGAATAGACGCGGGGCCGGAGAACTGCTGGAAAGCCTCCATGTCAGACTGATGGGTGATCGGCTCCATCACGTTCCATCTTTATGTCAGGACAGCGACTCGTGTCTCGAGGTCTGAGGGGCGGTCCGGGGCCGATATTTATCCAGGACTTTGTGCACAGAACGGAGAAAGTGATTTGTCACAAAGAAGAGAGAGAATGAAGGAGGAGTCCAAGGAAGGTGACAAGTGTCAGCCAAGAGGGAGGAGCCGGACCCTGCACCGATTGAGGGACGGACGAGTGACAATGGATTAGGGGGAAAATCATCAGTAAATTAACCCCGAATCTGCTGAGTAACAATCCACAACAGACTTAGGGACGGAAAGAACTCACAGGAGAGAACGGACAGAAGGACGAGATATCTGCAGAGAAAATGTGACCGATGCTCTAAGGAAGGAGAAAGATTCTGAAAGAAGAGAACGAAGACTCAAGACTGATGAAGACGAGACGACAGCGGAGAAACCGCGACTCACAGATCAGAAGAAAATAATCAGGGAAATGAAAGCTGTTGTCAGACGGAGAAAATGTAGAGAAAACCAGAGCAAGTCTGGAGAAAACTCATCTATTATAGGAGGACGCCGGAGAGACGTCATCACATCCACCGGAGCCAACAAGGAGCCTCGCTGCTCACCTCGTGGTGTAAGAGGCCGGAGCTCCTCCATCATCACGGCCTGGTACCGATCCTGGTGTCCTTCTAGATACTCCCACTCCTCCATGGAGAGATAGACAGCGACGTCCTGACACCTTATAGGAACCTGACAACAACGACACCGTCATCACCCAGAATCCTCCAGTGCTGTATAATGTCCCAGCAGTCACCTCTCCGCTCATCACCCAGAATCCTCCAGTGCCGTCCTGTATAATGTCCCAGCAGTCACCTCTCCGCTCATCACCCAGAATCCTCCAGTGCCCTCCTGTATAATGTCCCAGCAGTCACCTCTCCGCTCATCACCTAGAATCCTCCAGCGCCGTCCTGTATAATGTCCCAGCAGTCACCTCTCCGGTCATCACCCAGAATCCTCCAGTGCCCTCCTGTATAATGTCCCAGTAGTCACCTCTCCGCTCATCACCCAGAATCCTCCAGTGCTGAATAATGTCCCAGCAGTCACCTCTCCGCTCATCACTCAGAATCCTCCAGAGCCGTCCTGTATAATGTCCCAGCAGTCACCTCTCCACTCATCACCCAGAATCCTCCAGTGCCCTCCTGTATAATGTCCCAGCAGTCACCTCTCTGCTCATCACCCAGAATCCTCTAGTGCCGTCCTGTATAATGTCCCAGCAGTCACCTCTCCGCTCATCACCCAGAATCCTCCAGTGCTGTATAATGTCCCAGCAGTCACCTTTCCGCTCATCACCCAGAATCCTTCAGTGCTCTCCTGTATAATGTCCCAGCAGTCACCTCTCCGCTCAGCAGCTCGATCATCTTGTTGCTGAGCTCCAGGATCTTCTTGTTCCTCTCATGTATCGGGGAGTGCGGGGGAGGCTCTGTGATGGGGCCCGGGCTCCGCCCTCCTGACTCCTGGAGATGGATGATGGGAGTCACACAGTCCCCCGGTGTCTTCCTCACTATTGTGTAATCCTGTGTATGGAGAGAGACAGTTAGGGAGAAGAATTCCTTCCCGACTCCAGATCTGACAATCAGTAGAAATCCCGGGATCAATAACCGTCTCCAGTAATCTGGGGCCATAACCGGGAATATTATTACACTCCGGACAGACATCCCGGCCCCTCTACAGCTCTTATAGGGAATCCCCATGACAACTCCTCCGGGCAGAGAGCTCCACAGAATCCCTGCTCTTACAGTAAAGAATCCTTCTCTCCTATTCTGGATTTCCTCTTCCCGGTGTCGGACTCGTCACATCACACAATAAAGCTGATAGAAATGTAGAGGAGTTACCTCTCCGCTCAGCAGGGAGATGATCTCCAGGGCGCAGTGGAATAATCTCCTGGTGGTCTCATCCCTGTCCTCGTCCATCCTCGGGGGTCATTCAGGAGGAGGAGGGATGAGCACTGGATCAGCTGGAGGGATCTCGTCCTGCCGGCGGCTTCATGATGAAGGAGAAGATGGAAATCACAGGGGACGAGAGAACGACAATCACTAAATTCTGCCCAAATATCAACATTTATCAGGAAGAATCTGGAGGAAAAGCCACAAAACTCCACCGCGGCCTCCTCCGCCGATCTGACCGCTCATTATCAGCCTCGTAGGCGGAGGACGGTCACCGTGGTAACTACACCACCAGCGGGGGACGGTCACCGTGGTAACTACACCCCCAGCGGGGGACGGTCACCGTGGTAACTCCACCTCCAGCGGGGGCCGTGAGGGGAGGAGGAGACGCTGCACATCCCCCATACAATGCTGCCCGTCCCCAACACTGAGGAGCCGCAGTCACATGGAGCAGGAGCCTCCACAGGAACAGCTCTGATCTCCCCCCACACTCTCCTCTCACAGATTCACCACAAACCCTCCTGTCATCTCACCGGAATGGCGGGAACCGGAAATCTGCTGCTGGCTGACCCCAGAGAACACGAGCTGCGCACACCCGGGACGGAGCGGCTGCACTGAGCGCGGGAGGACCTGTGGTGACGTCACCGTCATGTGATCAGGGGGCGGGCTCAGGAGAGAAGAAAGGAAGGACCTGTGGTGACGTCACCGTCATGTGATCGGGGGCGGGGCTCAGGAGAGAAGTGAAGGACCTGTGGTGACGTCACCGTCATGTGATCAGGGGGCGGGCTCAGGAGAGAAGAGGTGAAGGACCTGTGGTGACGTCACCGTCATGTGATCGGGGGCGGGGCTCAGGAGAGAAGAGGTGAAGGACCTGTGGTGACGTCATGCCCATGTGACCAGAAGGGGCGGTGCCTCTTCCTCCATAGAGCGGAGCAGACAGGAGGAAGCTGTGGGTGTCATGGCGGGGTTTGGAGTATTTTGGTGTCACAGATTAGGTAAGTGGATGTTCATGCACGAGCTGGGAGGGGCTGATGTTGCTTGCATGGGGCTGCATGTGAATGGTGTAGGGGGGGTCTGCCTGGGGAGAAGGGGGTGATGTTGCTTGCATGGGACTGTGTGCTGGGAGTCTGCATGGGAAAGTGGATGTAGGATGCATGGGGCTGCGTGCTAGGGCTCTGCCTAGGGAAGGGGGTGCGCTGCCGCTGTAACCGAGGTCGCATCTTTGGAGGGATTCTGTAATGTTGTAGAGAAGCCCCCGATGTAACATGAAAGAGACGAAAAATGGGGGAGCACCGCTGATCGCGGCCGGTGTCAGCTGATTATCACAGCTGACACCCGCACTATGTGTCAGGGGCGGTCACGGACCGCCCCCGACATGTTAACCCCTTGTATACCGCAATCAAACACGATCGCGGTGTACCAGGGGTTAAATGGAAGCATCGGCAGGGAGGGGGCTCCCTCCGTTCTTCCCTGAGCCCCCCACGGCAGCGCAATGTGCAGCGCTGCTGCGGGGGGCTCTTTTCCTTCAGGCCCCCCAGATCCAAGATGGCGACGGGGACCTTCAGGGGCCTGTAGGGAGCTGACTTCCTCACTGCCTGCAAAGCGCAGGCATGAGGAAGTCTGCAGCAGTGCCTGTGACAGATTGCTGATCTGTCACAGTGATCTGTGATGTGACAGATCAGCGATCTGTCACATGACAGTGATGTCCCATCTGGGACAATATAATAAAGTTAAAAAAAAAAGTGTAAAAATAATAATTTTAAAAAAATCGCTAACTAAATTAGTAAAAAAAAAAAAAAAAAAAAAAATTCCAATAAATTCATTTTTTGAAAATAAAAAAAAAAAACAATAAAAATACACATATTTGGTATTGCCGCGTCCGTAACGACCCGCCCTATAACACTATCCCATTAGTTAACCCCTTTAGCGAACCTCTTAAAAAATAAAAAACGAAGCAAAAAATAATGATTTGTTAGCATACCGCTGAACAAAAAGTGCAATAACGCGCGATCAAAAAGACGCATATAAATAACCATGGTACCGCTGAAAACGTCATCTTGTCCCGCAAAAAACGAGCTGCCACACTGCGTCATCAGAGAAAAAATAAAAAAGTTATAGCTCGCAGAATAAAGCGATGCAAAAATAATTATTTTTTATATAAAATAGTTTTCATTGCATAAAACCGACAAAACATAAAAAAAACGACCTAAATGAGGTATCGCTGTAACCGTACTGACCCGAAGAATAAAACCGCTTTATCAATTTTACCGCACGCGGAACGGTGTAAAGGCCCCCCCAAAAGAAATTCATGAAATGCTGGTTTTTGTTCATTCTGCGTCCCAAAAATCGGAATAAAAAGCGATCAAAAGATGTCACGTGCCCGAAAATGGCACCAATAAAAACGTCAACTCGTCCCGCAAAAAATAAGACCTCACATGACTCAGTGGGTTAAAATACGGAAAAATTATAGCTCTCAATATGTGGTGATGCAAAAACTATTTTTACAATAAAAAGCGTCTTTTAGCGTGCGACAGCCGCCAAACATAAAAACCGCCATAAATAGTAAATCAAACCCCCCCGTTATCACCCCCTTAGTTAGGAAAAAATAATAAAACTAAAAGAAAATGTATTTATTTCCATTTTCCCATTAGGGTTAGGGTTAGGGCTAGGGTTAGGGTTAGGGGTGTGTTGGGGTTCGGGTTGGAGTTAGAATTGGGGGTTTCCACTGTTTGGGCACATCAGGGGCTCTCCAAATGCAACTTGGCGTCTGATCTCAATTCCAGCCAATTCTGCTTTGAAAAAGTCAAATGGTGCTCCTTCCCTTCCAAGCTCTGCCATGCGCCCAAACAGTGTTTTACCCCCACATATGGGGTATCAGCATACTCAGGACAAATTGCAAAACAACTTTTGGGGTCCAATTTCTCCTGTTACCCTTAGGAAAATAAAAAAAAAATGGGGACTAAAAAATCATGTTTGTTGAAAAAATACGATATTTTCATTTTCACGCCCGGTCATTTTAAATTTCTGTGAAGCACTTGGGGGTTCAAAGTGCTCACCACACATCTAGATAAGTTCTTTAGGGGGTCTAGTTTCCAAAATGGGGTCACTTGTGGGGGGTTTCCACTGTTTAGGTACATCAGGGACTCTCCAAACGTGACATGGCGTCTGATCTGAATTCCAGCCAATTTTGCATTGAAAAAGTCAAACGGCGCTGCTTCCCTTCTGCCATGCGCCGAAACAGTGGTTCCCCCCACATATCAGGTATCAGCGTACTCAGGACAAATTACACAATAACATTTGCCGTCCAATTTCTCCTGTTACCCTTGGGAAAATAAAAAAAATTGAACCTGAAGTATTTTTTTTGTGAAACAAAGTTAAATGTTCATTTTTTTTTTAAATATTCAAAAAATTCCTGTGAAGCACCTAAAGGGTTAATAAACTTCTTGAATGTGGCTTTGAGCACCTTGAGGGGTGCAGTTTTTAGAATGGTGTCACTTTTGGGTATTTTCTATCATATAGACCCCTCAAAGTGGCTTCAAATGTGATGTGGTCCGTAAAAATAAAATGGTGTTGCAAAAATGAGAAATCGCTGGTCAACTTTTAACCCTTATAACTTCCTTACAAAAAAAATTTCGGTTCCAAAATTGTGCTGATGAAAAGTAAACATGTGGGAAATGTTACTTATCAAGTTTTTTGTGTGCCGTATCTCTGAGATTTAAGGGTATAAAAATTCAAAGTTGGAAAATTGCGAAATTTTCAAAATTTTCGCCAAATTTCCGTTTTTTTCACAGATAAACGCAAGTTATATGAATGAAATTTTACCACTAACATGAAGTACAATATGTCACGAGAAAACAGTGTCAGTCACCGGGATCCATGGAAGCGTTCCAGAGTTATTACCTCATAAAGGGACAGTGGTCAGAATTGTAAAAATTGGCCCGGTCATTAACGTGCAAACCACCCTTGGGAGTAAAGGGGTTAATTCATTGTTTTGATTTCTAAAACTCATTATCATTCATGTGTATGTATGCATAGATTTATATATTTTAGTTCTTACTATTTGACTTGTAATAAAATAGTTTGACAGATAGGAATAGAATTTTCATTTCTAGAATGATAAAGCTCGGTGTGACATTAGTGGATTTCTGTATTTTTCGCTTTGTAAGACGCATTTTTTCCCCTCAAATTTTGGGTGGAAAATGGGGGTGCGTCTTACAAAGCGTACATGCCTTACCGATTCTGTGGGTGTAGGCCGAAGGCTGGGATGAGGGGGGGGTGCCCAGTGGTTGCTAGCCGCTGCTGCTGGTGTCTTCGGTGCCCATCGGTGCTGCGTGGGTGTCCGGCGCCGCCAGGGGCTCTGCCGACATTTTGCGACATGCTGAACCCCAGTACTTCCATGGTTCCCTCTGCGTGTGCTGTGAACTCTGGGAATAAGGCCGCCACCGGGGGGCGGCGCATGCGCAGACAGTGATCTCGAGAGATGAGATCTCAGCGCTGCACATCGGAGCACCCGATCATCCCTGCCTGCGACCTGCAGATTCGCCCCACTCCTGCCTCCTCCAGCAGCGACCCTGGGACACCGCTTCACCGCAGCCACCACCCCGGTAAGCAATAAGACGCATGGATTATAAGAAGCACCACCATTTTATGAAAAAAAAAAAAATTCTTATTTTTCTCCTCAAAATTTGGGGTGCGTCTTATAATCCGAAAAATCCGGTAACTGCAGTTGGATCTGTATCGGGCTGTGTCCCCACATTGTGGTTTATTGGGGGAACTATCTGCAGGGAAGTCCTCACCAGTAGACCAGACCCGCACTTCCGTGGAGCCCGTACAGTCGGACCAGCTGTATGTTGTTTTTTTTTTTTCCATAATTGTTTTTTCTTATAAATACATAAGCTGCTTCTCGCTGAGGGTCTGACTGCTGCTGTCACCACTGATGGGACAGGCGATGGCAGATTTTCCAGAGGAAAAATATCTTTGTAATGTTAGGCAATATTCACATTTTATTTTTTGGATACTAATGGTTTACAAAATTCTGACGACCTGTGACAGAGCTGGAATGAATGTGTCGCATGGATTTATGTCTTGCTCCATCAATGAAGGATTGTGCTCCTCAGACCTCCTGGAGACCACAGCCCTGGATCAGACCTAACATCACAGGACAATAAGGGGATGTGCACACGTTGCGGATTGCTGTGCAGAATTTTCCGCTCGGAATCTGCAACTTTTGGCAGAATCTGCAGGTTAAGGTCTGCGGGTTTTTTGTGCGGATTTCTCCTGCGTTTTTACACCTGTGGATTCCTGTAATGGAATGGGTGTAAAAACGCTGCGGAATCCACACCAAGAATTGACATGCAGCGGAAAATAAATGGCTGCGTTTCCGCGTGGATTGTTCCGCAGCATGTGCACAGCGGTTTTTTCTCCATAGAATAACATTGTACTGTAAATCACTTGTGGATCCGCAGCAAATCCGCAACGTGTGCACATACCCCAAAACCTCCCGCTCCTTATCTTTGATCTGCCCCAATATTTCTGGCCACCGCTGTTTCCCCCCTCCCATACTGATAGTTCTGCTTCCCTCGTCTTATTTACTGCCTGTTCTGTATAATATGTGACGCTTCACATTCTGGGTCTCGCTCGTGCTGGCATAATAATCAGCTGAGTGCGATCCTCTGCATATCGGCCTGCGCTCGGAGCAATGTTCTTCTCTCAGGCCGGGCAGATCGGTGGGGTTTTCTCATCTGGACTCGTAATGTGACTGAGCTCAGATGGGTCTGGGCAGAAAACATTGGCTGCCATCCGGCCCATCAGTGCGACATTTATAAAGATACAATTCTGTAATATGGAAAATGGTTCTGTAAAAGATTAATAGCTCAAGATTAACAAACACTGGGCCAGCACAATAATGAGAGGTGAGAACAAATCCTCCCTGTGAAGATCTGCGGTTGTGGGGTGTAATAATCACCGAGGCAGGTCACCGATGCAGCTATTGTTATTCCATAAATCCAGGGTTGTACAACAAATCCATGGAGATGGCCGACATGTCCTTAGTCCACAGTTTCCCCGTCTGACATCTCCAAAACTCCATAGTCCATCCGGCACCTTCCGCTGAGCCTCTAGTCCATGAACACATGCAGCCGAAACAACCCCAGCGCTCCCAGAGTGACGCGTAAATGGCCGTGCAGCAACTGGCAGAGAAGGCCGCAAGCGACTGTCCGGTGCTCGGCGCTCCCTGCTCTGCACGTGTGCGGTACTCTCAGTCACAGAGTGCACAGCACCTTTCTCTGTTACTGTCATGGGGCGCAAGGCAACTTTATCTCCCGCGGTCACGCTGTGGACGTGAACGCAGCCTGCCGCAGCGCCGGTGGACGGAGCGTGCTGCTCTCTCAGCTCTGCGCTGCTGCTGGTTATCGCCAAACTGACTGCTGCAGCGCGCGCTTTTCCTTTTATCTTACCCCGCCTCCCCGGATCATGAGGTTGGTCCGGCTCCTCATTACTGCCCTATGCAACATGGGAGGCAGCCTCAACAGTTCCGGACCAGGCTCGGTACAGGTACCCGCAGCCCGGTCTTCGTCCTTACAACAGCACCACCACCAGCAATGTCACCGAGCATCTCCTCCCCGTCCCATGGAAGTGTTCAGCTCTCCATCACCCAAACGCTATAGCGAAATACACTGGTCCTGGTCCTGAATAACAGCATTTACTGATTCCTGGCCTTTGAAACGCTGCCATTCCATCTATTGTAGAAAAACAGTTTTAAAAAAGTGATGGTGGTGGCTGTTGTGCAGTACGTGGTTCCCATCCACCACTAATTTTATCAGCGCGCCATCCCTGTCCAGCACAGACATGTTGCAGCCAAAATCAGGTGTGCACTGCGCAGCGCCATCAGTGGCAAGGTCCAGATAACTACTGATACGTGGAACAGTAAGCGCGGGCAGGGACGTTACTGCGCAGGAGCTGTGGACAGTGATCAAACAAGAGACCGATGAGTGGTTGGGGCCGCTGAACATACGTCTTGGCCTGGTGGTGTGCGATAATGTGTGAAATCTGATAGCAGCTCTAGGCCTCCCCTGTTTGATGGACATCCCTTGCCTGCCACATGTGTTAAATTAAGTGGTGAAAATCTTTATTAAAAATTACCCATATGTGAGAGCTGCTGCTGCAGAAATTGTAGGACGTCTGTGCACACTTATAGCGCTCACACCCTGCAGCTGCTCGCCCGTCTGCACTGCAGCGTCACTTCTGCCTTCTCGCTCAGCGCCTCCTATGCGACGTATCAACAAGGTGGAAGTCAAGAGTTGAATACGCTGTAGACACTGCGAGCAGAGACAAGCAATAATGGAGTATTAACTGCAGCACACATGGGTGAGTCGCTCTGCGGAACAACACCACTTCACCATCATGTAGTGAACACAACAGGGTGGCCTCAAAGTAGAGCACGAGCATCACTGGAGCATGGCATGGAGGATACAGGACACAGACCAAACACCTCCCACAGAGGACAGCTTGTCTTTGCCTCTGGGCAGCCTGGCACAAGTGAGCCAATACATGCTGCTGTGCCTGCGCAACGACCGCAGAGTTGCCCCGATCGTACCCCTCCTGATTACTGGGTTGCCACCTGCTGGATCCCTGCTGCAAAGACAAAGTACCTTCATTACTTCCCTCAATGGAGCGGGATGGCAAAATGTGTGAATACAAGCACACACTGGTAGAGGCACTACTGACGGCGTTCCCACCTGACAGATGAAACAAGGCAGAGGAGGAGGAAGTCGCCAACGCACCTGGGGCACCACCTCGGAAGGGAGGGTCAGCATGGCTCAAATATGAAAAAAAATCATCCGCACGCCACAACATCCACCACCACCATCTGATACGGTGTCCGTACAACCAGGTGCCAGCGTTATAACAACATGGTGGAAGAGTACTTGTCCATGTCCACATGTCTGCAGGTACTAAGTGATGGGTCTGCCCATTTAACTTGTTGGTTTCCAAACTAGACCCATGGCCTAGGCTTGTACTTTTTTTTTACTTGGAAGTCCTGTCAAGCCCCATGTTAAGTGTAATGTCGGAACGTGTTTATCACAGCGGGGGATGTAATCACACATAGGCGCATCCACCCGTCCAAAGCCAACATGGGCACTCTAAAATAAACCAGGAGTGGAGCACACAGGACTTGTCTGTTCCTTTGGTTGACTAGACAAATGTACCATCTGCACACAGACATTGTTATACTCTCTTTGCCATTCATTTTATTTTAGGGCCTCACAAGAAATGAAGAGAAAAAAAAAATCAACAAAAATAATGTTGGA
Source organism: Dendrobates tinctorius (assembly GCF_039654945.1). NCBI lineage: Eukaryota > Metazoa > Chordata > Amphibia > Anura > Dendrobatidae > Dendrobates > Dendrobates tinctorius. Next base: position 1,096,616 of record NW_027361847.1, read on the forward strand.
TACTGTGACGAACAGCCCGCCGCTGTTTGCCAATACGTGACGAACGGGGGTCCCGCTGCCACCAAAACGCGACGGACAGCGGACCCTGTGTCACCACTATGTCACAATCCCACCACTGACACAGGTGTATCAGCGGACGGAGGGACGCGACACACTGCCAGCACACGACTATCACAGGCACAGTGGGGGCTTATCTTAGTTATCCCACCACTGACACCATGTGACAAAAATATCCAGCAAGCTAATCTCGCTCTAACAATTTGCCGCAGGGGGGTATTTGGGTGCCCCACCACTGCTATCAATCTTCTACGAACTGCGGGGATTTATGTATATCCCTCTTTCTCAGTTCCACTTTGGAACTCGCAGCTCTCCGGCACCCCCCTTACCCTCAGGTCAGTCAGGGAACTGCACCTGGGATAATTAGTCGCCGGACGGGCTGCTTGTTGTGGACCGGCGGTTAGGCTACTGCAGTGAGGGAATTATCAATGCTGTGGCCGCAGCCCCTCATTCAGCAATATAAGACCCTTCTGGACTGCCAACTAGCCGCAACAACCATACACAACGCGCCGCCACCTGTCACGGTTTACTTAATTCACAGAGTTAATTAAGAGGGTCCGTGGCAAACCCCTTGAATTAGTAGCTTAGTTCGTTTCTTAGAGCATGGAGACAGACTAAATATTAAATCATTTATTCCCCGAAAAAGTAGGGCAGTGGTTATACAGATAAAAGGTGCTATAAAATTGAGACATAAAATATGTACAAAGCAAATATAAAACAAAAATGGAGGAAGCAAAAATAAATTACACTCACAGTTGCATATTGTTCCTTAGGCAGCCCATGCGGCGTGGGGGAGGGAGAAGGCGGAGCCACACGTCTCCACTCATCTGGGTTCTGGTCAGCTCGGATGCTGTATCTCCAACTGACTGGGATATCATAGGGAGCACCTATTGTCTAGGGTCTTGTGACCTCACGAAGTGGGCGGTCTGGGAAAGTCCCACTTCCCTTACTCTCTAGGTAGAAATCTTACTAAAACTTATAATAATCATAACTTAGCGAGGGAAGCTCGCACAAACACATATTTGGTGTCATTGGTTGTAATTTACCGAATAGAATCCGAAGACACCAAACATGCCATAACTGAGACATTCTATTTGGGTGCAATCCATATCTCAGTCTCTGGACGTCCGAGGACTACGCAAAAGCCACCGCAGCGAAGCTGGGACCGCTCAGATCACAAAAATTTGATTGTTATATCCGTGCTGGGTATGGTTTTTGCAATATGACTTGTTTTTATATTTCTCATATTGGTCCCAGCACATTTCCAGAGAACAAAGGATTTCCTGTCCTGTGCAGGCAGGGGGGGGGGAAGAAGAATTCTATACTGTGGTTCAGGTTTCAAGTTTCACAGTTCTCCGCACATAGACACTGGTGTGTGTGAAGAGAAAGGGGGTTTGCGGGTTGATGCTGCAAAGCTGGCAATCTACATTGTCATAAAATGGAGGATTTCTAGCGTTCTAGAAAAATCTTTTACAGAAAAAACCTCATACTTCTCAGACATAGTATTTCACACCTCCCCCTTAAGAGGGCGCTACGGAAGAATTACCTGTCGGTAATCAGTCATGCGCACATCAGCGGGTTCGCCCAGGCGCAACAGCCCATCGGCATTGCCGTTTTCACTGTCCTTCCTGTGTTTTACAGTAAAGTCGTACTGTTGAAGGGCAAGGCTCCAGCGGAGCAACCTTCCATTGGTTCCGGACACTGTGTGCAACCAGCTCAGAGGGTTGTGGTCGGTTACGACCATGAAGGCGCTCCTGTACAGGTAGGGCTGCAAGCGTTGCAGTGCCCACACCATGGCCAGACACTCCTTCTCGATGGTCGAGTATGCCACTTCCCTCGGCAAAAGTTTCTGGCTCAGGTACAGCACGTGGTGCTCCTGGTTCCCCGAGTCGACCTGGCTGAGCACAGCACCGAGGCCAAACTCGCTGGCGTCAGTCTGTACCAGAAACGGGCGACTGCTGTCGACTGCTCTCAACACTGGAGAGCTGCACAGGGCTGCTTTCAAAGCTTGGAAAGCCGCCTCACAGTCATCTGTCCAGTTGACTGTTTGGGGTAGCCTCTGCTTGGTGAGGTCAGTCAAGGGTTTTGCAAGGGCGCTATAGTCCTGTACGAACCGCCTATAGTACCCTGCAGGGCCAAGAAGGACTTCACCTGTTTCTTGGTCCTGGTGGTGGGCCAGGACACGATTGCGTCCACTTTTCCTGGATCTGGACTCATGAAACCCCCGCCTACCCAGTGCCCCAGGTAGTGGACCTCGCGCATGCCCTTCTGGCACTTTCCCGGCTTCATAGTCAGGCCTGCCTGATGAAGACGCTTGAGCACCTCCTGGAGGTGCTGAAGGTGTTCCTCCCAGGTGGAACTGAAGATGGCAATATCGTCTAAGTACGCCACCGCGTACTCCTCCAGTCCCCGAAGCAGGTGGTTGACCATCCGCTGGAAAGTGGCAGGGGCATTTTTCATGCTGAAGGGTATGACTGTGGACTCGTACAGTCCAAAGGGGGTGATAAAGGCGGATTTCTCCTGCGCCTCAGGACTCAGGGGAATCTGCCAGTATCCCCGACTCAAATCCATGATGGATATGTACCTTGCTTTTGCCAGCCGCTCAAGCAGATCCTTGATGCGCGGCATCGGGTGGGCATCAGAGGTTCTGATGGCGTTGAGCCCCCTGTAGTCCACACAGAACCGGGTGGTTCAATCCTTTTTAGGCACGAGGACTACAGGTGAAGCCCACGTGCTTCTTGACGGTCGAATCACCCCCAGCCTTAACATCTCACCGATCTCTTGGCACATGACCTGTTGCACCGCCTCAGATATCCGATAAGGTGTTTGCCATAATGGGGCATGATTCCCGGTGTCCACCTCATGAACCGCAAACTCCGTCCTCCCAGGTCGGTTGGTGAACATGGCCCGGAAGGGTTCCAGGGTTTCCACCAACTGCGACTGCTGGGATACGGTTAGCAAACCACTTATCTCCATGTCCTCAAGGGACCCATTGGCATTGGCATGGGCCAGCATGTCCAGGAGGGGGATCTTCCTCCCCATCCTCTGGCAGATTGCAGACCGGTAGGACGCAAGCTTCACGTTCGTAGTGCGCCTTCAACATGTTGACGTGAAAGGCCTTGCACCTACCCCGAGCATGGTCAAGCGTAACCACGTAGGTGACCGGATTGAGCTGTTGGTGGGCGACGTACGGGCCTTCCCAGGCTGCCTGAAGCTTATCCGTTGGTACAGGGACCAGCACCCACACCTTTTGACCCACCTGGTAGGTCCGCTCCCGGGCGTTCTGGTCATACCAGTGCTTCTGGTCAGCCTGAGCCTGTGTCATGTTGTCATGCACCAACTGCGTCAAGGTCTGCATTTTGTCACAGAAGCGCATGACAAAATCCACGATGGACACTTCTGTGGGGTCGGTGATACTGGCAGATACCCCTGAGCCCTGAGGCGCAGGAGAAATCCGCCTTTATCACCCCCTTTGGACTGTACGAGTCCACAGTCATGCCCTTCGGCATGAAGAATGCCACTTTCCAGTGGATGGTCAACCACCTGCTTCGGGGACTGGAGGACTACGCGGTGGCGTACTTAGACGATATCGCCATCTTCAGTTCCACCTGGGAGGAACACCTTCAGCATCTCCAGGAGGTGCTCAAGCATCTTCAGGCAGGCATGACTATCAAGCCGGGAAATTGCCAGATGGGCATGCGCGAGGTCCACTACCTGGGGCACCGGGTAGGCGGGGGTTTCATGAGTCCGGAGCCAGGAAAAGTGGACGCAATCGTCCAAATGATGAACAGGTGAAGTCCTTCTTGGGCACTGCAGGGTACTATAGGCGGTTCGTACAGGACTATAGCGCCCTTGCAAAACCCTTGACGGACCTCACCAAGCAGAGGCTACCCCAAACAGTCAACTGGACAGATGACTGTGAGGCGGCTTTCCAAGCTTTGAAAGCAGCCCTGTGCAGCTCTCCAGTGTTGAGAGCAGTCTACAGCAGTCGCCCGTTTCTGGTACAGACCGACGCCAGCGAGTTTGGCCTTGGTGCTGTGCTCAGCCAGGTCGACTCGGGGAACCAGGAGCACCCCGTGCTGTACCTGAGCTGGAAACTTTTGCCGAGGGAAGTGGCATACTCGACCATCGAGAAGGAGTGTCTGGCCATGGTGTGGGCACTGCAATGTTTGCAGCCTTACCTGTACGGGCGCACCTTCACGGTGGTAACCGACCACAACCCTTTGAGCTGGTTGCACACAGTGTCCGGAACCAATGGAAGGTTGCTCTGCTGGAGCCTTGCCCTTCAACAGTACGACTTTATTGTAAAACACAGGAAGGGCAGTGAAAACGGCAATGCCGATGGGTTGTCCCGCCGGGGCGAACCCGCTGAGGTGCGCATGGCCGATTACCGACAGGTAATTCTTCCGTAGCGCCCTCTTAAGGGGGGAGGTGTTATATACAATGTCTGAGAAGCATGAGTTTTTTTAATCTTTTCTGTAAAAGATGTTTCTAGAACTTTCTGGAAAAATCTGGCTTTCTATGAGAAAATAGACTGTCAGCAGCTGCAGCCGCCCCCGCTAACCCCCCTTTCTCTTTACACACACACACACTGCTAGCTGTGAATCCTGAACCAGGACACTTTCTGTTACAAACATTTGGCTTCTCTGCAAGCCAGGAATGTTAATTAGTTTGAAGAAAAAAAAAGAGGGGAAAGATCTTTGTCTGAAAACCACGAGGCTTGATTGCAGCTATGGGTGATATTAAAGAGACCGCATATTAAAAACCATACATAGCAGAGACAGAACAATTATAGTTTTGCGATCTGCGCGGTCCCAGCTTCAGTACCATGCCTCTCGCGTAGTCCTCAGATGTCCAGAGACCGAGATATGGAGTACACCCAAACTGAAGGTCCCAGTTATGCCATGTTTGGTATTTTCGTATTCTATTCGGTGAATCACAAACAATGATGCCCCATGTGGGTCGGTACGGGTTTTTACCGCTTAGATATAGCTATTCTAAGTTTTGTAGTTTAATTCTAAAGCCAAGAGGGAGAAGGTGGGACTTCTCCAGACTGCCCCTTCCGTGATGTCACACAGACTCTGGTCTATAGCATTCCCTGTGATATCCCAGCTCAGTTGGACCAGAGTTTTGAGCTGACCAGAACTCAGATGAGCGGAGACGTGTGGCTCCGCCTTCTCCCTGCAAGCCGCATGGCTGCCTGATCTCCAAGCACACGTGAGTGTATTTCTACTTTCATGCATATTTTGTTTATACTTGTCTACTGTACATGTCTTATGTCTCAATTTTATAGCAACTTTTATCTGTATAACCACTGCCCTACTTTTTCGGGGAATAAATGATTTAATATTCAGTCTGTCTTCATGCTCTAAGAAACGAACTAAGCGCCTCTTTTAGATAATCGCTACTAATTTGGGGTTTGCCACGGACCCTCTTAATTAACTCTGTGAATTAAGTAAACCGTGACTGGTGGCAGCATTGTGTACGGCTGTTGAGGCTAGTGGCAGTCCAGAAGGGTCTTATATTGCTGAATGAGGGGCTGCGGCCACAGCATTGATAATTCCCTTACTGCAGTAGCCTAACCGCCGGCCCACAACCAGCAGCCCATCCGGTGACTAATTATCCTAGGTGCAGTTCCCTGACTGACCTGAGGGTAAGTGGGGTGCCGGAGAGCTGCGAGTTCCAAAGTGGAACTGAGAAAGAGGGATATACATAAATCCCCGCAGTTCGTAGAAGACTGATAGCAGTGGTGGGGAACCCAAAATACCCCCCTGCGGCAAATTGTTAGAGCGAGATTAGCTTGCTGGATATTTTTGTCACATGGTGTCAGTGGTGGGATAACTAAGATAAGCCCCACTGTGCCTGTGATAACCGTGTGCCGGCAGTGTGTCCAAGTCCCTCTGTCCACTGATACACCCGTGTCAGTGGTGGGACAGTGACATAGTGGTTGTGACGAACAGCCCACGGCCGTTCGTCCACTTACGGAGGCGACTAACGGGGGCCCTGCTGCCACCAAAACGCGACGGACAGCGGACCCTGTGTCACCACTATGTCACAGTCCCACCACTGACACGGGTGTATCAGCGGACGGAGGGACGAGACACAATGCCGGCACACGGCTATCACAGGCGCAGTGGGGCTTATCTTAGTTATCCCACCACTGGCACCATGTGACAAAAATATCCAGCAAGCTAATCTCGCTCTACAATTTGCCGCAGGGGGAGTTTAATTTGGATGCCCCACCACTGCTATCAATCTTCCAAGTACTGCGGGGATTTATGTATATCCCACTTTCTCAGTTCCACTTTGGAACTTGCAGCTCTCCGGCGCCCCCCTTACCCTCAGGTCAGTCAGGGAACCGCACCTAGGATAATTGGTCGCCGGACGGGCTGCCTGTTGTGAACCGGCAATTAGGCTTCTGCAGTAAGGGAATTATCAGCTGTGGCCGCAGCCCCTCATTCAGCTATATAAGACCCTTCTAGACTGCCAGCAAGCCGCAATAGCCGTGCACAACGTGCTGCCACCAGCCACGGTTACTTAATTCACAGTGTTAAATTAAGAGGGTCCGTGGCAAACCCCTTGAATTAGTAGCGATTATCTATCAAAGGCGTACAGTTCGATTCTTAGAGCATAGAGACAGATCTAAATAATTATTTATTTTCCGAAAGAGGACAGTGATTACAGATAAAAGTTGCTATAAAATTGAGACATAAAATATGTACAGTACAGGTATAAAATAAAAGTGGAGAAAACAAAGAGAGTACACTCACAGTTCCATATTGTTCCTTAGGCAGACCATGCGGCTAAGGTGGGTGGAGGCGGAGCTGCACTTCTCCGCTCATCTGGGGATCTTTCTAGCACGACGACTTGAGCTGTTCAGCTCTGGTTTTGTCCAGGAAATGCTTTATAGACTTGCTATGTGACATCACGGAGAGATGCATGCTGGGTTAATCCCACCTCTCTCCTTTGGATGTAGAATTACACTAGAAAACTTATACTAATCATAACTCCGTGGGGGCAGCCCGCAGAGACATATATAGGGCATCATTGGTTGGGATTTGTTGAGTACAATAATTCAAGACCAAATATGCAGTAGTTCTGATACACCGTTTAGCTGGAACACATATCTCCGGTTCTGAAAGGATTACGCTTCGCCAGAACCACGGCAGCGACGCTGTGACCGCCCGGATTACAAAAATGTGATTTTCATATCTCTAGGGTATTTGGTTCTTATGGTATAGTCTCTCATAGTTTTATTCGTTTCAAACAAAGAAGTTTTTCCCGCTCTGAAGAGGAGAGAAGGAAACAAATGGTTGTAGCAGCAGGGGGGTCTCCTATTACTAGTGCGAACACAGGCTGTAGAGGAGGGGGGGGTGGCACTGCTCTGTGTGTGTGTGAAGGGAGGAGGGATGAAGCTGCAGAGCTAGCAGCCTGGATTGTCATATCTGCCGAATCTTTCTGGAAAGTTACAACAGAAAACATCATATTTTGTGGACAAAACCCCATACCTCACAGACATTGTACATCACAGTGGTGACACAGGGTCTGCTGTCCGTCGCGTATTGGTGGCAGCGGGACCCCCATTCGTCACGCAGTGGGGAACAGCGAACGGGCTGTTCCTCACAATACATATTATAGATGGCGCACTCTTCATTATTGTATAGTAATTCTACATAATATACACATTATAGATGGCGTGCTCTTCATTCCTGTATAGTAATCCTACATAATATACACATTATAGATGGCGCTCTTCATTCCTGTATAGTAATTCTACATAATATACACATTATAGATGGCGTGCTCTTCATCCCTGTATAGTAATCCTACATAATATACACATTATAGATGGAGCGCTCTTCATTCCTGTATAGTAATCCTACATAATATACACATTATAGATGGCGCGCTCTTCATTCCTGTATAGTAATCCTACATAATATACACATTATAGATGGCGCGCTCTTCATCCCTGTATAGTAATTCTACATAATATACACATTATAGATGGCGCGCTCTTCATCCCTGTATAGTAATTCTACATAATATACACATTATAGATGGAGCGCTCTTCATTCCTGTATAGTAATCCTACATAATATACACATTATAGATGGCGCGCTCTTCATTCCTGTATAGTAATCCTACATAATATACACATTATAGATGGCGCGCTCTTCATCCCTGTATAGTAATTCTACATAATATACACATTATAGATGGCACGCTCTTCATCCCTGTATAGTAATTCTACATAATATATACATTATAGATGGCGCGCTCTTCATTCCTGTATAGTAATTCTACATAATATACACATTATAGATGGCGCGCTCTTCATCCCTGTATAGTAATCCTACATAATATACACATTATAGATGACACGCTCTTCATCCCTGTATAGTAATCCTACATAATATACACATTATAGATGGCGCTCTTCATTCCTGTATAGTAATCCTACATAATATACACATTATAGATGGCACGCTCTTCATCCCTGTATAGTAATTCTACATAATATACACATTATAGATGGCGCTCTTCATTCCTGTATAGTAATTCTACATAATATACACATTATAGATGACACGCTCTTCATCCCTGTATAGTAATCCTACATAATATACACATTATAGATGGCACGCTCTTCATCCCTGTATAGTAATCCTACATAATATACACATTATAGATGGCGCTCTTCATTCCTGTATAGTAATCCTACATAATATACACATTATAGATGACACGCTCTTCATCCCTGTATAGTAATCCTACATAATATACACATTATAGATGGCACGCTCTTCATCCCTGTATAGTAATCCTACATAATATACACATTATAGATGGCGCTCTTCATTCCTGTATAGTAATCCTACATAATATACACATTATAGATGGCGTGCTCTTCATCCCTGTATAGTAATCCTACATAATATACACATTATAGATGGCGCACTCTTCATCCCTGTATAGTAATCCTACATAATATACACATTATAGATGGCGCGCTCTTCATTCCTGTATAGTAATCCTACATAATATACACATTATAGATGGCGTGCTCTTCATTCCTGTATAGTAATCCTACATAATATACACATTATAGATGACACGCTCTTCATCCCTGTATAGTAATCCTACATAATATACACATTATAGATGGCGTGCTCTTCATTCCTGTATAGTAATCCTACATAATATACACATTATAGATGACACGCTCTTCATCCCTGTATAGTAATCCTACATAATATACACATTATAGATGGCACGCTCTTCATCCCTGTATAGTAATCCTACATAATATACACATTATAGATGGCGCGCTCTTCATCCCTGTATAGTAATTCTACATAATATACACATTATAGATGGCGTGCTCTTCATCCCTGTATAGTAATTGTACATAATATACACATTATAGATGGCGCGCTCTTCATTCCTGTATAGTAATTCTACATAATAGTATTAAGTTACGTACCGGTAACGGTATTTTTCGGAAACCCATGACAGCACCACGAGAGAGGGGATCCGCCCTTCGGGAACAGGAAACCTACAGATACAAAAGGGCGGCACCTCTCCCACGCATCAGTTGGATTACAGAGCTTGAGAGGCTACCATGGTTAGTACACCGCATATACACAATCTATACAACCTATCTATCCTATTTACAATTCTTTAAACCATCTCCCACATAAAGTGAATGTGCAAAAAAAATCCTCTAAAGGGGTGCACCCTTATACGTGAACAAGGGAGGGAACTAAGGGTGCTGTCATGGGCTTCCGAAAAATACCGTTACCGGTACGTAGCTTAATACTTTATTCGGACTCCCATGACAGCACCACGAGAGAATTACAGAGATGTAAACTAATTTAGGGAGGGACTACAGCCTGCAGCACCCTTAGCCCAAAGGTGAAATCTGAGGAGGCACCCATGTCTAACTGATAGTGGTTAAAAAAGGTGGAAGGAGATGACCAGGTGGCCGCCTTACATATCTGGTCAATTGATACTCCAGATCTCTCTGCCCAAGATGATGCCATGGCACGAGTGGAATGCGCCCTCAGGTTCTGTGGAGCCGGACCGCCACCTGCTGTGTAGGCAAGAGAGATAGCCTCGCTAACGTGCGCTTTGACACTCTACACCCTTTCCTGGGACCTTGGAAGGATAAAAATAATGCGTTCTCCCTCCTCCAAGGATCCGTGGCTGCTAAATATTTAAGTAGGCATCTCTTAACATCTAGAGCCTGAAGTTTTTGTTCTTTAGGATTGGTTGGATTAGGGAGGAAGGAAGGCAGAACTATTTCTTGTGTCCTATGAAAATGAGATGCTACCTTGGGAAGGTATGCCGGGTCTGGCCTTAGGATTACTCTATCCTGTAAGAATTCTGTGTGAGGGGGCAATCTGGAGAGTGCCTGTATGTCACCTATTCTACGTGCAGATGTTATTGCTACCAAAAAGGCTGTCTTAAGTGATATCATTTTTAGTGAAGCAGAATCCAGAGGTTCAAACAGTTCTTCTGTCATGGCTGTCAGGACTAAATTTAAGTCCCAAGGTATACACCTATCTTTGCGTATGGGTCTCGATCTGGTAACTGCCTTAATGAATCTCGCCACCCAATGGTTGCCGGCAATGTCGCATGCAAATAGGGCCCCTAAAGCTAAAACCTGTACTTTCAATGTACTAGTGGATAGGCCCAACTCGAGACCCCTCTGGAGGAATTCCAGAATCTGTTTTACAGGTATTCCATCTCTGATATTAAACTCAAAGGTGGACAGGAATTGCCTCCAGGTTCTAGCATAGATACCTGTGGTGGTTTGTTTCCTACTTTTTAGGAGTGTATTGATTACATTTTTTGAGAAACCTCTATCCCTCAATAGTGTCCTCTCAAACACCATGCCGTCAAACGGAGTCCCGCTACTTGTGGGTGGTTGACTGGCCCCTGGTAGAGGAGATCTGGAAGGTTCGGCAGTACCCAGGGATCGCTTACTGACATGGTCCTCAACCATGCAAACCAGGTCCTTCTGGGCCAGAAGGGGGCTATCAATATGACTCTTGCCCGATCTTCTCTGATCTTCCTCACTACCAGAGGTAGAAGGTTCAAAGGCGGAAAAGCATAAGCCAGCCAGAAGTCCCATTTTATTAGGAGGGCGTCCACGGCCAGTGGAATTTCCCTGGGATTTAGGGAGCAGAAAGTTTTTTCCTTCCTGTTTTCTTTGGTGGCAAAGAGGTCCACCTCCGGTTGACCCCATTTGCGGACAATCTGGTTGTAGATGTCTGAATTTAAAGCCCATTCTCCCTGCTTTAGGGCCCTGCGGCTTAGAAAGTCTGCCTTCAGGTTGTCTTTTCCGCTGATGTGGAGCGCGGTTAAAGATAGAAATTTTTTCTCGGCTATCTGAAGGAGACGTTCCGTTATCCGCATCAGGGCGTTGGAGCGGGTTCCACCTTGGTGGTTGACATAGGCTGCCGCTACCTGGTTGTCCGAGAGTATCCTCACATGATGGCCCTGTAGATACATAATGAGTTTTTTAATGGCCAACTCAATCGCCAGTAGCTCCCTCTGGTTAGATGAGGTCTCAGCATCGGAGTCCCACTGTCCCTGTACCTCTATGTCCCCCATATGGGCTCCCCAACCCCAAGGACTAGCGTCTGTGGTTATTACGCGGGTTATCTGTATCACCCAGGGCACCCCTTAGGCTAAATTTCCGACATCGAGCCACCACCTAAGAGATGTAATAGTTGAGGGGCTTAGCAATACTTGACCCTGCAAGGAGCCCTCTAAAGTCCTGCTATTAATCAGGACGTCTTTCTGAAGGGCCCTAGTGTGGAATTGTGCCCATTTGACCGCTGGGATACATGAGGTTAGGGAGCCTAACAGGGACATGGCCTGCCTGAGGGTCATGGAGGGTTTATCGATTGCCCGAAGAACCTGCTGCTGTATCTGCTGTACTTTATCTACGGGTAACAGACACTGCTGAGTTTCTGAATTTAACAGCAAGCCTAGAAACTTCTGGACCTTTAAGGGCTGAAACCATGATTTCTCGTAATTTATTATCCATCCGAGGTTCTCTAATCTAGACTTAGCTTTTTCTATCTGAGATAGACAATGGCCCACTGAATTTCTCACAATCAAAAAATCATCTAAGTATGGGATAATTAAGATGTCAACTTCCCGTAAATGGGCCATAACTTCGGCCACTATTTTTGTAAATACCCGGGGCGCTGCTGAGAGACCAAAGGGAAGGGCTCTATATTGATAATGACGGATTATACCGTCTATTGATACCGCCACTCTCAGGAACTGCTGGAAATCTGCGTGGATGGGCACATGATAGTATGCGTCTTTCAAGTCCTCGACCGCCATAAAACACCCCTCAAACAGCATCTTTATTGTAGAGTTGATGGACTCCCTTTTAAAGGTGCGATTAACCAAAAATTTGCAAAGGAAACGTAAATTAATAATCGTTCTAAAAGTTTTATCCGGTTTTTGGATTAGGAATAAGGGAGAGTAGAAACCTCTTCCTCTCTCAGATTCTGGAACCTTTATCAGAACGTTTTTCAGGCACAGGTTCAAGACCTCTGCTTCTAAAGCCGCTTGCTCGAGGGGTGAAGACCTTAAGGGTGTTGGTTTAAAGGTATCTCGTGGGATCTGAGTAAACTCCAACCTGAGTCTGGTGGATATCACATTCCGCACCCAGTCACTATTGGTGACCCGTGACCATGCTGGGAGGAAGGATGACAGTCTACCCCCCACGGGAATTGCTAGTCATTGGTTCTGTCTTTTCCGCTCTCTTGACGAGCGCCTCAACATGAAGCCCGTACCTCTTCTTCTTCTATCCTCCCATCTGGGACGGTCTCTATTAGGTGAAGGATTGCGCCTTCTCCCTTGACCGAATCTCCTTCTATTAAACGGACGTCAGTAAGATGCTGACCAAAGATTTGGGAATTTTTTCTTATCATCCCCGGCCTTCTCCAGCAGTTCGTCCAGGACTGCTCCGAATAAATATTCCCCCTCACATGGGATAGTACAGAGTTTCACCCTGGACTGAATATCTCCCTGCCAGCCGGGCCGCATTAGAGAGTCCCGCTGCCCTGGCAGCCATTCTGACTGCACCAGCCGAGGCATCTGCTAGGAAGGCTGCGCCATCCTGGATTATTGGTAGGGCCCCAAGGATTGACTGTATGGATGTTGCTTGTTTCAACTGCGACTCTAACTGGTCCAACCAGACCATCATGGACCTGGCCGTGCAATTTGATGCTACTGCTGGTCTTAAGGAACCGGCTGCCATCTCCCAGGTATTCTTAAGGAAGGTATCTGCCTTCCTATCTAGAGGATCTTTAAGGGACCCCATGTCCTCAAAGGGTAGTGAGGACCTTTTTGAAGCTTTCGCAATAGCTGCATCTAATTTGGGGGCTTTGTCCCAAGTATTTATTGCAGAATCGTCAAAGGGATATCTCCGCTTGAGGGCTGGTGGTAGCGACCCTCTTTTATCTGGCTTTTTCCACTCTCTGTGGATGAGATCCTGAATCTTTTCGTTTAATGGGAAGACTCTACGTTTCCTCTGCTCCAGCCCCCGGAACATGACATCCTGCATGGATAATTGAGGCTTCGGCTCCTCCACCTCCATTGTCCCTCTGACTGCTTTCACTAACTTGTCTACTCGGTCAAGCAGCAGGCAAAACCGACCCGAGTCCTCTTCTTCTGAGGAGGACGAGGGAGATGAAATATGGGAGTCCTTACTTCTCCTCCACTCTGTTGAGGAATCCGACTCCACCGGGTCCTCACCCCTTAAACTTTCTGGTTGGGACAGGGATTTTAGGGTTTCCTTCATCTCTGCCCTAACTATATCCCTTAAACACGCCGCTACTGCGGGCGACTCCTCCGCCACTGTCTGCTGGATACAGGGGGGACACATCCTTTTGGGGCATGGGTCTGGTATCGGGCATGCACAGAGTGCGCATTCCCTGTGTTTGGTTTTAGTCGTAGCTTTCTTCCCCTAGAATGAAACACAGAAGGAGGCCCCGTCACTGAGTGAACATTCACGAAGATCACTTACCAGTGCCACAATCAAGTACCGGAGAATGAGGGGGATTTTTCTCAGTCGACGCTCCAGTCCGCCTAGAGGAGCCTTTATGACTGGATTGGTCACTTCTTCCCGGATGTTCCTCACTGTCACGGGTCTCTTTCTTCTGTCTGACCTGCCTAAGGTCATCCAGGGGCGGCAGTGAAGATTGTCGCTGTTGCCGCCGTTGCTGCTGCTTTTGCTGCTGCTGCTGCTCCTGATTGCTCTCCATTACTGCTCGCAATAATGTGGCCAAGGCAAGGCACCCATCTAGGGTCCTGCCTATATACCCCTCCTCCGGACAGCAGAATTTCTCCTACCGCGCCCTCCCCTAATAGGGCCCCCCTCCCCAGCTGGCGCCGCTTTGGCAGGAGAACCGACGCTTACCAGTGTCCTCCCGATGGGCGCCGCCATCTAGGGGACCCCGCGCCTGCACAGTGGCGCCGCCGACCAGGAAGCGCCCCCAGACTCCGCCCCCTAACGTCACCGCGACCCCGACGTGACCGGAAGTCACGCGGGACGCCCGGGCGCTCCACTATGGAGCGCTCCCCGGCCCCAGCGCCCTGCAGCCGCGCCGGCCCCCCCCAACCACCGCGATCGCCCCGCTGGAGATGGGAACCCCCGGGGGCATACTTACTGGCGGCGGCTTCCACTCCTGGAGACGGATCTCCTCCGGACGCCGCTCCCTGCTGTATACGCCACCACCGTGCCACCCAACCTGGGCCACCGTGGCGTCCTCCAGAAGCTCCGCACCAGGCCGAGGTAGGAGACCCCCGCGCTACCTGTACCAGCCGGCCGGCCGGCCTGGGCTCCGGTCTGTAGGATCCCATCCCCTCAGGAACAGGAAACCAACTGATGCGTGGGAGAGGTGCCGCCCTTTTGTATCTGTAGGTTTCCTGTTCCCGAAGGGCGGATCCCCTCTCTCGTGGTGCTGTCATGGGAATCCGAATAAATACACATTATACATGGCGCGCTCTTCATTCCTGTATAGTAATCCTACATAATATACACATTATAGATGGCGCGCTCTTCATTCCTGTATAGTAATTCTACATAATATACACATTATAGATGGCACGCTCTTCATCCCTGTATAGTAATTCTACATAATATACACATTATAGATGGCGCGCTCTTCATCCCTGTATAGTAATTCTACATAATAGACACATTATAGATGGCGCGCTCTTCATCCCTGTATAGTAATTCTACATAATATACACATTATAGATGGCACGCTCTTCATCCCTGTATAGTAATTCTACATAATATACACATTATAGATGGAGTGCTCTTCATCCCTGTATAGTAATTCTACATAATATACACATTATAGATGGCGCGCTCTTCATCCCTGTATAGTAATTCTACATAATATACACATTATAGATGGCGCAATCTTCATCCCTGTATAGTAATTCTACATAATATACACATTATAGATGGCGCACTCTTCATCCCTGTATAGTAATTCTACATAATATACACATTATAGATGGTGCGCTTTTCATCCCTGTATAGTAATTCTACATAATATACACATTATAGATGGCGCGCTCTTCATTCCTGTATAGTAATTCTACATAATATACACATTATAGATGGCACGCTCTTCATTCCTGTATAGTAATTCTACATAATATACACATTATAGATGGAGCGCTCTTCATCTCTGTATAGTAATTCTACATAATATACACATTATAGATGGCGCGCTCTTCATTCCTGTATAGTAAGTCTACATACAGTGGGGAAAAAAAGTATTTAGTCAGTCAGCAATAGTGCAAGTTCCACCACTTAAAAAGACGAGAGGCGTCTGTAATTTACATCATAGGTAGATCTCAACTATGGGAGACAAACTGAGAAAAAAAAATCCAGAAAATCACATTGTCTGTTTTTTTTTCCTTTTATTTGCATATTATGGTGGAAAATAAGTATTTGGTCAGAAACAAAATTTCATCTCAATACTTTGTGATATATCCTTTGTTGGCAATGACAGAGGTGAAACGTTTTCTGTAAGTCTTCACAAGGTTGCCACACACTGTTGTTGGTATGTTGGCCCATTCCTCCATGCAGATCTCCTCTAGAGCAGTGATGTTTTTGGCTTTTCGCTTGGCAACACAGACTTTCAACTCCCTCCAAAGGTTTTCTATAGGGTTGAGATCTGGAGACTGGCTAGGCCACTCCAGGACCTTGAAATGCTTCTTACGAAGCCACTCCTTCGTTGCCCTGGTGGTGTGCTTTGGATCATTGTCATGTTGAAAGACCCAGCCACGTTTCATCTTCAATGCCCTTGCTGATGGAAGGAGGTTTGCACTCAAAATCTCACGATACATGGCCCCATTCATTCTTTCATGTACCCGGATCAGTCGTCCTGGCCCCTTTGCAGAGAAACAGCCCCAAAGCATGATGTTTCCACCACCATGCTTTACAGTAGGTATGGTGTTTGATGGATGCAACTCAGTATTCTTTTTCCTCCAAACACGACAAGTTGTGTTTCTACCAAACAGTTCCAGTTTGGTTTCATCAGACCATAGGACATTCTCCCAAAACTCCTCTGGATCATCCAAATGCTCTCTAGCAAACTTCAGACGGGCCCGGACATGTACAGGCTTAAGCAGTGGGACACGTCTGGCACTGCAGGATCTGAGTCCATGGTGGCGTAGTGTGTTACTTATGGTAGGCCTTGTTACATTGGTCCCAGCTCTCTGCAGTTCATTCACTAGGTCCCCCCGCGTGGTTCTGGGATTTTTGCTCACCGTTCTTGTGATCATTCTGACCCCACGGGGCGGGATTTTGCGTGGAGCACCAGATCGAGGGAGATTATCAGTGGTTTTGTATGTCTTCCATTTTCTAATTATTGCTCCCACAGTTGATTTCTTCACTCCAAGCTGGTTGGCTATTGCAGATTCAGTCTTCCCAGCCTGGTGCAGGGCTACAATTTTGTTTCTGGTGTCCTTTGACAGCTCTTTGGTCTTCACCATAGTGGAGTTTGGAGTCAGACTGTTTGAGGGTGTGCACAGGTGTCTTTTTATACTGATAACAAGTTTAAACAGGTGCCATTACTACAGGTAATGAGTGGAGGAAAGAGGAGACTCTTAAAGAAGAAGTTACAGGTCTGTGAGAGCCAGAAATCTTGATTGCTTGATTCTGACCAAATACTTATTTTCCACCATAATATGCAAATAAAATGAAAAAAAAACAGACAATGTGATTTTCTGGATTTTTTTTTCTCAGTTTGTCTCCCATAGTTGAGATCTACCTATGATGTAAATTACAGACGCCTCTCATCTTTTTAAGTGGTGGAACTTGCACTATTGCTGACTGACTAAATACTTTTTTTCCCCACTGTAATATACACATTATAGATGGCACGCTCTTCATCCCTGTATAGTAATTCTACATAATATACACATTATAGATGGCACGCTCTTCATCCCTGTATAGTAATTCTACAAAATATACACATTATAGATGGCGCACTCTTCATCCCTGTATAGTAATTCTACATAATATACACATTATAGATGGCGCGCTCTTCATCCCTGTATAGTAATTCTACATAATATACACATTATAGATGGCGCGCTCTTCATCCCTGTATAGTAATTCTACATAATATACACATTATAGATGGCGCACTCTTCATCCCTGTATAGTAATCCTACATAATATACACATTATAGATGGCACGCTCTTCATCCCTGTATAGTAATTCTACATAATATACACATTATAGATGGCACGCTCTTCATTCCTGTATAGTAATCCTACATAATATACACATTATAGATGGCGCGCTCTTCATCCCTGTATAGTAATTCTACATAATATACACATTATAGATGGCACGCTCTTCATTCCTGTATAGTAATTCTACATAATATACACATTATAGATGGCACGCTCTTCATCCCTGTATAGTAATCCTACATAATATACACATTATAGATGGCGCGCTCTTCATCCCTGTATAGTAATTCTACATAATATACACATTATAGATGGCATGCTCTTCATCCCTGTATAGCAATCCTACATAATATACACATTATAGATGGCACGCTCTTCATCCCTGTATAGTAATTCTACATAATATACACATTATAGATGGCGCGCTCTTCATCCCTGTATAGTAATTCTACATAATATACACATTATAGATGGCACGCTCTTCATCCCTGTATAGCAATCCTACATAATATACACATTATAGATGGCGCGCTCTTCATCCCTGTATAGTAATTCTACATAATATACACATTATAGATGGCACGCTCTTCATCCCTGTATAGCAATCCTACATAATATACACATTATAGATGGCACGCTCTTCATCCCTGTATAGTAATCCTACATAATATACACATTATAGATGGAGCGCTCTTCATCCCTGTATAGTAATTCTACATAATATACACATTATAGATGGCGCGCTCTTCATCCCTGTATAGTAATCCTACATAATATACACATTATAGATGGCGCGCTCTTCATCCCTGTATAGTAATTCTACATAATATACACATTATAGATGGCGCGCTCTTCATCCCTGTATAGTAATTCTACATAATATACACATTATAGATGGCGCACTCTTCATCCCTGTATAGTAATCCTACATAATATACACATTATAGATGGCGCGCTCTTCATCCCTGTATAGTAATTCTACATAATATACACATTATAGATGGCACGCTCTTCATCCCTGTATAGCAATCCTACATAATATACACATTATAGATGGCGCGCTCTTCATCCCTGTATAGTAATTCTACATAATATACACATTATAGATGGCACGCTCTTCATCCCTGTATAGTAATCCTACATAATATACACATTATAGATGGCGCGCTCTTCATCCCTGTATAGTAATTCTACATAATATACACATTATAGATGGCACGCTCTTCATCCCTGTATAGCAATCCTACATAATATACACATTATAGATGGCACGCTCTTCATCCCTGTATAGTAATTCTACATAATATACACATTATAGATGGCACGCTCTTCATCCCTGTATAGCAATCCTACATAATATACACATTATAGATGGCGCGCTCTTCATCCCTGTATAGTAATTCTACATAATATACACATTATAGATGGCTCGCTCTTCATCCCTGTATAGTAATCCTACATAATATACACATTATAGATGGCGCGCTCTTCATCCCTGTATAGTAATTCTACATAATATACACGTTATAGATGGCGCGCTCTTCATCCCTGTATAGTAATCCTACATAATATACACATTATAGATGGCTCGCTCTTCATCCCTGTATAGTAATCCTACATAATATACACATTATAGATGGAGCGCTCTTCATCCATTTATAGTAATCCTACATAATATACACATTATAGATGGCGCGCTCTTCATCCCTGTATAGTAATTCCACATAATATACACATTATAGATGGCGCGCTCTTCATCCCTGTATAGTAATTCCACATAATATACACATTATAGATGGCGCGCTCTTCATTCCTGTATAGTAATTCTACATAATATACACATTATATATGGCGCGCTCTTCATTCCTGTATAGTAATTCTACATAATATACACATTATATATGGCGCGCTCTTCATTCCTGTATAGTAATTCCACATAATATACACATTATAGATGGCGCGCTCTTCATTCCTGTATAGTAATTCTACATAATATACACATTATAGATGGCGCGCTCTTCATTCCTGTATAGTAATTCCACATAATATACACATTACATATGGCGCGCTCTTCATTCCTGTATAGTAATTCCACATAATATACACATTATAGATGGCGCGCTCTTCATTCCTGTATAGTAATTCCACATAATATACACATTATAGATGGCGCGCTCTTCATCCCTGTATAGTAATTCCACATAATATACACATTATAGATGGCGCGCTCTTCATCCCTGTATAGTAATCCTACATAATATACACATTATAGATGGCGCGCTCTTCATCCCTGTATAGTAATTCTACATAATATACACATTATAGATGGCGCGTTCTTCATCCCTGTATAGTAATTCTACATAATATACACATTATAGATGGCGCGCTCTTCATCCCTGTATAGTAATTCTACATAATAGACGCATTATAGATGGCGCGCTCTTCATCCCTGTATAGTAATTCCACATAATATACGCATTATAGATGGCGCGCTCTTCATCCCTGTATAGTAATTCCACATAATATACGCATTACAGATGGCGCGCTCTTCATCCCTGTATAGTAATCCTACATAATATACACATTATAGATGGCACGCTCTTCATCCCTGTATAGTAATCCTACATAATATACACATTATAGATGGCGCGCTCTTCATCCCTGTATAGTAATCCTACATAATGTACACATTATAGATGGCGCGCTCTTCATCTCTGTATAGTAATTCTACATAATATACGCATTACAGATGGCGCGCTCTTCATCCCTGTATAGTAATCCTACATAATATACACATTATAGATGGCACGCTCTTCATCCCTGTATAGTAATCCTACATAATATACACATTATAGATGGCTCGCTCTTCATCCATGTATAGTAATCCTACATAATATACACATTATAGATGGCACGCTCTTCATCCCTGTATAGTAATCCTACATAATATACACATTATAGATGGAGCGCTCTTCATCCATGTATAGTAATCCTACATAATATACACATTATAGATGGCGCGCTCTTCATCCCTGTATAGTAATTCCACATAATATACACATTATAGATGGCGCGCTCTTCATCCCTGTATAGTAATCCTACATAATATACACATTATAGATGGCGCGCTCTTCATCCCTGTATAGTAATTCCACATAATATACACATTATAGATGGCACGCTCTTCATTCCTGTATAGTAATTCCACATAATATACACATTATAGATGGCGCGCTCTTCATCCCTGTATAGTAATTCCACATAATATACACATTATAGATGGCGCGCTCTTCATCCCTGTATAGTAATTCCACATAATATACACATTATAGATGGCGCGCTTTTCATCCCTGTATAGTAATCCTACATAATATACACATTATAGATGGCGCGCTCTTCATCCCTGTATAGTAATTCTACATAATATACACATTATAGATGGCGCGCTCTTCATCCCTGTATAGTAATTCTACATAATATACACAATATAGATGACGCGCTCTTCATCCCTGTATAGTAATCCTACATAATATACACATTATAGATGGCGCGCTCTTCATTCCTATATAGTAATTCTACATAATATACACATTATAGATGGCGCGCTCTTCATCCCTGTATAGTAATTCTACATAATATACACATTATAGATGGCGCGCTCTTCATCCCTGTATAGTAATTCTACATAATATACACATTATAGATGGCGCGCTCTTCATCCCTGTATAGTAATTCTACATAATATACACATTATAGATGGCGTGCTCTTCATCTCTGTATAGTAATTCTACATAATATACACATTATAGATGGCGCGCTCTTCATCCCTGTATAGTAATCCTACATAATATACACATTATAGATGGCGCGCTCTTCATCCCTGTATAGTAATCCTACATAATATACACATTATAGATGGCACGCTCTTCATCCCTGTATAGTATTTCTACATAATATACACATTATAGATGGCGCGCTCTTCATCCCTGTATAGTATTTCTACATAATATACACATTATAGATGGCGTGCTCTTCATCCCTGTATAGTATTTCTACATAATATACACATTATAGATGGCACGCTCTTCATCCCTGTATAGTAATCCTACATAATATACACATTATAGATGGCGTGCTCTTCATCCCTGTATAGTAATTCTACATAATATACACATTATAGATGGCGCGCTCTTCATCCATGTATAGTAATCCTACATAATATACACATTATAGATGGCGTGCTCTTCATCCCTGTATAGTAATTCTACATAATATACACATTATAGATGGCGCGCTCTTCATCCCTGTATAGTATTTCTACATAATATACACATTATAGATGGCACGTTCTTCATCCCTGTATAGTAATCCTACATAATATACACATTATAGATGGCGTGCTCTTCATCCCTGTATAGTATTTCTACATAATATACACATTATAGATGGCGCGCTCTTCATCCCTGTATAGTATTTCTACATAATATACACATTTTAGATGGCGCGCTCTTCATCCCTGTATAGTAATCCTACATAATATACACATTATAGATGGCGTGCTCTTCATCCCTGTATAGTAATTCTACATAATATACACATTATAGATGGCACGCTCTTCATCCCTGTATAGTATTTCTACATAATATACACATTTTAGATGGCGCGCTCTTCATCCCTGTATAGTAATCCTACATAATATACACATTATAGATGGCGCGCTCTTCATCCCTGTATAGTATTTCTACATAATATACACATTATAGATGGCACGCTCTTCATCCCTGTATAGCAATCCTACATAATATACACATTATAGATGGCGCGCTCTTCATCCCTGTATAGTAATTCTACATAATATACACATTATAGATGGCACGCTCTTCATCCCTGTATAGCAATCCTACATAATATACACATTATAGATGGCACGCTCTTCATCCCTGTATAGTAATCCTACATAATATACACATTATAGATGGAGCGCTCTTCATCCCTGTATAGTAATTCTACATAATATACACATTA
Organism: Dendrobates tinctorius; assembly: GCF_039654945.1. Taxonomy (NCBI): domain Eukaryota; kingdom Metazoa; phylum Chordata; class Amphibia; order Anura; family Dendrobatidae; genus Dendrobates; species Dendrobates tinctorius. The sequence continues at coordinate 1,119,456 of NW_027361847.1, forward strand.
TAGATGGCGCGCTCTTCATCCCTGTATAGTAATCCTACATAATATACACATTATAGATGGCGCGCTCTTCATCCCTGTATAGTAATTCTACATAATATACACATTATAGATGGCGCGCTCTTCATCCCTGTATAGTAATTCTACATAATATACACATTATAGATGGCGCACTCTTCATCCCTGTATAGTAATCCTACATAATATACACATTATAGATGGCGCGCTCTTCATCCCTGTATAGTAATTCTACATAATATACACATTATAGATGGCACGCTCTTCATCCCTGTATAGCAATCCTACATAATATACACATTATAGATGGCGCGCTCTTCATCCCTGTATAGTAATTCTACATAATATACACATTATAGATGGCACGCTCTTCATCCCTGTATAGTAATCCTACATAATATACACATTATAGATGGCGCGCTCTTCATCCCTGTATAGTAATTCTACATAATATACACATTATAGATGGCACGCTCTTCATCCCTGTATAGCAATCCTACATAATATACACATTATAGATGGCACGCTCTTCATCCCTGTATAGTAATTCTACATAATATACACATTATAGATGGCACGCTCTTCATCCCTGTATAGCAATCCTACATAATATACACATTATAGATGGCGCGCTCTTCATCCCTGTATAGTAATTCTACATAATATACACATTATAGATGGCTCGCTCTTCATCCCTGTATAGTAATCCTACATAATATACACGTTATAGATGGCGCGCTCTTCATCCCTGTATAGTAATTCTACATAATATACACGTTATAGATGGCGCGCTCTTCATCCCTGTATAGTAATCCTACATAATATACACATTATAGATGGCTCGCTCTTCATCCCTGTATAGTAATCCTACATAATATACACATTATAGATGGAGCGCTCTTCATCCATTTATAGTAATCCTACATAATATACACATTATAGATGGCGCGCTCTTCATCCCTGTATAGTAATTCCACATAATATACACATTATAGATGGCGCGCTCTTCATCCCTGTATAGTAATTCCACATAATATACACATTATAGATGGCGCGCTCTTCATTCCTGTATAGTAATTCTACATAATATACACATTATATATGGCGCGCTCTTCATTCCTGTATAGTAATTCTACATAATATACACATTATATATGGCGCGCTCTTCATTCCTGTATAGTAATTCCACATAATATACACATTATAGATGGCGCGCTCTTCATTCCTGTATAGTAATTCTACATAATATACACATTATAGATGGCGCGCTCTTCATTCCTGTATAGTAATTCCACATAATATACACATTACATATGGCGCGCTCTTCATTCCTGTATAGTAATTCCACATAATATACACATTATAGATGGCGCGCTCTTCATTCCTGTATAGTAATTCCACATAATATACACATTATAGATGGCGCGCTCTTCATCCCTGTATAGTAATTCCACATAATATACACATTATAGATGGCGCGCTCTTCATCCCTGTATAGTAATTCCACATAATATACACATTATAGATGGCGCGCTCTTCATCCCTGTATAGTAATCCTACATAATATACACATTATAGATGGCGCGCTCTTCATCCCTGTATAGTAATTCTACATAATATACACATTATAGATGGCGCGTTCTTCATCCCTGTATAGTAATTCTACATAATATACACATTATAGATGGCGCGCTCTTCATCCCTGTATAGTAATTCTACATAATAGACGCATTATAGATGGCGCGCTCTTCATCCCTGTATAGTAATTCCACATAATATACGCATTATAGATGGCGCGCTCTTCATCCCTGTATAGTAATTCCACATAATATACGCATTACAGATGGCGCGCTCTTCATCCCTGTATAGTAATCCTACATAATATACACATTATAGATGGCACGCTCTTCATCCCTGTATAGTAATCCTACATAATATACACATTATAGATGGCGCGCTCTTCATCCCTGTATAGTAATCCTACATAATGTACACATTATAGATGGCGCGCTCTTCATCTCTGTATAGTAATTCTACATAATATACGCATTACAGATGGCGCGCTCTTCATCCCTGTATAGTAATCCTACATAATATACACATTATAGATGGCACGCTCTTCATCCCTGTATAGTAATCCTACATAATATACACATTATAGATGGCTCGCTCTTCATCCATGTATAGTAATCCTACATAATATACACATTATAGATGGCACGCTCTTCATCCCTGTATAGTAATCCTACATAATATACACATTATAGATGGAGCGCTCTTCATCCATGTATAGTAATCCTACATAATATACACATTATAGATGGCGCGCTCTTCATCCCTGTATAGTAATTCCACATAATATACACATTATAGATGGCGCGCTCTTCATCCCTGTATAGTAATTCCACATAATATACACATTATAGATGGCGCGCTCTTCATCCCTGTATAGTAATCCTACATAATATACACATTATAGATGGCGCGCTCTTCATCCCTGTATAGTAATTCCACATAATATACACATTATAGATGGCACGCTCTTCATTCCTGTATAGTAATTCCACATAATATACACATTATAGATGGCGCGCTCTTCATCCCTGTATAGTAATTCCACATAATATACACATTATAGATGGCGCGCTCTTCATCCCTGTATAGTAATTCCACATAATATACACATTATAGATGGCGCGCTTTTCATCCCTGTATAGTAATCCTACATAATATACACATTATAGATGGCGCGCTCTTCATCCCTGTATAGTAATTCTACATAATATACACATTATAGATGGCGCGCTCTTCATCCCTGTATAGTAATTCTACATAATATACACAATATAGATGACGCGCTCTTCATCCCTGTATAGTAATCCTACATAATATACACATTATAGATGGCGCGCTCTTCATTCCTATATAGTAATTCTACATAATATACACATTATAGATGGCGCGCTCTTCATCCCTGTATAGTAATTCTACATAATATACACATTATAGATGGCGCGCTCTTCATCCCTGTATAGTAATTCTACATAATATACACATTATAGATGGCGCGCTCTTCATCCCTGTATAGTAATTCTACATAATATACACATTATAGATGGCGTGCTCTTCATCTCTGTATAGTAATTCTACATAATATACACATTATAGATGGCGCGCTCTTCATCCCTGTATAGTAATCCTACATAATATACACATTATAGATGGCGCGCTCTTCATCCCTGTATAGTAATCCTACATAATATACACATTATAGATGGCACGCTCTTCATCCCTGTATAGTATTTCTACATAATATACACATTATAGATGGCGCGCTCTTCATCCCTGTATAGTATTTCTACATAATATACACATTATAGATGGCGTGCTCTTCATCCCTGTATAGTATTTCTACATAATATACACATTATAGATGGCACGCTCTTCATCCCTGTATAGTAATCCTACATAATATACACATTATAGATGGCGTGCTCTTCATCCCTGTATAGTAATTCTACATAATATACACATTATAGATGGCGCGCTCTTCATCCATGTATAGTAATCCTACATAATATACACATTATAGATGGCGTGCTCTTCATCCCTGTATAGTAATTCTACATAATATACACATTATAGATGGCGCGCTCTTCATCCCTGTATAGTATTTCTACATAATATACACATTATAGATGGCACGTTCTTCATCCCTGTATAGTAATCCTACATAATATACACATTATAGATGGCGTGCTCTTCATCCCTGTATAGTATTTCTACATAATATACACATTATAGATGGCGCGCTCTTCATCCCTGTATAGTATTTCTACATAATATACACATTTTAGATGGCGCGCTCTTCATCCCTGTATAGTAATCCTACATAATATACACATTATAGATGGCGTGCTCTTCATCCCTGTATAGTAATTCTACATAATATACACATTATAGATGGCACGCTCTTCATCCCTGTATAGTATTTCTACATAATATACACATTTTAGATGGCGCGCTCTTCATCCCTGTATAGTAATCCTACATAATATACACATTATAGATGGCGCGCTCTTCATCCCTGTATAGTATTTCTACATAATATACACATTATAGATGGCGTGCTCTTCATCCCTGTATAGTATTTCTACATAATATACACATTATAGATGGCACGCTCTTCATCCCTGTATAGTAATTCTACATAATATACACATTATAGATGGCACGCTCTTCATTCCTGTATAGTAATTCTACATAATATACACATTATAGATGGGGCGCTCTTCATCCCTGTATAGTAATCCTACATAATTTACACATTATAGATGGCACTCTCTTCATCCCTCTATAGTAATTCTACATAATATACACATTATAGATGGCACGCTCTTCATCCCTGTATAGTAATTCTACATAATATACATATTATAGATGGCGCGCTCTTCATCCCTGTATAGTAATTCTACATAATATACACATTATAGATGGCGCGCTTTTCATCCCTGTATAGTAATTCTACATAATATACACATTATAGATGGCGCACTCTTCATCCCTGTATAGTAATTCTACATAATATACACATTACAGATGGCGCGCTCTTCATCCCTGTATAGTAATCCTACATAATATACACATTATAGATGGCACGCTCTTCATTCCTGTATAGTAATCCTACATAATATACACATTATAGATGGCGCGCTCTTCATCCCTGTATAGTAATTCTACATAATATACACATTATAGATGGCGCGCTCTTCATCCCTGTATAGTAATCCTACATAATATACACATTATAGATGGCGCGCTCTTCATCCCTGTATAGTAATCCTACATAACATACACATTATAGATGGCGCGCTTTTCATCCCTGTATAGTAATTCTACATAATATACACATTATAGATGGCGCGCTCTTCATCCCTGTATAGTAATTCTACATAATATACACATTACAGATGGCACGCTCTTCATTCCTGTATAGTAATCCTACATAATATACACATTATAGATGGCGCGCTCTTCATCCCTGTATAGTAATTCTACATAATATACACATTATAGATGGCACGCTCTTCATCCCTGTATAGTAATCCTACATAATATACACATTATAGATGGCGCGCTCTTCATCCCTGTATAGTAATTCTACATAATATACACATTATAGATGGCACGCTCTTCATTCCTGTATAGTAATCCTACATAATATACACATTATAGATGGCACGCTCTTCATCCCTGTATAGTAATTCTACATAATATACACATTATAGATGGCACGCTCTTCATCCCTGTATAGTAATTCTACATAATATACACATTATAGATGGCGCGCTCTTCATCCCTGTATAGTAATCCTAAATAACATACACATTATAGATGGTGCGCTCTTCATCCCTGTATAGTAATTCTACATAATATACACATTATAGATGGCGCGCTCTTCATCCCTGTATAGTAATTCTACATAATATACACATTATAGATGGCACGCTCTTCATCCCTGTATAGTAATTCTACATAATATACACATTATAGATGGCGCGCTCTTCATTCCTGTATAGTAATTCTACATAATATACACATTATAGATGGCGCGCTCTTCATTCCTGTATAGTAATTCTACATAATATACACATTATAGATGGCGCGCTCTTCATTCCTGTATAGTAATTCTACATAATATACACATTATAGATGGCACCCTCTTCATCCCTGTATAGTAATCCTACATAATATACACATTATAGATGGCGCGCTCTTCATCCCTGTATAGTAATTCTACAAAATATACACATTATAGATGGCGCGCTCCTCATTCCTGTATAGTAATCCTAAATAATATACACATTATAGATGGCGAGCTCTGCATTCCTGTATAGTAATTCTACATAATATACACATTATAGATGGCGCGCTCTTCATCCCTGTATAGTAATTCTTCATAATATACACATTATAGATGGCGCGCTCCTCATTCCTGTATAGTAATCCTAAATAATATACACATTATAGATGGCGAGCTCTGCATTCCTGTATAGTAATTCTACATAATATACACATTATAGATGGCGCGCTCTTCATCCCTGTATAGTAATCCTACATAATATACACATTATAGATGGCACTCTCTTCATCCCTCTATAGTAATTCTACATAATATACACATTGTAGATGGCGCGCTCTTCATTCCTGTATAGTAATCCTACATAATATACACATTATAGATGGCGCGCTCTTCATCCCTGTATAGTAATTCTACATAATATACACATTATAGATGGCGCGCTCTTCATCCCTGTATAGTAATTCTACATAATATACACATTATAGATGGCGCGCTCTGCATTCCTGTATAGTAATTCTACATAATATACACATTATAGATGGCGCGCTCTTCATCCCTGTATAGTAATTCTACATAATATACACATTATAGATGGCACGCTCTTCATCCCTGTATAGTAATTCTACATAATATACACATTATAGATGGCACGCTCTTCATCCCTGTATAGTAATTCTACATAACATACACATTATAGATGGCGCGCTCTTCATCCCTGTATAGTAATTCTACATAATATACACATTATAGATGGCACGCTCTTCATTCCTGTATAGTAATCCTACATAATATACACATTATAGATGGCGCGCTCTTCATCCCTGTATAGTAATTCTACATAATATATACATTATAGATGGCGCGGTCTTCATCCCTGTATAGTAATTCTACATAATATACACATTATAGATGGCACGCTCTTCATCCCTGTATAGTAATTCTACATAATATACACATTATAGATGGCGCGCTCTTCATCCCTGAATAGTAATTCTACATAATATACACATTATAGATGGCGCGCTCTTCATCCCTGTATAGTAATTCTACATAATATACACATTATAGATGGCACGCTCTTCATCCCTGTATAGTAATTCTACATAATATACACATTATAGATGGCACGCTCTTCATCCCTGTATAGTAATTCTACATAACATACACATTATAGATGGCGCGCTCTTCATCCCTGTATAGTAATCCTACATAATATACACATTATAGATGGCACGCTCTTCATCCCTGTATAGTAATTCTACATAATATACACATTATAGATGGCGCGCTCTCCATTCCTGTATAGTAATTCTACATAATATACACATTATAGATGGCACGCTCTTCATCCCTGTATAGTAATTCTACATAATATACACATTATAGATGGCACGCTCTTCATCCCTGTATAGTAATTCTACATAATATACACATTATAGATGGCACGCTCTTCATCCCTGTATAGTAATCCTACATAATATACACATTATAGATGGCGCGCTCTTCATCCCTGTATAGTAATTCTACATAATATACACATTATAGATGGCGCGCTCTCCATTCCTGTATAGTAATTCTACATAATATACACATTATAGATGGCGCGCTCTTCATCCCTGTATAGTAATTCTACATAATATACACATTATAGATGGCGCTCTCTCCATTCCTGTATAGTAATTCTACATAATATACACATTATAGATGGGGCGATCTTCATTCCTGTATAGTAATTCTACATAATATACACATTATAGATGGTGCGCTCTTCATCCCTGTATAGTAATTCTACATAATATACACATTATAGATGGCGCGCTTTTCATCCCTGTATAGTAATTCTACATAATATACACATTATAGATGGCACGCTCTTCATCCCTGTATAGTAATTCTACATAATATACACATTATAGATGGCGCGCTCTCCATTCCTGTATAGTAATTCTACATAATATACACATTATAGATGGCGTGCTCTTCATCCCTGTATAGTAATTCTACATAATATACACATTATAGATGGCACGCTCTTCATCCCTGTATAGTAATCCTACATAATATACACATTATAGATGGCGTGCTCTTCATCCCTGTATAGTAATTCTACATAATATACACATTATAGATGGCGCGCTCTTCATCCATGTATAGTAATCCTACATAATATACACATTATAGATGGCGTGCTCTTCATCCCTGTATAGTAATTCTACATAATATACACATTATAGATGGCGCGCTCTTCATCCCTGTATAGTATTTCTACATAATATACACATTATAGATGGCACGCTCTTCATCCCTGTATAGTAATCCTACATAATATACACATTATAGATGGCGTGCTCTTCATCCCTGTATAGTATTTCTACATAATATACACATTATAGATGGCGCGCTCTTCATCCCTGTATAATAATCCTACATAATATACACATTATAGATGGCGTGCTCTTCATCCCTGTATAGTAATTCTACATAATATACACATTATAGATGGCGCGCTCTTCATCCCTGTATAGTATTTCTACATAATATACACATTTTAGATGGCGCGCTCTTCATCCCTGTATAGTAATCCTACATAATATACACATTATAGATGGCGCGCTCTTCATCCCTGTATAGTATTTCTACATAATATACACATTATAGATGGCGTGCTCTTCATCCCTGTATAGTATTTCTACATAATATACACATTATAGATGGCACGCTCTTCATCCCTGTATAGTAATTCTACATAATATACACATTATAGATGGGGCGCTCTTCATCCCTGTATAGTAATCCTACATAATTTACACATTATAGATGGCACTCTCTTCATCCCTCTATAGTAATTCTACATAATATACACATTATAGATGGCTCGCTCTTCATCTCTGTATAGTAATTCTACATAATATACACATTATAGATGGCACGCTCTTCATCCCTGTATAGTAATTCTACATAATATACACATTATAGATGGGGCGCTCTTCATCCCTGTATAGTAATCCTACATAATTTACACATTATAGATGGCACTCTCTTCATCCCTCTATAGTAATTCTACATAATATACACATTATAGATGGCGCACTCTTCATCTCTGTATAGTAATTCTACATAATATACACATTATAGATGGCACGCTCTTCATCCCTGTATAGTAATTCTACATAATATACACATTATAGATGGCGCGCTTTTCATCCCTGTATAGTAATTCTACATAATATACACATTATAGATGGCGCACTCTTCATTCCTTTATAGTAATTCTACATAATATACACATTATAGATGATGCGCTCTTCATCCCTGTTTAGTAATTCTACATAATATACACATTATAGATGGCACGCTCTTCATCCCTGTATAGTAATCCTACATAATATACACATTATAGATGATGCGCTCTTCATCCCTGTATAGTAATTCTACATAATATACACATTATAGATGGCGCGCTTTTCATCCCTGTATAGTAATCCTACATAATATACACATTATAGATGGCGCGCTCTTCATCCCTGTATAGTAATTCTACATAATATACACATTATAGATGGCGCGCTCTTCATCCCTGTATAGTAATTCTACATAATATACACATTATAGATGGCGCGCTCTTCATTCCTGTATAGTAATTCTACATAATATACACATTATAGATGGCGCGCTCTTCATTCCTGTATAGTAATTCTACATAATATACATATTATAGATGGCGCGCTTTTCATCCCTGTATAGTAATTCTACATAATATACACATTATAGATGGCACGCTCTTCATTCCTGTATAGTAATTCTACATAATATACACATTATAGATGGCGCGCTTTTCATCCCTGTATAGTAATTCTACATAATATACACATAATAGATGGCGCGCTCTTCATTCCTGTATAGTAATTCTACATAATATACACATTATAGATGGCGCGCTTTTCATCCCTGTATAGGAATTCTACATAATATACACATTATAGATGGCACGCTCTTCATTCCTGTATAGTAATCCTACATAATATACACATTATAGATGGCACGCTCTTCATCCCTGTATAGTAATTCTACATAATATACACATTACAGATGGCACGCTCTTCATTCCTGTATAGTAATCCTACATAATATACACATTATAGATGGCACGCTCTTCATTCCTGTATAGTAATCCTACATAATATACACATTATAGATGGCGCGCTCTTCATCCCTGTATAGTAATTCTACATAATATATACATTATAGATGGCGCGCTCTTCATCCCTGTTTAGTAATTCTACATAATATACACATTATAGATGGCGCGGTCTTCATTCCTGTATAGTAATTCTACATAATATAAACATTATAGATGGCGCGCTCTTCATCCCTGTATAGTAATTCTACATAATATACACATTATAGATGGCACGCTCTTCATCCCTGTATAGTAATTCTACATAACATACACATTATAGATGGCGCGCTCTTCATCCCTGTATAGTAATCCTACATAATATACACATTATAGATGGCACGCTCTTCATCCCTGTATAGTAATCCTACATAATATACACATTATAGATGGCGCGCTCTTCATCCCTGTATAGTAATTCTACATAATATACACATTATAGATGGCACGCTCTTCATCCCTGTATAGTAATTCTACATAACATACACATTATAGATGGCGCGCTCTTCATCCCTGTATAGTAATCCTACATAATATACACATTATAGATGGCACGCTCTTCATCCCTGTATAGTAATCCTACATAATATACACATTATAGATGGCGCGCTCTTCATCCCTGTATAGTAATTCTACATAATATACACATTATAGATGGCGCGCTCTCCATTCCTGTATAGTAATTCTACATAATATACACATTATAGATGGCGCGCTCTTCATCCCTGTATAGTAATTCTACATAATATACACATTATAGATGGCACGCTCTTCATTCCTGTATAGTAATTCTACATAATATAAACATTATAGATGGCGCGCTCTTCATTCCTGTATAGTAATTCTACATAATATACACATTATAGATGGCACGCTCTTCATCCCTGTATAGTAATTCTACATAACATACACATTATAGATGGCGCGCTCTTCATCCCTGTATAGTAATCCTACATAATATACACATTATAGATGGCACGCTCTTCATCCCTGTATAGTAATCCTACATAATATACACATTATAGATGGCGCGCTCTTCATCCCTGTATAGTAATTCTACATAATATACACATTATAGATGGCGCGCTCTCCATTCCTGTATAGTAATTCTACATAATATACACATTATAGATGGCGCGCTCTTCATCCCTGTATAGTAATTCTACATAATATACACATTATAGATGGGGCGATCTTCATTCCTGTATAGTAATTCTACATAATATACACATTATAGATGGTGCGCTCTTCATCCCTGTATAGTAATTCTACATAATATACACATTATAGATGGCGCGCTTTTCATCCCTGTATAGTAATTCTACATAATATACACATTATAGATGGCACGCTCTTCATCCCTGTATAGTAATTCTACATAATATACACATTATAGATGGCGCGCTCTCCATTCCTGTATAGTAATTCTACATAATATACACATTATAGATGGCGCGCTCTTCATCCCTGTATAGTAATTCTACATAATATACACATTATAGATGGCGCGCTTTTCATCCCTGTATAGTAATCCTACATAATATACACATTATAGATGGCACGCTCTTCATCCCTGTATAGTAATTCTACATAATATACACATTATAGATGGCGCGCTTTTCATCCCTGTATAGTAATCCTACATAATATACACATTATAGATGGCGCGCTCTTCATCCCTGTATAGTAATTCTACATAATATACACATTATAGATGGCGCGCTTTTCATCCCTGTATAGTAATCCTACATAATATACACATTATAGATGGCGCGCTCTTCATCCCTGTATAGTAATTCTACATAATATACACATTATAGATGGCGCGCTTTTCATCCCTGTATAGTAATCCTACATAATATACACATTATAGATGGTGCGCTCTTCATCCCTGTATAGTAATTCTACATAATATACACATTATAGATGGCGCGCTTTTCATCCCTGTATAGTAATCCTACATAATATACACATTATAGATGGCGCGCTCTCCATTCCTGTATAGTAATTCTACATAATATACACATTATAGATGGCGCGCTCTTCATCCCTGTATAGTAATTCTACATAATATACACATTATAGATGGGGCGATCTTCATTCCTGTATAGTAATTCTACATAATATACACATTATAGATGGTGCGCTCTTCATCCCTGTATAGTAATTCTACATAATATACACATTATAGATGGCGCGCTTTTCATCCCTGTATAGTAATTCTACATAATATACACATTATAGATGGCGCGCTCTTCATTCCTGTATAGTAATCCTACATAATATACACATCATAGATGGCGCGCTCTTCATTCCTGTATAGTAATTCTAAATAATATACACATGATAGATGGCGCGCTCTTCATCCCTGTATAGTAATCCAACATAATATACACATTATAGATGGCGCGCTCTTCATCCCTGTATAGTAATTCTACATAATATACACATTATAGATGGCGCGCTCCTCATCCCTGTATAGTAATCCTACATAATATACACATTATAGATGGCGCGCTCTTCATCCCTGTATAGTAATCCTACATAATATACACATTATAGATGGCGCGCTTCTCATTCCTGTATAGTAATTCTACATAATATACACATTATAGACGGCACGCTTTTCATCCCTATATAGTAATCCTACATAATATACACATTATAGATGGCACGCTCTTCATTCCTGTATAGTAATCCTACATAATATACACATTATAGATGGCGCGGTCTTCATCCCTGTATAGTAATTCTACATAATATACACATTATAGATGGCACGCTCTTCATCCCTGTATAGTAATTCTACATAATATACACATTATAGATGGCGCGCTCTTCATCCCTGAATAGTAATTCTACATAATATACACATTATAGATGGCGCGCTCTTCATCCCTGTATAGTAATTCTACATAATATACACATTATAGATGGCACGCTCTTCATCCCTGTATAGTAATTCTACATAATATACACATTATAGATGGCGCGCTCTTCATCCCTGTATAGTAATTCTACATAACATACACATTATAGATGGCGCGCTCTTCATCCCTGTATAGTAATCCTACATAATATACACATTATAGATGGCGCGCTCTTCATCCCTGTATAGTAATCCTACATAATATACACATTATAGATGGGGCGCTCTTCATCCCTGTATAGTAATTCTACATAATATACACATTATAGATGGCGCGCTCTCCATTCCTGTATAGTAATTCTACATAATATACACATTATAGATGGCGCGCTCTTCATCCCAGTATAGTAATTCTACATAATATACACATTATAGATGGGGCGATCTTCATTCCTGTATAGTAATTCTACATAATATACACATTATAGATGGTGCGCTCTTCATCCCTGTATAGTAATTCTACATAATATACACATTATAGATGGCGCGCTTTTCATCCCTGTATAGTAATTCTACATAATATACACATTATAGATGGCACGCTCTTCATTCCTGTATAGTAATCCTACATAATATACACATCATAGATGGCGCGCTCTTCATTCCTGTATAGTAATTCTAAATAATATACACATGATAGATGGCGCGCTCTTCATCCCTGTATAGTAATCCAACATAATATACACATTATAGATGGCGCGCTCTTCATCCCTGTATAGTAATTCTACATAATATACACATTATAGATGGCGCGCTCCTCATCCCTGTATAGTAATCCTACATAATATACACATTATAGATGGCGCGCTCTTCATCCCTGTATAGTAATCCTACATAATATACACATTATAGATGGCGCGCTCCTCATTCCTGTATAGTAATTCTACATAATATACACATTATAGACGGCACGCTTTTCATCCCTATATAGTAATCCTACATAATATACACATTATAGATGGCGCGCTCTTCATTCCTGTATAGTAATTCTAAATAATATACACATGATAGATGGCGCGCTCTTCATCCCTGTATAATAATCCTACATAATATACACATTATAGATGGCGCGCTCTTCATCCCTGTATAGTAATTCTACAAAATATACATATTATAGATGGCGCGCTCTTCATCCCTGTATAGTAATCCTACATAATATACACATTATAGATGGCGCACTCTTCATCCCTGTATAGTAATTCTACATAATATACACATTATAGATGGCGCGCTCCTCATTCCTGTATAGTAATCCTACATAATATACACATTATAGATGGCGCGCTCCTCATTCCTGTATAGTAATTCTACATAATATACACATTATAGATGGCGCGCTCTTCATCCCTGTATAGTAATTCTACATAATATACACATTATAGATGGCGTGCTCTTCATCTCTGTATAGTAATTCTACATAATATACACATTATAGATGGCACGCTCTTCATCCCTGTATAGTAATCCTACATAATATACACATTATAGATGGCGCGCTCTTCATCCCTGTATAGTATTTCTACATAATATACACATTATAGATGGCGCGCGCTTCATCCCTGTATAGTAATCCTACATAATATACACATTATAGATGGCGCGCTCTTCATCCCTGTATAGTATTTCTACATAATATACACATTATAGATGGCGTGCTCTTCATCCCTGTATAGTATTTCTAAATAATATACACATTATAGATGGCACGCTCTTCATCCCTGTATAGTAATCCTACATAATATACACATTATAGATGGCGTGCTCTTCATCCCTGTATAGTAATTCTACATAATATACACATTATAGATGGCGCGCTCTTCATCCATGTATAGTAATCCTACATAATATACACATTATAGATGGCGTGCTCTTCATCCCTGTATAGTAATTCTACATAATATACACATTATAGATGGCGCGCTCTTCATCCCTGTATAGTATTTCTACATAATATACACATTATAGATGGCACGCTCTTCATCCCTGTATAGTAATCCTACATAATATACACATTATAGATGGCGTGCTCTTCATCCCTGTATAGTATTTCTACATAATATACACATTATAGATGGCGCGCTCTTCATCCCTGTATAATAATCCTACATAATATACACATTATAGATGGCGTGCTCTTCATCCCTGTATAGTAATTCTACATAATATACACATTATAGATGGCGCGCTCTTCATCCCTGTATAGTATTTCTACATAATATACACATTTTAGATGGCGCGCTCTTCATCCCTGTATAGTAATCCTACATAATATACACATTATAGATGGCGCGCTCTTCATCCCTGTATAGTATTTCTACATAATATACACATTATAGATGGCGTGCTCTTCATCCCTGTATAGTATTTCTACATAATATACACATTATAGATGGCACGCTCTTCATCCCTGTATAGTAATTCTACATAATATACACATTATAGATGGGGCGCTCTTCATCCCTGTATAGTAATCCTACATAATTTACACATTATAGATGGCACTCTCTTCATCCCTCTATAGTAATTCTACATAATATACACATTATAGATGGCGCGCTCTTCATCCCTGTATAGTAATTCTACATAATATACACATTATAGATGGCGCGCTTTTCATCCCTGTATAGTAATTCTACATAATATACACATTATAGATGGCGCACTCTTCATTCCTTTATAGTAATTCTACATAATATACACATTATAGATGATGCGCTCTTCATTCCTGTATAGTAATTGTACATAATATACACATTATAGATGGCACGCTCTTCATCCCTGTATAGTAATCCTACATAATATACACATTATAGATGATGCGCTCTTCATCCCTGTATAGTAATTCTACATAATATACACATTATAGATGGCGCGCTCTTCATCCCTGTATAGTATTTCTACATAATATACACATTTTAGATGGCGCGCTCTTCATCCCTGTATAGTAATCCTACATAATATACACATTATAGATGGCGTGCTCTTCATCCCTGTATAGTATTTCTACATAATATACACATTATAGATGGCGTGCTCTTCATCCCTGTATAGTATTTCTACATAATATACACATTATAGATGGCACGCTCTTCATCCCTGTATAGTAATTCTACATAATATACACATTATAGATGGGGCGCTCTTCATCCCTGTATAGTAATTCTACATAATATACACATTATAGATGGCACGCTCTTCATCCCTCTATAGTAATTCTACATAATATACACATTATAGATGGCGCGCTCTTCATCCCTGTATAGTAATTCTACATAATATACACATTATAGATGGCGCGCTCTTCATCCCTGTATAGTAATACTACATAATATACACATTATAGATGATGCGCTCTTCATCCCTGTATAGTAATTCTACATAATATACACATTATAGATGGCACGCTCTTCATCCCTGTATAGTAATTCTACATAATATACACATTATAGATGGCACGCTCTTCATCCCTGTATAGTAATACTACATAATATACACATTATAGATGATGCGCTCTTCATCCCTGTATAGTAATCCTACATAATATACACATTATAGATGGCGGGCTCTTCATTCCTGTATAGTAATCCTACATAATATACACATTATAGATGGCGCGCTCTTCATTCCTGTATAGTAATTCTACATAATATACACATTATAGATGGCGCGCTCTTCATCCCTGTATAGTAATTCTACATAATATACACATTATAGATGGCGCGCTCTTCATCCCTGTATAGTAATTCTACATAATATACACATTATAGATGGCGCGCTCTTCATTCCTGTATAGTAATTCTACATAATATACACATTATAGATGGCGCGCTCTTCATTCCTGTATAGTAATTCTATATAATATACATATTATAGATGGCGCGCTTTTCATCCCTGTATAGTAATTCTACATAATATACACATTATAGATGGCACGCTCTTCATTCCTGTATAGTAATTCTACATAATATACACATTATAGATGGCGCGCTTTTCATCCCTGTATAGTAATTCTACATAATATACACATTATAGATGGCGCGCTCTTCATTCCTGTATAGTAATTCTACATAATATACACATTATAGATGGCGCGCTTTTCATCCCTGTATAGTAATTCTACATAATATACACATTATAGATGGCACTCTCTTCATCCCTCTATAGTAATTCTACATAATATACACATTATAGATGGCGCGCTCTTCATCCCTGTATAGTAATTCTACATAATATACACATTATAGATGGCGCGCTCTTCATCCCTGTATAGTAATACTACATAATATACACATTATAGATGATGCGCTCTTCATCCCTGTATAGTAATTCTACATAATATACACATTATAGATGGCACGCTCTTCATCCCTGTATAGTAATTCTACATAATATACACATTATAGATGGCACGCTCTTCATCCCTGTATAGTAATACTACATAATATACACATTATAGATGATGCGCTCTTCATCCCTGTATAGTAATCCTACATAATATACACATTATAGATGGCACGCTCTTCATTCCTGTATAGTAATCCTACATAATATACACATTATAGATGGCGCGCTCTTCATTCCTGTATAGTAATTCTACATAATATACACATTATAGATGGCGCGCTCTTCATCCCTGTATAGTAATTCTACATAATATACACATTATAGATGGCACGCTCTTCATCCCTGTATAGTAATTCTACATAATATACACATTATAGATGGCGCGCTCTTCATTCCTGTATAGTAATTCTACATAATATACATATTATAGATGGCGCGCTTTTCATCCCTGTATAGTAATTCTACATAATATACACATTATAGATGGCGCGCTCTTCATTCCTGTATAGTAATTCTACATAATATACACATTATAGATGGCACGCTCTTCATCCCTGTATAGTAATTCTACATAATATACACATTATAGATGGCGCGCTCTTCATTCCTGTATAGTAATTCTACATAATATACACATTATAGATGGCGCGCTCTTCATTCCTGTATAGTAATTCTACATAATATACATATTATAGATGGCGCGCTTTTCATCCCTGTATAGTAATTCTACATAATATACACATTATAGATGGCACGCTCTTCATTCCTGTATAGTAATTCTACATAATATACACATTATAGATGGCGCGCTTTTCATCCCTGTATAGTAATTCTACATAATATACACATTATAGATGGCGCGCTCTTCATTCCTGTATAGTAATTCTACATAATATACACATTATAGATGGCGCGCTTTTCATCCCTGTATAGTAATTCTACATAATATACACATTATAGATGGCACGCTCTTCATTCCTGTATAGTAATCCTACATAATATACACATTATAGATGGCGCGCTCTTCATCCCTGTATAGTAATTCTACATAATATATACATTATAGATGGCACGCTCTTCATCCCTGTTTAGTAATTCTACATAATATACACATTATAGATGGCGCGGTCTTCATTCCTGTATAGTAATTCTACATAATATAAACATTATAGATGGCACTCTCTTCATCCCTGTATAGTAATTCTACATAATATACACATTATAGATGGCACGCTCTTCATTCCTGTATAGTAATCCTACATAATATACACATTATAGATGGCGCGCTCTTCATCCCTGTATAGTAATCCTACATAATATACACATTATAGATGGCACGCTCTTCATTCCTGTATAGTAATCCTACATAATATACACATTATAGATGGCGCGCTCCTCATTCCTGTATAGTAATCCTACATAATATACACATTATAGATGGTGCGCTCTTCATTCCTGTATAGTAATCCTACATAATATACACATTATAGATGGTGCGCTCTTCATCCCTGTATAGTAATTCTACATAATATACACATTATAGATGGCACGCTCTTCATTCCTGTATAGTAATCCTACATAATATACACATTATAGATGGCGCGCTCTTCATCCCTGTATAGTAATTCTACATAATATACACATTATAGATGGCGCGCTCTTCATCCCTGTATAGTAATTCTACATAATATACACATTATAGATGGCACGCTCTTCATTCCTGTATAGTAATCCTACATAATATACACATTATAGATGGCACACTCTTCATTCCTGTATAGTAATCCTACATAATATACACATTATAGATGGCGCGCTCTTCATCCCTGTATAGTAATTCTACATAATATACACATTATAGATGGCACGCTCTTCATCCCTGTATAGTAATCCTACATAATATACACATTATAGATGGCGCGCTCTTCATTCCTGTATAGTAATCCTACATAATATACACATTATAGATGGCGCGCTCTTCATCCCTGTATAGTAATTCTACATAATATACACATTATAGATGGTGCGCTCTTCATCCCTATGTAGTAATTCTACATAATATACACATTATAGATGGCGCGCTCTTCATCCCTGTATAGTAATCCTACATAATATACACATTATAGATGGCGCGCTCTTCATTCCTGTATAGTAATCCTACATAATATACACATTATAGATGGCGCGCTCTTCATCCCTGTATAGTAATTCTACATAATATACACATTATAGATGGCACGCTCTTCATTCCTGTATAGTAATTCTACATAATATACACATTATAGATGGCGCGCTCTTCATCCCTGTATAGTAATTCTACATAATATACACATTATAGATGGCACGCTCTTCATTCCTGTATAGTAATTCTACATAATATACAAATTATAGATGGCGCGCTCTTCATCCCTGTATAGTAATTCTACATAATATACACATTATAGATGGAGCGCTCTTCATCCCTGTATAGTAATTCTACATAATATACACATTATAGATAGGGCGCTCTTCATTCCTGTATAGTAATTCTACATAATATACACATTATAGATGGCTCGCTCTTCATCCCTGTATAGTAATCCTACATAATATACACATTATAGATGGAGCGCTCTTCATCCCTGTATAGTAATTCTACATAATATACACATTATAGATGGCGCGCTCTTCATCCCTGTATAGTAATTCTACATAATATACACATTATAGATGGCACTCTCTTCGTTCCTGTATAGTAATCCTACATAATATACACATTATAGATGGCGCGCTCTTCATTCCTGTATAGTAATCCTACATAATATACACATTATAGATGGCGCGCTTTTCATCCCTGTATAGTAATTCTACATAATATACACATTATAGATGGCACGCTCTTCATTCCTGTATAGTAATTCTACATAATATACACATTATAGATGGCGCGCTCTTCATCCCTGTATAGTAATTCTACATAATATACACATTATAGATGGCACGCTCTTCATTCCTGTATAGTAATTCTACATAATATACAAATTATAGATGGCGCGCTCTTCATCCCTGTATAGTAATTCTACATAATATACACATTATAGATGGAGCGCTCTTCATCCCTGTATAGTAATTCTACATAATATACACATTATAGATAGGGCGCTCTTCATTCCTGTATAGTAATTCTACATAATATACACATTATAGATGGCTCGCTCTTCATCCCTGTATAGTAATCCTACATAATATACACATTATAGATGGAGCGCTCTTCATCCCTGTATAGTAATTCTACATAATATACACATTATAGATGGCGCGCTCTTCATCCCTGTATAGTAATTCTACATAATATACACATTATAGATGGCGCGCTCTTCATCCCTGTATAGTAATTCTACATAATATACACATTATAGATGGCGCGCTCTTCATCCCTGTATAGTAATCCTACATAATATACACATTATAGATGGCGCGCTCTTCATCCCTGTATAGTAATTCTACATAATATACACATTATAGATGGCGCACTCTTCATCCCTGTATGGTAATTCTACATAATATACACGTTATAAATGGCACGCTCTTCATCCCTGTATAGTAATCCTACATAATATACACTTTATAGATGATGCGCTCTTCATCCCTGTATAGTAATTCTACATAATATACACATTATAGATGGCGCTCTCTTCATCCCTGTATGGTAATTCTACATAATATACACGTTATAAATGGCACGCTCTTCATCCCTGTATAGTAATTCTACATAATATACACATTATAGATGGGGCGATCTTTGTGATGTACAATGTCTGCAAGATATGTTTTCTGTTGCAATGTGCTAACAAACCCTCCATTTTCTTTGAGAAGCTGCCTGCCAATGTCTCAGTTACATTGCACACTACAGCAGCTTCCCTTCCCCCGAGTGCCATAAACCAATTTCCTGTCACCCCATTTGGCTTCTCATGTGCCTCGGCTGAAAGAGAAGAAAAAAAAGTGCGGGAAAAACTTCTTTGTTTGAAACGAATTAAACTATGAGAGACTATACCATAAGAACCAAATACCCTAGAGATATGAAAATCATATTTTTGTAACCTGAGCGGTCCCAGCTTCGAGACCGCGTATGTTTCGAAGTTCTACCCTGTCCAGAACATGAGATAGGATTTGCGCCCAAATGGACGGTCATATCGCATAGATGTTTGATGTTTTCTTGATGGGCTCATTACGCTGGGAAACATGATACCACTGATGAGTCCATACCAGCTTCTCCCATAAAGTTATAGCTAATCTAAGTTTTGTAGCCAAAACATAACTTGGATAAGAGAGGTGGGATCAACCCAGAATGCACCTCTCTGTGATGTCACATAGGAAAGTCTATAAGGCATTTCCTGGGCAAACCAGCTCAGAACAGCTGCAGAGTCCGTGCTGACAAGAACTCAGATGAGCGGAGAAGTGCAGCTCTGCCTCCACCCACCTTAAAGCCACATGGTCTGCCTAAGGAACAATATGGAACTGTGAGTGTAATCTCTTTGTTTTCTCCACTTTTATTTTATACCTGTACTGTACATATTTTATGTCTCAATTTTATAGCAACTTTTATCTGTAATCACTGTCCTCTTTCGGAAAATAAATGAAATTATTTAGATCTGTCTCCATGCTCTAAGAATCGAACTATACGCCTTTGTTAGATAATCGCTACTAATTCAAGGGGTTTGCCACGGACCCTCTTAATTTAACACTGTGAATTAAGTAACCGTGACTGGTGGCAGCGCGTTGTGCACGGCTATTGCGGCTTGCTGGCAGTCTAGAAGGGTCTTATATTGCTGAATAAGGGTCTGCGGCCACAGCATTGATAATTCCCTTACTGCAGAAGCCTAATTGCCGGTTCACAACAGGCAGCCCGTCCGGCGACTAATTATCCTAGGTGCAGTTCCCTGACTGACCTGAGGGTAAGGGGGGCGCCGGAGAGCTGCGAGTTCCAAAGTGGAACTGAGAAAGTGGGATATACATAAATCCCCGCAGTACTTGGAAGATTGATAGCAGTGGTGGGGCATCCAAATTAAACTCCCCCTGCGGCAAATTGTAGAGCGAGATTAGCTTGCTGGATATTTTTGTCACATGGTGCCGGTGGTGGGATAACTAAGATAAGCCCCAACGGTGCCTGTGATAGCCGTGTGCCGGCATTGTGTCACGTCCCTCCGTCCGCTGATACACCCGTGTCAGTGGTGGGATTGTGACATAGTGGTGACACGGTCCGCTGTCCGTCGTCTTTTGGTGGCAGCGGGACCCCCGTTAGTGTCGCCCGTAAGTAGACGAACGGCGGTGGGCTGTCCGTCACATATTGGTGGCAGAGCGGTGGGATAATCCTAGAGCATTAGTGATTTGGTTTGAGCAATCATTCCTCTCACTAAAAACCTGCACGGTTCCTGCGGGAATCCTGCATCATAGGTTTTGGAGAACAGACTCAGTGGTTACTAGTCCTAAGACATTAGTGTGTACTTGCAAGTATCCCCCTCCCGTTTCTTCGTTTTTCTTTTTCTATCTTTTATTTGGCAACCATGGCGGCAAAAGGAGAACCTTGGTACAACCGGCAGACAAAGGAAGTTCTTGCTGCGTTATGCACGTACCAAGGCCTTGACGCCACGAACAAAAACAGAGCTCAAATGATCGCGGCTCTAGTGCAGCTGGACAACGACCAGAATCCAGCGAGCGCAGAAGTTGGCCCAAGTTGCAATGGGGCTGCAGCAGAGGCTCCACTCCTGAGCGCTGGCCCCACATTCAACCAGAACGGGGTGGACCCCTATCTGCAAATGGCCTTGGATGAACTCCCCGCCGAAGACAGGGATGGGAGGGTGAGGCTGATCCAGCAATATCGGCAGGAGGCCCAAGCCGAACGTGAGCGCCAAGCTGAGGCTGAGAGGGTCGAGCGTCAAGCCCAGGCTGAGAGAGCTGAGCGCCATGCAGAAGCTCAGAGGGCCCATGAGCTGAAGCTGCTCCAGCGGGGGTGGAATGCCCCCACAGCCCGAAGCCGTGAGCCCAGCAGCGTCCAGACTCCTAAACCCCGGCCAGAGCATTTTCCCGTGATGGAAAAGGATGGGGACTTGGACACGTTTCTGCGAGCCTTTGAGAAAGCCTGCAGACAGTACCGACTGCCCGAAGACCAATGGGCCAGGTACTTGACCCCAGGGCTAAAGGGCAAAGCTCTGGAGGCATTTGCTTCTCTTCCGCAAGCGCATGATGATGACTATGATGCCATAAAGCAGGCGCTGATCGCCAAATACCGTCTGACACCTGAGGTATACCGAAAGAAGTTCCGGCACCTCCAACGTGGCCCACACGATAGCTACAGTGATGTGGTGCAAGGACTCAGGACCCACTTTGACCAGTGGATCCATGGACTGTCCGTTGAAACCTTTGAGCAGCTACGGGACCTGATGATCAAAGACCAGTTCCTGCATCTCTGCCCAGCTGAGGTCCGACAGTTCATCCTGGACCGCGAACCAACGAACGCGGACAAAGCGGCGCAGATTGCCGACAACTACGAGGCCAACCGGAAGCCAGAGACGCGGAGGCCAGTCACCACCAGCTGGAGAGGGGGTAAGCCTGCACCCAACCCCAATGCCCCAGCTAGCCGTCCCTCCGGAGGCCCTGTCCCTGTTGCCAACAACAGGCCGGCTGCTGACAGTCGCCTGTGTCACCACTGCAAGCGGCCTGGTCACTTCTCTTACACCTGTCCGGATAGGCCGAAGAACCCCCCAGCCAAGGCCCCCGGGCCCAACGCCTCTGTTCTTTTGGTGGGAGGTGTGGTTGGGAGGGCTGACGACAACGTTCAACCTGTTCAGGTGGGGGCCCGTCTTGCTACAGGCCTCAAGGACACCGGGGCTGAACGAACCCTCATCCGTCCTGGACTGGCGGCCCCTGAAGAGTTTGTTGAGGGGAAAACCCTGACTGTCACCGGGATTGGAGGCACCCGTTGTCCCTTGCCAGTGGCACGAGTTTATCTCGATTGGGGTGCTGGGAGCGGGTTGAGGGAGGTGGGAGTGTCTGAAAATTTGCCCACTGATGTTTTATTGGGGACTGACTTGGGGAGGATGGTTGCATACTATGTCCCTGACACCCTTCCCCAAACTGATAATAAGGGTAACGTTAACCCTGATGATGTTGATGATGGGAAACTGAATGTGTTACCTGCTAATGCCTTGATGAGTAATGATGCAACTAACAACCATTCTTTCCCAAGGTATGATGCTGATGCTGATGTGAATGTACCAAAGCAAACTGATAACCATTCTTTTCCTAGGAATGATGATGTTGATGTATCTGTGCCGACTGAACCCGTTAACCCTTTCTTTGAAACGGTAGATGTGTCCACAGGTACCGAGGTGCTCAGCCCCGTCACTCTGCGGAGTGAGACGGCTGAGGAACCCCTGGCAGGAGCAAGCAACGGTGCTCAAGAGAATGGGGAGGTGCATGGGGACCATGAGGAAGGTAATGCCATGCAGCTGACCAGTGCCACCGAGGAAGGTGTTGGACTAGTAGCACTGCTCCTAAAGTGTTGGGGGTGGATGGGGAGGGAGAGCCCAGGGCAGCACCGGCTGGTGGGTCTGTAGAAATCCCCAGGGAGACAGCATACATAGCAGCTGTCACACGCAGTCAGAGTGCCCAGATCGCAGGTAACGCACTGTCTTCTGGACCCTCTGCTGCTACAGGAGAGACTGAACCAGAGGTGAACCCAAAGCCGGTTCCAGAGGGTCCCAGTAAAGGAGGTACCCTGACGTCACTTCTGGCAGCCTCCAGCATGGAGTTCCAGGCTGCTCTGCACTCAGATGCCAGCCTGGAGAAATTGAGAGGTCTCGCCGAGACGCCCACCTCCAAGCCTGATAAGGAGAGGGTGTTCTGGGAACGAGGAAGGTTGTACCGGGAGACAGTACCCGGAGATCCTAAAAAGGAGTGGTTGAGGGAAAGACAGCTGGTCGTCCCCTATCAGTTCAGAACCGAGTTGTTGCGGATTGCCCATGAGATTCCACTCGCTGGACACTTGGGGATCAGCAAAACAAAGGCACGGCTGTCTCAACACTTCTATTGGCCCAAGATGGGGACAGATGTAACACACTACTGCCGCTCCTGCGCCACCTGTCAAAAAGTGGGTAAGGTGGGGCCTGCTCTTAAGGCTCCCCTTATTCCTTTGCCGGTGATAGAGGAGCCTTTCCAGAGAATCGCGGTGGACATTGTAGGACCGCTGTCCGTCCCCAGCAGCTCCGGAAAGCGATACATTCTCACCGTGGTAGACTACGCTACCCGGTACCCAGAGGCAGTAGCTCTGTCTTCAACCAGGGCAGATAAGGTGGCTGACGCACTGGTGACCATCTTTTCTAGGGTAGGATTTCCCAGGGAGATGCTTACCGATCAAGGGCCCCAATTCATGTCTCGCCTAATGGAGGCTCTCTGTGAGAAAATGCAGGTGACGCACCTGGTATCGAGTCCGTATCACCCACAGACTAATGGTTTGTGTGAACGCTTCAACGGTACCCTCAAACAGATGCTCCGCATACTGGTTGAGACCCAAGGGCGCGACTGGGAGCGGTACCTCCCACACCTGCTGTTCGCTTACAGAGAAGTTCCGCAGGCCTCGACCGGGTTCTCCCCCTTCGAGCTCCTGTATGGCAGGCGAGTCCGGGGACCCCTTGGGTTGATAAGAGAATCCTGGGAAGATGAGCCAAACCCCACAGAAGTGTCCATCGTGGATTATGTCATGCGCTTCCGTGACAAGATGCAGACCTTGACGCAGTTGGTGCATGACAACATGACGCAGGCTCAGGCTGACCAGAAGCACTGGTACGACCAGAACGCCCGGGAGCGGACCTACCAGGTGGGCCAAAAGGTGTGGGCGCTGGTCCCTGTACCAACGGATAAGCTTCAGGCAGCCTGGGAAGGCCCGTACGTCGTCCACCAACAGCTCAACCCGGTCACCTACGTGGTCACGCTTGACCATGCTCGGGGTAGGCGCAAGGCCTTTCACGTCAACATGCTGAAGGCACACTACGAACGTGAAGCTTGCATCCTACCGGTCTGCAATCTGCCAGAGGATGGGGAGGAAGATTCCCTCCTGGACATGCTGGCCCAGGCCAAGGCCAATGGGTCCATTGAGGACATGGAGATAAGTGGTTCGCTCACCGTGTCCCAGCGGTTGCAGTTGATGGCCACCCTGGAACTCTTCCGGCCCGTGTTCACCAACCGTCCTGGGAGGACGGAGTTAGCGGTTCATGAGGTGGACACCGGGAATCATGCCCCCTTACGGCGAACACCTTATCGGATCTCTGAAATGGTGCAACAAGTCATGCGCCAAGAGGTCAATGAGATATTAAGGCTGGGAGTGATTCGACGGTCAAAAAGTGCGTGGGCTTCACCTGTAGTCCTCGTGCCTAAAAAGGATCGAACCACCCGGTTCTGCGTGGACTACAGGGGGCTCAACGCCATCACAACCTCTGATGCCCACCCAATGCCGCGCATCGAGGATCTGCTCGAGCGGTTGACAAACGCCAACTACATATCCATCATGGATTTGAGTCGGGGATACTGGCAGATTCCCCTGAGCCCTGAGGCGCAGGAGAAATCCGCCTTTATCACCCCCTTTGGACTGTACGAGTCCACGGTCATGCCCTTCGGCATGAAGAATGCCCCTGCCACTTTCCAGCGGATGGTCAACCACCTGCTTCGGGGACTGGAGGAGTACGCGGTGGCGTACTTAGACGATATTGCCGTCTTCAGTTCCACCTGGGAGGAACACCTTCAGCACCTCCAGGAGGTGCTCAAGCGTCTTCACCAGGCAGGCCTGACCATCAAGCCGGGGAAGTGCCAGATAGGCATGCGCGAGGTCCACTACCTGGGGCACCGGGTAGGCGGGGGTTCCATGAGCCCGGAGCCAGAAAAAGTGGACGCAATCGTGTCCTGGCCCACCCCCAGGACCAAGAAACAGGTGAAGTCCTTCTTGGGCACTGCAGGGTACTATAGGCGGTTCGTACAGGACTATAGCGCCCTTGCCAAACCCTTG
This sequence comes from Dendrobates tinctorius, assembly GCF_039654945.1. Lineage (NCBI taxonomy): Eukaryota > Metazoa > Chordata > Amphibia > Anura > Dendrobatidae > Dendrobates > Dendrobates tinctorius. The sequence continues at coordinate 1,146,820 of NW_027361847.1, forward strand.
ACTGACCTCACCAAGCAGAGGCTACCCCAAACAGTCAACTGGACAGATGACTGTGAGGCGGCTTTCCAAGCTTTGAAAGCAGCCCTGTGCAACTCTCCAGTGTTGAGAGCAGTCGACAGCAGTCGCCCGTTTCTGGTACAGACCGACGCCAGCGAGTTTGGCGTCGGTGCTGTGCTTAGCCAGGTCGACTCGGGGGACCAAGAGCACCCCGTGTTGTACCTGAGCCGGAAACTTTTGCCGAGGGAAGTGGCATACTCGACCATCGAGAAGGAGTGTCTGGCCATGGTGTGGGCACTGCAGCGTTTGCAGCCCTACCTGTACGGGCGCGCCTTCACGGTGGTAACTGACCACAACCCTCTGAGCTGGTTGCACACACTGTCCGGAACCAATGGAAGATTGCTCCGCTGGAGCCTTGCCCTTCAACAGTACGATTTTACTGTAAAACACAGGAAGGGCAGTGAAAACGGCAATGCCGATGGGTTGTCCCGCCGGGGCGAACCCGCTGAGGTGCGCATGGCCGATTACCAAGAGGTAATGCCTCCTTAGCGCCCTCTTAAGGGGGGAGGTGTGATGTACAATGTCTGCAAGATATGTTTTCTGTTGCAATGTGCTAACAAACCCTCCATTTTCTTTGAGAAGCTGCCTGCCAGTGTCTCAGTTACATTGCACACTACAGCAGCTTCCCTTCCCCCGAGTGCCATAAACCAATTTCCTGTCACCCCATTTGGCTTCTCATGTGCCTCGGCTGAAAGAGAAGAAAAAAAAGTGCGGGAAAAACTTCTTTGTTTGAAACGAATAAAACTATGAGAGACTATACCATAAGAACCAAAAACCCTAGAGATATGAAAATCATATTTTTGTAACCTGAGCGGTCCCAGCTTCGAGACCGCGTATGTTTCGAAGTTCTACCCTGTCCAGAACATGAGATAGGATTTGCGCCCAAATGGACGGTCATATCGCATAGATGTTTGATGTTTTCTTGATGGGCTCATTACGCTGGGAAACATGATACCACTGATGAGTCCATACCAGCTTCTCCCATAAAGTTATAGCTAATCTAAGTTTTGTAGCCAAAACATAACTTGGATAAGAGAGGTGGGATCAACCCAGAATGCACCTCTCTGTGATGTCACATAGGAAAGTCTATAAGGCATTTCCTGGGCAAACCAGCTCAGAACAGCTGCAGAGTCCGTGCTGACAAGAACTCAGATGAGCGGAGAAGTGCAGCTCCGCCTCCACCCACCTTAAAGCCACATGGTCTGCCTAAGGAACAATATGGAACTGTGAGTGTAATCTCTTTGTTTTCTCCACTTTTATACCTGTACTGTACATATTTTATGTCTCAATTTTATAGCAACTTTTATCTGTAATCACTGTCCTCTTTCGGAAAATAAATGAAATTATTTAGATCTGTCTCCATGCTCTAAGAATCGAACTATACGCCTTTGTTAGATAATCGCTACTAATTCAAGGGGTTTGCCACGGACCCTCTTAATTTAACACTGTGAATTAAGTAACCGTGACTGGTGGCAGCGCGTTGTGCACGGCTATTGCGGCTTGCTGGCAGTCTAGAAGGGTCTTATATTGCTGAATAAGGGTCTGCGGCCACAGCATTGATAATTCCCTTACTGCAGAAGCCTAATTGCCGGTTCACAACAGGCAGCCCGTCCGGCGACTAATTATCCTAGGTGCAGTTCCCTGACTGACCTGAGGGTAAGGGGGGCGCCGGAGAGCTGCGAGTTCCAAAGTGGAACTGAGAAAGTGGGATATACATAAATCCCCACAGTACTTGGAAGATTGATAGCAGTGGTGGGGCATCCAAATTAAACTCCCCCTGCGGCAAATTGTAGAGCGAGATTAGCTTGCTGGATATTTTTGTCACATGGTGCCGGTGGTGGGATAACTAAGATAAGCCCCAACGGTGCCTGTGATAGCCGTGTGCCGGCATTGTGTCACGTCCCTCCGTCCGCTGATACACCCGTGTCAGTGGTGGGATTGTGACATAGTGGTGACACGGTCCGCTGTCCGTCTTTTGGTGGCAGCGGGACCCCCGTTAGTGTCGCCCGTAAGTAGACGAACGGCGGTGGGCTGTCCGTCACATATTGGTGGCAGAGCGGTGGGATAATCCTAGAGCATTAGTGATTTGGTTTGAGCAATCATTCCTCTCACTAAAAACCTGCACGGTTCCTGCGGGAATCCTGCATCATAGGTTTTGGAGAACAGACTCAGTGGTTACTAGTCCTAAGACATTAGTGTGTACTTGCAAGTATCCCCCTCCCGTTTCTTCGTTTTTCTTTTTCTATCTTTTATTTGGCAACCATGGCGGCAAAAGGAGAACCTTGGTACAACCGGCAGACAAAGGAAGTTCTTGCTGCGTTATGCACGTACCAAGGCCTTGACGCCACGAACAAAAACAGAGCTCAAATGATCGCGGCTCTAGTGCAGCTGGACAACGACCAGAATCCAGCGAGCGCAGAAGTTGGCCCAAGTTGCAATGGGGCTGCAGCAGAGGCTCCACTCCTGAGCGCTGGCCCCACATTCAACCAGAACGGGGTGGACCCCTATCTGCAAATGGCCTTGGATGAACTCCCCGCCGAAGACAGGGATGGGAGGGTGAGGCTGATCCAGCAATATCGGCAGGAGGCCCAAGCCGAACGTGAGCGCCAAGCTGAGGCTGAGAGGGTCGAGCGTCAAGCCCAGGCTGAGAGAGCTGAGCGACATGCAGAAGCTCAGAGGGCCCATGAGCTGAAGCTGCTCCAGCGGGGGTGGAATGCCCCCACAGCCCGAAGCCGTGAGCCCAGCAGCGTCCAGACTCCTAAACCCCGGCCAGAGCATTTTCCCGTGATGGAAAAGGATGGGGACTTGGACACGTTTCTGCGAGCCTTTGAGAAAGCCTGCAGACAGTACCGACTGCCCGAAGACCAATGGGCCAGGTACTTGACCCCAGGGCTAAAGGGCAAAGCTCTGGAGGCATTTGCTTCTCTTCCGCAAGCGCATGATGATGACTATGACGCCATAAAGCAGGCGCTGATCGCCAAATACCGTCTGACACCTGAGGTATACCGAAAGAAGTTCCGGCACCTCCAACGTGGCCCACACGATAGCTACAGTGATGTGGTGCAAGGACTCAGGACCCACTTTGACCAGTGGATCCATGGACTGTCCGTTGAAACCTTTGAGCAGCTACGGGACCTGATGATCAAAGACCAGTTCCTGCATCTCTGCCCAGCTGAGGTCCGACAGTTCATCCTGGACCGCGAACCAACGAACGCGGACAAAGCGGCGCAGATTGCCGACAACTACGAGGCCAACCGGAAGCCAGAGACGCGGAGGCCAGTCACCACCAGCTGGAGAGGGGGTAAGCCTGCACCCAACCCCAATGCCCCAGCTAGCCGTCCCTCCGGAGGCCCTGTCCCTGTTGCCAACAACAGGCCGGCTGCTGACAGTCGCCTGTGTCAACACTGCAAGCGGCCTGGTCACTTCTCTTACACCTGTCCGGATAGGCCGAAGAACCCCCCAGCCAAGGCCCCCGGGCCCAACGCCTCTGTTCTTTTGGTGGGAGGTGTGGTTGGGAGGGCTGACGACAACGTTCAACCTGTTCAGGTGGGGGCCCGTCTTGCTACAGGCCTCAAGGACACCGGGGCTGAACGAACCCTCATCCGTCCTGGACTGGCGGCCCCTGAAGAGTTTGTTGAGGGGAAAACCCTGACTGTCACCGGGATTGGAGGCACCCGTTGTCCCTTGCCAGTGGCACGAGTTTATCTCGATTGGGGTGCAGGGAGCGGGTTGAGGGAGGTGGGAGTGTCTGAAAATTTGCCCACTGATGTTTTATTGGGGACTGACTTGGGGAGGATGGTTGCATACTATGTCCCTGACACCCTTCCCCAAACTGATAATAAGGGTAACGTTAACCCTGATGATGTTGATGATGGGAAACTGAATGTGTTACCTGCTAATGCCTTGATGAGTAATGATGCAACTAACAACCATTCTTTCCCAAGGTATGATGCTGATGCTGATGTGAATGTACCAAAGCAAACTGATAACCATTCTTTTCCTAGGAATGATGATGTTGATGTATCTGTGCCGACTGAACCCGTTAACCCTTTCTTTGAAACGGTAGATGTGTCCACAGGTACCGAGGTGCTCAGCCCCGTCACTCTGCGGAGTGAGACGGCTGAGGAACCCCTGGCAGGAGCAAGCAACGGTGCTCAAGAGAATGGGGAGGTGCATGGGGACCATGAGGAAGGTAATGCCATGCAGCTGACCAGTGCCACCGAGGAAGGTGTTGGACTAGTAGCACTGCTCCTAAAGTGTTGGGGGTGGATGGGGAGGGAGAGCCCAGGGCAGCACCGGCTGGTGGGTCTGTAGAAATCCCCAGGGAGACAGCATACATAGCAGCTGTCACACGCAGTCAGAGTGCCCAGATCGCAGGTAACGCACTGTCTTCTGGACCCTCTGCTGCTACAGGAGAGACTGAACCAGAGGTGAACCCAGAGCCGGTTCCAGAGGGTCCCAGTAAAGGAGGTACCCTGACGTCACTTCTGGCAGCCTCCAGCATTGAGTTCCAGGCTGCTCTGCACTCAGATGCCAGCCTGGAGAAATTGAGAGGTCTCGCCGAGACGCCCACCTCCAAGCCTGATAAGGAGAGGGTGTTCTGGGAACGAGGAAGGTTGTACCGGGAGACAGTACCCGGAGATCCTAAAAAGGAGTGGTTGAGGGAAAGACAGCTGGTCGTCCCCTATCAATTCAGAACCGAGTTGTTGCGGATTGCCCATGAGATTCCACTCGCTGGACACTTGGGGATCAGCAAAACAAAGGCACGGCTGTCTCAACACTTCTATTGGCCCAAGATGGGGACAGATGTAACACACTACTGCCGCTCCTGCGCCACCTGTCAAAAAGTGGGTAAGGTGGGGCCTGCTCTTAAGGCTCCCCTTATTCCTTTGCCGGTGATAGAGGAGCCTTTCCAGAGAATCGCGGTGGACATTGTAGGACCGCTGTCCGTCCCCAGCAGCTCCGGAAAGCGATACATTCTCACCGTGGTAGACTACGCTACGCGGTACCCAGAGGCAGTAGCTCTGTCTTCAACCAGGGCAGATAAGGTGGCTGACGCACTGGTGACCATCTTTTCAAGGGTAGGATTTCCCAGGGAGATGCTTACCGATCAAGGGCCCCAATTCATGTCTCGCCTAATGGAGGCTCTCTGTGAGAAAATGCAGGTGACGCACCTGGTATCGAGTCCGTATCACCCACAGACTAATGGTTTGTGTGAACGCTTCAACGGTACCCTCAAACAGATGCTCCGCATACTGGTTGAGACCCAAGGGCGCGACTGGGAGCGGTACCTCCCACACCTGCTGTTCGTTTACAGAGAAGTTCCGCAGGCCTCGACCGGGTTCTCCCCCTTCGAGCTCCTGTATGGCAGGCGAGTCCGGGGACCCCTTGGGTTGATAAGAGAATCCTGGGAAGATGAGCCAAACCCCACAGAAGTGTCCATCGTGGATTATGTCATGCGCTTCCGTGACAAGATGCAGACCTTGACGCAGTTGGTGCATGACAACATGACGCAGGCTCAGGCTGACCAGAAGCACTGGTACGACCAGAACGCCCGGGAGCGGACCTACCAGGTGGGCCAAAAGGTGTGGGCGCTGGTCCCTGTACCAACGGATAAGCTTCAGGCAGCCTGGGAAGGCCCGTACGTCGTCCACCAACAGCTCAACCCGGTCACCTACGTGGTCACGCTTGACCATGCTCGGGGTAGGCGCAAGGCCTTTCACGTCAACATGCTGAAGGCACACTACGAACGTGAAGCTTGCATCCTACCGGTCTGCAATCTGCCAGAGGATGGGGAGGAAGATTCCCTCCTGGACATGCTGGCCCAGGCCAAGGCCAATGGGTCCATTGAGGACATGGAGATAAGTGGTTCGCTCACCGTGTCCCAGCGGTTGCAGTTGATGGCCACCCTGGAACTCTTCCGGCCCGTGTTCACCAACCGTCCTGGGAGGACGGAGTTAGCGGTTCATGAGGTGGACACCGGGAATCATGCCCCCTTACGGCGAACACCTTATTGGATCTCTGAAACGGTGCAACAAGTCATGCGCCAAGAGGTCAATGAGATGTTAAGGCTGGGAGTGATTCGACGGTCAAAAAGTGCGTGGGCTTCACCTGTAGTCCTCGTGCCTAAAAAGGATCGAACCACCCGGTTCTGCGTGGACTACAGGGGGCTCAACGCCATCACAACCTCTGATGCCCACCCAATGCCGCGCATCGAGGATCTGCTCGAGCGGTTGACAAACGCCAACTACATATCCATCATGGATTTGAGTCGGGGATACTGGCAGATTCCCCTGAGCCCTGAGGCGCAGGAGAAATCCGCCTTTATCACCCCCTTTGGACTGTACGAGTCCACGGTCATGCCCTTCGGCATGAAGAATGCCCCTGCCACTTTCCAGCGGATGGTCAACCACCTGCTTCGGGGACTGGAGGAGTACGCGGTGGCGTACTTAGACGATATTGCCGTCTTCAGTTCCACCTGGGAGGAACACCTTCAGCACCTCCAGGAGGTGCTCAAGCGTCTTCACCAGGCAGGCCTGACCATCAAGCCGGGGAAGTGCCAGATAGGCATGCGCGAGGTCCACTACCTGGGGCACCGGGTAGGCGGGGGTTCCATGAGCCCGGAGCCAGAAAAAGTGGATGCAATCGTGTCCTGGCCCACCCCCAGGACCAAGAAACAGGTGAAGTCCTTCTTGGGCACTGCAGGGTACTATAGGCGGTTCGTACAGGACTATAGCGCCCTTGCCAAACCCTTGACTGACCTCACCAAGCAGAGGCTACCCCAAACAGTCAACTGGACAGATGACTGTGAGGCGGCTTTCCAAGCTTTGAAAGCAGCCCTGTGCAAATCTCCAGTGTTGAGAGCAGTCGACAGCAGTCGCCCGTTTCTGGTACAGACCGACGCCAGCGAGTTTGGCGTCGGTGCTGTGCTTAGCCAGGTCGACTCGGGGGACCAAGAGCACCCCGTGTTGTACCTGAGCCGGAAACTTTTGCCGAGGGAAGTGGCATACTCGACCATCGAGAAGGAGTGTCTGGCCATGGTGTGGGCACTGCAGCGTTTGCAGCCCTACCTGTACGGGCGCGCCTTCACGGTGGTAACTGACCACAACCCTCTGAGCTGGTTGCACACACTGTCCGGAACCAATGGAAGATTGCTCCGCTGGAGCCTTGCCCTTCAACAGTACGATTTTACTGTAAAACACAGGAAGGGCAGTGAAAACGGCAATGCCGATGGGTTGTCCCGCCGGGGCGAACCCGCTGAGGTGCGCATGGCCGATTACCGAGAGGTAATGCCTCCTTAGCGCCCTCTTAAGGGGGGAGGTGTGATGTACAATGTCTGCAAGATATGTTTTCTGTTGCAATGTGCTAACAAACCCTCCATTTTCTTTGAGAAGCTGCCTGCCAGTGTCTCAGTTACATTGCACACTACAGCAGCTTCCCTTCCCCCGAGTGCCATAAACCAATTTCCTGTCACCCCATTTGGCTTCTCATGTGCCTCGGCTGAAAGAGAAGAAAAAAAAGTGCGGGAAAAACTTCTTTGTTTGAAACGAATAAAACTATGAGAGACTATACCATAAGAACCAAAAACCCTAGAGATATGAAAATCATATTTTTGTAACCTGAGCGGTCCCAGCTTCGAGACCGCGTATGTTTCGAAGTTCTACTCTGTCCAGAACATGAGATAGGATTTGCGCCCAAATGGACGGTCATATCGCATAGATGTTTGATGTTTTCTTGATGGGCTCATTACGCTGGGAAACATGATACCACTGATGAGTCCATACCAGCTTCTCCCATAAAGTTATAGCTAATCTAAGTTTTGTAGCCAAAACATAACTTGGATAAGAGAGGTGGGATCAACCCAGAATGCACCTCTCTGTGATGTCACATAGGAAAGTCTATAAGGCATTTCCTGGGCAAACCAGCTCAGAACAGCTGCAGAGTCCGTGCTGACAAGAACTCAGATGAGCGGAGAAGTGCAGCTCCGCCTCCACCCACCTTAAAGCCACATGGTCTGCCTAAGGAACAATATGGAACTGTGAGTGTAATCTCTTTGTTTTCTCCACTTTTATTTTATACCTGTACTGTACATATTTTATGTCTCAATTTTATAGCAACTTTTATCTGTAATCACTGTCCTCTTTCGGAAAATAAATGAAATTATTTAGATCTGTCTCCATGCTCTAAGAATCGAACTATACGCCTTTGTTAGATAATCGCTACTAATTCAAGGGGTTTGCCACGGACCCTCTTAATTTAACACTGTGAATTAAGTAACCGTGACTGGTGGCAGCGCGTTGTGCACGGCTATTGCGGCTTGCTGGCAGTCTAGAAGGGTCTTATATTGCTGAATAAGGGTCTGCGGCCACAGCATTGATAATTCCCTTACTGCAGAAGCCTAATTGCCGGTTCACAACAGGCAGCCCGTCCGGCGACTAATTATCCTAGGTGCAGTTCCCTGACTGACCTGAGGGTAAGGGGGGCGCCGGAGAGCTGCGAGTTCCAAAGTGGAACTGAGAAAGTGGGATATACATAAATCCCCGCAGTACTTGGAAGATTGATAGCAGTGGTGGGGCATCCAAATTAAACTCCCCCTGCGGCAAATTGTAGAGCGAGATTAGCTTGCTGGATATTTTTGTCACATGGTGCCGGTGGTGGGATAACTAAGATAAGCCCCAACGGTGCCTGTGATAGCCGTGTGCCGGCATTGTGTCACGTCCCTCCGTCCGCTGATACACCCGTGTCAGTGGTGGGATTGTGACATAGTGGTGACACAGGGTCCGCTGTCCGTCGTCTTTTGGTGGCAGCGGGACCCCCGTTAGTGTCGCCCGTAAGTAGAAGAACGGCGGTGGGCTGTCCGTCACACTTCATTCCTGTATAGTAATTCTACATAATATACACATTATAGATGATGCACTCTTCATCCCTGTATAGTAATTCTACATAATATACACATTATAGATGGCGCGCTCTTCATCCCTGTATAGTAATCCTACATAATATACACATTATAGATGGCGCGCTCTTCATCCCTGTATAGTAATTCTACATAATATACACATTATAGATGGCACGCTCTTCATCCCTGTATAGTAATCCTACATAATATACACATTATAGATGGCGCGCTCTTCATCCCTGTATAGTAATCCTACATAATATACACATTATAGATGGCACGCTCTTCATCCCTGTATAGTAATCCTACATAATATACACATTATAGATGGCACGCTCTTCATCCCTGTATAGTAATTCTACATAATATACACATTATAGATGGCACGCTCTTCATCCCTGTATAGTAATCCTACATAATGTACACATTATAGATGGCGCGCTCTTCATCCCTGTATAGTAATCCTACATAATATACACATTATAGATGGCACGCTCTTCATCCCTGTATAGTAATTCTACATAATATACACATTATAGATGGCACGCTCTTCATCCCTGTATAGTAATCCTACATAATATACACATTATAGATGGCACGCTCTTCATCCCTGTATAGTAATCCTACATAATATACACATTATAGATGGCACGCTCTTCATCCCTGTATCGTAATTCTACATAATATACACATTATAGATGGCACGCTCTTCATCCCTGTATAGTAATCCTACATAATGTACACATTATAGATGGCGCGCTCTTCATCCCTGTATAGTAATTCTACATAATGTACACATTATAGATGGCGCGCTCTTCATCCCTGTATAGTAATCCTACATAATGTACACATTATAGATGGCGCGCTCTTCATCCCTGTATAGTAATCCTACATAATGTACACATTATAGATGGCGCGCTCTTCATCCCTGTATAGTAATTCTACATAATATACACATTATAGATGGCGCGCTCTTCATCCCTGTATCGTAATCCTACATAATGTACACATTATAGATGGCGCGCTCTTCATCCCTGTATAGTAATCCTACATAATGTACACATTATAGATGGCGCGCTCTTCATCCCTGTATAGTAATCCTACATAATGTACACATTATAGATGGCACGCTCTTCATCCCTGTATAGTAATCCTACATAATGTACACATTATAGATGGCGCGCTCTTCATCCCTGTATAGTAATCCTACATAATGTACACATTATAGATGGCGCGCTCTTCATCCCTGTATAGTAATCCTACATAATATACACATTATAGATGGGGAGCTCTTCATTCCTGTATAGTAATCCTACATAATATACACATTATAGATGGCGCGCTCTTCATCCCTGTATAGTAATTCTACATAATATACACATTATAGATGGCGCGCTCTTCATCCCTGTATAGTAATTCTACATAATATACACATTATAGATGGCACGCTCTTCATCCCTGTATAGTAATCCTACATAATGTACACATTATAGATGGCGCGCTCTTCATCCCTGTATAGTAATTCTACATAATATACACATTATAGATGGCACGTTCTTCATCCCTGTATAGTAATCCTACATAATATACACATTATAGATGGCACGCTCTTCATCCCTGTATAGTAATCCTACATAATGTACACATTATAGATGGCGCGCTCTTCATCCCTGTATAGTAATTCTACATAATATACACATTATAGATGGCACGTTCTTCATCCCTGTATAGTAATCCTACATAATATACACATTATAGATGGCACGCTCTTCATCCCTGTATAGTAATCCTACATAATATACACATTATAGATGGCACGCTCTTCATCCCTGTATAGTAATCCTACATAATGTACACATTATAGATGGCGCGCTCTTCATCCCTGTATAGTAATTCTACATAATATACACATTATAGATGGCACGCTCTTCATCCCTGTATAGTAATTCTACATAATATACACATTATAGATGGCACGCTCTTCATCCCTGTATAGTAATCCTACATAATATACACATTATAGATGGCACGCTCTTCATCCCTGTATAGTAATCCTACATAATGTACACATTATCGATGGCGCGCTCTTCATCCCTGTATAGTAATTCTACATAATATACACATTATAGATGGCGCGCTCTTCATCCCTGTATAGTAATTCTACATAATATACACATTATAGATGGCGCGCTCTTCATCCCTGTATAGTAATTCTACATAATATACACATTATAGATGGCGCGCTCTTCATCCCTGTATAGTAATTCTACATAATATACACATTATAGATGGCGCGCTCTTCATCCCTGTATAGTAATTCTACATAATATACACATTATAGATGGCGCGCTCTTCATCTCTGTATAGTAATTCTACATAATATACACATTATAGATGATGCGCTCTTCATCCCTGTATAGTAATTCTACATAATATACACATTATAGATGGCACGCTCTTCATTCCTGTATAGTAATTCTACATAATATACACATTATAGATGGCACGCTCTTCATCCCTGTATAGTAATTCTACATAATATCCACATTATAGATGGCGCGCTCTTCATTCCTGTATAGTAATTCTACATAATATACACATTATAGATGGCGCGCTCTTCATCCCTGTATAGTAATTCTATATAATATACACATTATAGATGGCACGCTCTTCATCCCTGTATAGTAATTCTACATAATATACACATTATAGATGGCGCGCTCTTCATCCCTGTATAGTAATTCTACATAATATACACATTATAGATGGCGCGCTCTTCATCCCTGTATAGTAATTCTACATAATATACACATTATAGATGATGCGCTCTTCATCCCTGTATAGTAATTCTACATAATATACACATTATAGATGGCACGCTCTTCATTCCTGTATAGTAATTCTACATAATATACACATTATAGATGATGCGCTCTTCATCCCTGTATAGTAATTCTACATAATATACACATTATAGATGACGCGCTCTTCATCCCTGTATAGTAATTCTACATAATATACACATTATAGATGACGCGCTCTTCATCCCTGTATAGTAATTCTACATAATATACACATTATAGATGACGCGCTCTTCATCCCTGTATAGTAATTCTACATAATATACACATTATAGATGATGCGCTCTTCATCCCTGTATAGTAATTCTACATAATATACACATTATAGATGATGCGCTCTTCATCCCTGTATAGTAATTCTACATAATATACACATTATAGATGACGCGCTCTTCATCCCTGTATAGTAATTCTACATAATATACACATTATAGATGATGCGCTCTTCATCCCTGTATAGTAATTCTACATAATATACACATTATAGATGACGCGCTCTTCATCCCTGTATAGTAATTCTACATAATATACACATTATAGATGACGCGCTCTTCATCCCTGTATAGTAATTCTACATAATATACACATTATAGATGGCACGCTCTTCATTCCTGTATAGTAATTCTACATAATATACACATTATAGATGACCCGCTCTTCATCCCTGTATAGTAATTCTACATAATATACACATTATAGATGACGCGCTCTTCATCCCTGTATAGTAATTCTACATAATATACACATTATAGATGGCGCGCTCTTCATCCCTGTATAGTAATCCTACATAATATACACATTATAGATGGCACGCTGTTCATCCCTGTATAGTAATTGTACATAATATACACATTATAGATGATGCGCTCTTCATTCCTGTATAGTAATCCTACATAATATACACATTATAGATGGCACGCTCTTCATCCCTGTATAGTAATCCTACATAATATACACATTATAGATGGGGAGCTCTTCATTCCTGTATAGTAATTCTACATAATATACACATTATAGATGGCGCGCTCTTCATCCCTGTATAGTAATCCTACATAATATACACATTATAGATGGCACGCTCTTCATCCCTGTATAGTAATTCTACATAATATCCACATTATAGATGGCGCGCTCTTCATTCCTGTATAGTAATTCTACATAATATACACATTATAGATGGCGCGCTCTTCATCCCTGTATAGTAATCCTACATAATATACACATTATAGATGGGGCGCTCTTCATTCCTGTATAGTAATTCTACATAATATACACATTATAGATGGCGCGCTCTTCATCCCTGTATAGTAATTCTACATAATATACACATTATAGATGGCGCGCTCTTCATTCCTGTATAGTAATCCTACATAATATACACATCATAGATGGCTCGCTCTTCATCCCTGTATAGTAATTCTACATAATATACACATTATAGATGGCGCGCTCTTCATTCCTGTATAGTAATTCTACATAATATACACATTATAGATGGGGCGCTCTTCATCCCTGTATAGTAATCCTACATAATATACACATTATAGATGGCGCGCTCTTCATCCCTGTATAGTAATTCTACATAATATACACATTATAGATGGCGCGCTCTTCATTCCTGTATAGTAATCCTACATAATATACACATCATAGATGGCTCGCTCTTCATCCCTGTATAGTAATTCTACATAATATACACATTATAGATGGCGCGCTCTTCATCCCTGTATAGTAATTCTACATAATATACACATTATACAGTAGATGGCGCGCTCTTCATCCCTGTATAGTAATTCTACATAATATACACATTATAGATGGCGCGCTCCTCATCCCTGTATAGTAATTCTACATAATATCCACATTATAGATGGCGCGCTCTTCATTCCTGTATAGTAATTCTACATAATATACACATTATAGATGGCGCGCTCTTCATCCCTGTATAGTAATTCTACATAATATACACATTATAGATGGCACGCTCTTCATCCCTGTATAGTAATTCTACATAATATACACATTATAGATGGCGCGCTCTTCATCTCTGTATAGTAATTCTACATAATATACACATTATAGATGATGCGCTCTTCATCCCTGTATAGTAATTCTACATAATATACACATTATAGATGGCACGCTCTTCATTCCTGTATAGTAATTCTACATAATATACACATTATAGATGGCACGCTCTTCATCCCTGTATAGTAATTCTACATAATATCCACATTATAGATGGCGCGCTCTTCATTCCTGTATAGTAATTCTACATAATATACACATTATAGATGGCGCGCTCTTCATCCCTGTATAGTAATTCTACATAATATACACATTATAGATGGCACGCTCTTCATCCCTGTATAGTAATTCTACATAATATACACATTATAGATGGCGCGCTCTTCATCCCTGTATAGTAATTCTACATAATATACACATTATAGATGGCGCGCTCTTCATCCCTGTATAGTAATTCTACATAATATACACATTATAGATGATGCGCTCTTCATCCCTGTATAGTAATTCTACATAATATACACATTATAGATGGCACGCTCTTCATTCCTGTATAGTAATTCTACATAATATACACATTATAGATGATGCGCTCTTCATCCCTGTATAGTAATTCTACATAATATACACATTATAGATGACGCGCTCTTCATCCCTGTATAGTAATTCTACATAATATACACATTATAGATGACGCGCTCTTCATCCCTGTATAGTAATTCTACATAATATACACATTATAGATGACGCGCTCTTCATCCCTGTATAGTAATTCTACATAATATACACATTATAGATGATGCGCTCTTCATCCCTGTATAGTAATTCTACATAATATACACATTATAGATGATGCGCTCTTCATCCCTGTATAGTAATTCTACATAATATACACATTATAGATGACGCGCTCTTCATCCCTGTATAGTAATTCTACATAATATACACATTATAGATGATGCGCTCTTCATCCCTGTATAGTAATTCTACATAATATACACATTATAGATGACGCGCTCTTCATCCCTGTATAGTAATTCTACATAATATACACATTATAGATGACGCGCTCTTCATCCCTGTATAGTAATTCTACATAATATACACATTATAGATGGCACGCTCTTCATTCCTGTATAGTAATTCTACATAATATACACATTATAGATGACCCGCTCTTCATCCCTGTATAGTAATTCTACATAATATACACATTATAGATGGCGCGCTCTTCATCCCTGTATAGTAATTCTACATAATATACACATTATAGATGGCGCGCTCTTCATCCCTGTATAGTAATCCTACATAATATACACATTATAGATGGCACGCTGTTCATCCCTGTATAGTAATTGTACATAATATACACATTATAGATGATGCGCTCTTCATTCCTGTATAGTAATCCTACATAATATACACATTATAGATGGCACGCTCTTCATTCCTGTATAGTAATTCTACATAATATACACATTATAGATGGCACGCTCTTCATCCCTGTATAGTAATTCTACATAATATACACATTATAGATGGCACGCTCTTCATCCCTGTATAGTAATCCTACATAATATACACATTATAGATGGCACGCTCTTCATCCCTGTATAGTAATTCTACATAATATCCACATTATAGATGGCGCGCTCTTCATTCCTGTATAGTAATTCTACATAATATACACATTATAGATGGCGCGCTCTTCATCCCTGTATAGTAATCCTACATAATATACACATTATAGATGGGGCGCTCTTCATTCCTGTATAGTAATTCTACATAATATACACATTATAGATGGCGCGCTCTTCATCCCTGTATAGTAATTCTACATAATATACACATTATAGATGGCGCGCTCTTCATTCCTGTATAGTAATCCTACATAATATACACATCATAGATGGCTCGCTCTTCATCCCTGTATAGTAATTCTACATAATATACACATTATAGATGGCGCGCTCTTCATTCCTGTATAGTAATTCTACATAATATACACATTATAGATGGGGCGCTCTTCATCCCTGTATAGTAATCCTACATAATATACACATTATAGATGGCGCGCTCTTCATCCCTGTATAGTAATTCTACATAATATACACATTATAGATGGCGCGCTCTTCATTCCTGTATAGTAATCCTACATAATATACACATCATAGATGGCTCGCTCTTCATCCCTGTATAGTAATTCTACATAATATACACATTATAGATGGCGCGCTCTTCATCCCTGTATAGTAATTCTACATAATATACACATTATACAGTAGATGGCGCGCTCTTCATCCCTGTATAGTAATTCTACATAATATACACATTATAGATGGCGCGCTCCTCATTCCTGTATAGTAATCCTACATAATATACACATTATAGATGGCACGCTCTTCATCCCTGTATAGTAATTCTACAAAATATACACATTATAGATGGCGCGCTCCTCATTCCTGTATAGTATGTGGGGATGTGGCTCGCTTAGGTGCAGCGGGAGACAAATATGAGACAGGTTCTTCAACAGTGCTTGCGGTTTATTCACAGCATAAATGCACAAGGCAACGTAACACCAAACAAATGGCCTTTTAGCTCAGGCAAAATAACACAAAATGTCCGTAGTTGTAGACTCAGAGCAGGAGTCTCAGCAAACATGGGAGGCTTAGTCCTCCCCACACACAACACCCTGGTTCAGGAGCAGGCCACATTATAAGGCTGTAGCCACACCCACAAACTCAGCAGCTGACTGGTCACCTGACTGTGACCTCACCACAGGTCCTTCACACAACCACAATAATAATATCTGGTACGCTTTACTTATGCCTTACATTATAGAGACAAGCCATTTATGAGGCACATATCTCCCATCGATTACACGACCCTTAGCCCTGCCACATACCTCCCCCCTCTGCCTAAAGCCGTGGGGCTTGGCACTTTCACCTACCAGGCAAGGGATTCTGGAGAGGGCATCGGCATTCCCATGTAGCTTCCCAGCCCTATGCTCTACATGGAAGCTGAAGTCTTGTAGGGCTAAGAACCAGCGGGTGACCCTAGCATTCTTGCCCTTTGTTTCCCTCATCCACCTGAGTGGGGCATGGTCGGATATTAATCTAAACTTCCGTCCCACCAGGTAGTACCGTAATGTGTCCACTGCCCATTTTATGGCCAAACACTCCTTCTCTACAACTGAGTAATTTCTCTCACAAGGAGTCAACTTCCTACTCAAGTAGAGAACAGGATGCTCCTCCCCACGTATCTCTTGGGAGAGGACTGCTCCTACCCCGACATCTGAGGCATCTGTCTGGAGGACAAATTCACGTTTAAAGTCTGGGGCCACCAAAACGGGTTGCTTGCAAAGAGCTCCCTTCATTTCTTGGAAGGCTGACTCTGCTTCTTCGGACCAGCTGACCATCACTGACTTCGTCCCCTTAAGCAGATCAGTTAGAGGTGCAGCCATTGTGGCGAAGTTTGGGATGAACCTCCTGTAATATCCCACAATCCCCAGGAAAGCTTTAACTTGCTTCTTTGACAGAGGTCTCGGCCATGTCTGAATTGCTTCCACTTTATTGATTTGGGGTTTGATCTCGCCACGCCCCACTACATATCCGAGGTACTTGGCTTCTTCTCTCCCCAAGGCACACTTCTTCGGGTTTATTGTAAACCCCGCCTCTCTTAGAGCGTCAAACACTGTTTGGACCTTCTCCAGGTGAGTCTCCCAGTCCGGGGTAAAGATGACGATATCATCTAGATATGCAGCAGCATATAGCTTATGAGGCGCAAGGATTCTATCCATCGCCCTCTGGAAGGTTGCTGGAGCTCCCTGTAGGCCAAACGGCATCCGGACATACTGGAAGCACCCGTCTGGTGTGGAGAATGCCGTCTTCTCCTTGGCTTCCTGTGCCATGGGAATCTGCCAATATCCCTTTGTCAGATCCAAAGTGGTTATGTATCTGGCCGGTCCAAGTCTCTCGATGAGCTCATCAACGCGTGGCATGGGATAAGCGTCGAACTTGGAGACCTCATTCAGCTTTCGGTAATCGTTGCAGAACCTCCATTCACCATCAGGTTTTGGGACCAGGACAATCGGGCTCGACCAGCCGCTCTTGGATTCCTCAATGACCCCGAGCTTCAACATACGCTGCACCTCCTTGGAGATTACCTCTCGCCGGGCCTCAGGAATACGATAGGGTTTCACGTTCACCCGCACATGTGGCTCGGTCAGAATTTCGTGCTCCACCACCTTCGTGCTCCCCGGCAACTCTGAGAACAGGTCGCGGTTTTTCTGGAGTAACTCCCGGCACTGCTGTTTCTGGGCCTTCGACAGAGTCTCCGCTATGGTAACGGCTCCAACCTCCCCTTCTAGGTTGCCCAGCAAGCACGGAGTTACCCCTGGCTCTCTATCTTGCCATGGCTTGATAAGGTTAATATGGTAAACCTGGTATGGCTTCCGTCTTCCGGGTTGGTGGATCTTGTAGTTTACGTCTCCCAGCTTCTCCACCACCTCATATGGCCCTTGCCACTTGGCCAAGAACTTACTTTCCACCGTCGGGATTAGCACGAGAACTCGGTCTCCCGGATTGAACTGCCTCACTCTGGCTGACCGGTTGTAGACCCTGGCCTGAGCCTCTTGTGCCTGGCGGAGATGTTCTTTAACAATGGGCATCACCTTCGCAACCCTCTGCTGCATCAGTGCCACATGCTCAATGACGCTTCTGTGGGGCGTGACTTCGGCTTCCCAGGTTTCCTTGGCTATATCTAGGAGACCTCGTGGATGCCGGCCGTACAGAAGCTCGAAGGGGGAGAACCCCGTGGAGGCCTGGGGAACTTCACGGATAGAAAACAGTAAATACGGTAGGAGACAATCCCAGTCTCTACCATCTTCCTCTATGACTTTTCTCAGCATGCTCTTCAGTGTCTTGTTAAACCTCTCAACAAGGCCATCTGACTGCGGATGGTACACTGAAGTCCTTAACTGGGAAATTTGCAAGACTATGCACAATTCTCTCATCACTTTGCTCATAAAAGGTGTCCCCTGGTCGGTCAGGATCTCCTTCGGCAAACCCGTCCGGGAAAACACATGGACCAGCTCACGGGCTATACTCTTCGCGGAGGAGTTTCTCAGGGGAATGGCCTCAGGATAGCGTGTGGCATAGTCCAGGATGACTAATATATACTGATGCCCCCGAGCTGATTTAACTAAGGGACCGACCAAGTCCATGGCAATTCTCTCAAATGGCACCTCAATAATGGGCAGTGGCACAAGAGGGTTCCGAAAATGAGATGTGGGGGCAGTTAACTGACATGTCAGGCAGGACCTGCAATAGTTTACTATTTCCCGGTGACACCCAGGCCAATAGAACCTCTGTACAATCCGTTCCTGGGTTTTTTCCACCCCCAGGTGTCCCCCCAAGATGTGTGAATGGGCCATCTCCAACACTTTTCGTCTATAGGGGCCTGGTACTATTAACTGCTCTGCCACCTCCTCCCTTATTTTCGTGACCCGGTACAACAATTCCCCACTCAACATAAAATGGGGAAACCTTGTATCTGCTCCTGGCTCTTGTGCAACCCCATTAATGACGGTGACATTGTTAAAGGCTTCCCTTAGTGTGGGGTCCCTATGTTGGGCAGTCCCAAAATTCTCCCCGGCCACCCCTAACTCCGGGATGTCAGGTACAGGGGACCCTTCCTCTTCATCCCCAACAAGGACACATAAAGGAAAGTCGTCTGCCTCTGGTGGTGGCGATACCTCAGTGGGTTGGATTGGTTCCCTGCTCTTGCTAGCACACTCAGAACCCCTCCCCCACAGATCCCAAAACAGACAGAAATCCCGGCCAATAATTATGGGATGCAACAAGTCTCGAACAACACCAACTTCATGCGACTCGGTGCCATGCGCCGTTTCAATCTTCACCCTAGCCATAGGGTAGTCCTTTGCATCGCCATGTATGCACCGAACACCAATCTTTTTACCCGGGAGTATGTTTAGAGGAAAACTGGCCCTCACAAGGGTCACCAAGCTCCCGGAGTCCAGAAGCGCCATTGCTGCTCGACCGTTCACCTTCACGGGACACTCTTGTGGCCCCTTGTTAGGTAGCGAGTTCACACTGCAAGCTGGATATGCGTAGTATGAACTACGGCGTCCCATGCTGCAGTCCATCTGCTCGGTGGTCTGGGGACAACGGGCCGCTATATGTCCTGGCTCATGACATTTCCAGCAAATAACACCCGAGAGGACCTTGGGCACCGCCTCCCCCACCCCTTTTGACCTTGGACGCACCACGCCTTTTTGTGACTCCGCCCCCTGCTGGGACCCCCAATACGGAATGGGCTGCTTCCCCAGGGAACCTTCCATCCCCTGGTATCTCTCGACCAGCCCAACCAGTTCATCAGCATTTTGGGGATCACCCTGGGCAACCCAAGTCTGTAGAGGTCTCGGCAGAGAATGCACAAACCGATCCATCACAACTCGCTCTACCATCTGTGCCGGGGAAGCCGACTCTGGCTGCAGCCATTTCTGGACCAGGTGCAACAGGTCAAACATTTGGGAGCGCGGGGGTTTGTCCCGGTGATAGGCCCAACGATGCACTCTCTGTGCCCTGGTAGTCATTGTTACCCCCAAGCGGGCGAGAATTTCCGCTTTTAATTTGGGATACTCTCTGGCATCTTGTACCGTCAGGTCAAAGTACGCCTTCTGGGGCTCCCCCGTTAGGTATGGGGCCAGTACCTCCGCCCACCGCTCTGGCTGAAGTTTTTCCCTCTCAGCCACCCTCTCAAACACCGTCAGGAAGGCCTCCACATCATCCTCAGGGGTCATTTTTTGTAATGCGCGTCTTACCGCCTTCTCGACGTCGGTGGCATCAGCCTGACCTGGGGTTGGGGCGCTCGTCCTGCCCTCCTGGATGGCGGTTGCCAGAAGCTGCATCTGCTGCCGCTGCTCCTGCTGGCTTTGCTGGATCTGCTGTAACAACAGCTTGTTGGTTTCCTGCTGCAGTGCCTGGGACTGGACCAGGTGTTTCAGCAGGTCCTCCATGATTCCAGGCAGTGCTTGTTGCCCCGCTGCAAACTTCACCCAGGACATGCAGCAACTGTCTCAAGTCTCTGCTGGGACCGCTGCCCGCACGTGTACCACCAATTGTGGGGATGTGGCTCGCTTAGGTGCAGCGGGAGACAAATATGAGACAGGTTCTTCAACAGTGCTTGCGGTTTATTCACGGCATAAACGCACAAGGCAACGTAACACCAAACAAATGGCCTTTTAGCTCAGGCAAAATAACACAAAATGTCCGTAGTTGTAGACTCAGAGCAGGAGTCTCAGCAAACATGGGAGGCTTAGTCCTCCCCACACACAACTCCTTGGTTCAGGAGCAGGCCACATTATAAGGCTGTAGCCACACCCACAAACTCAGCAGCTGACTGGTCACCTGACTGTGACCTCACCACAGGTCCTTCAAACAACCACAATAATAATATCTGGTACGCTTTACTTATGCCTTACATTATAGAGACAAGCCATTTATGAGGCACATATCTCCCATCGATTACACGACCCTTAGCCCTGCCACAAGTAATCCTACATAATATACACATTATAGATGGTGCGCTCTTCATCCCTGTATAGTAATCCTACATAATATACACATTATAGATGGCGCGCTCTTCAATCCTGTATAGTAATCCTACATAATATACACATTATAGATGGTGCACTCTTCATCCCTGTATAGTAATCCTACATAATATACACATTATAGATGGCGCGCTCTTCATTCCTGTATAGTAATCCTACATAATATACACATTATAGATGGCGCGCTCTTCAATCCTGTATAGTAATCCTACATAATATACACATTATAGATGGCACGCTCTTCATCCCTGTATAGTAATCCTACATAATATACACATTATAGATGGCACGCTCTTCATCCCTGTATAGTAATTCTACATAATATACACATTATAGATGACGAGCTCTTCATCCCTGTATAGTAATTCTACATAATATACACATTATAGATGGCACGCTCTTCATCCCTGTATACTAATCCTACATAATATACACATTATAGATGGCACGCTCTTCATCCCTGTATAGTAATTCTAAATAATATACACATTATAGATGGCGTGCTCTTCATCCCTGTATAGTAATTCTACATAATATACACATTATAGATGGTGCGCTCTTCATCCCTGTATAGTAATTCTAAATAATATACACATTATAGATGGCGTGCTCTTCATCCCTGTATAGTAATTCTACATAATATACACATTATAGATGGCGCGCTCTTCATCCCTGTATAGTAATTCTAAATAATATACACATTATAGATGGCGTGCTCTTCATCCCTGTATAGTAATTCTACATAATATACACATTATAGATGACGCGCTCTTCATCCCTGTATAGTAATTCTACATAATATACACATTATAGATGGCACGCTCTTCATCCCTGTATAGTAATTCTACATAATATACACATTATAGATGGAGCGCTCTTCATTCCTGTATAGTAATTCTACATAATATACACATTATAGATGGCACACTCTTCATCCCTGTATAGTAATCCTACATAATATACACATTATAGATGGTGCGCTGTTCATCCCTGTATAGTAATCCTACATAATATACACATTATAGATGGCACGCTCTTCATCCCTGTATAGTAATTCTACATAATATACACATTATAGATGACGAGCTCTTCATCCCTGTATAGTAATTCTACATAATATACACATTATAGATGGCACGCTCTTCATCCCTGTATAGTAATTCTACATAATATACACATTATAGATGGAGCGCTCTTCATTCCTGTATAGTAATTCTACATAATATACACATTATAGATGGCACACTCTTCATCCCTGTATAGTAATCCTACATAATATACACATTATAGATGGCATGCTCTTCATCCCTGTATAGTAATTCTACATAATATACACATTATAGATGGCACGCTCTTCATCCCTGTATAGTAATTCTACATAATATACACATTATAGATGGCGCGCTCTTCATCCCTGTATAGTAATTCTACATAATATACACATTATAGATGGCACGCTCTTCATCCCTGTATAGTAATTCTACATAATATACACATTATAGATGGAGCGCTCTTCATTCCTGTATAGTAATTCTACATAATATACACATTATAGATGGCACACTCTTCATCCCTGTATAGTAATTCTACATAATATACACATTATAGATGGCGCGCTCTTCATCCCTGTATAGTAATTCTACATAATATACACATTATAGATGGAGCGCTCTTCATCCCTGTATAGTAATCCTACATAATATACACATTATAGATGGAGCGCTCTTCATCCCTGTATAGTAATTCTACATAATATACACATTATAGATGGAGCGCTCTTCATTCCTGTATAGTAATTCTACATAATATACACATTATAGATGGCACACTCTTCATCCCTGTATAGTAATTCTACATAATATACACATTATAGATGGCGCGCTCTTCATCCCTGTATAGTAATTCTACATAATATACACATTATAGATGGAGCGCTCTTCATTCCTGTATAGTAATTCTACATAATATACACATTATAGATGGCACACTCTTCATCCCTGTATAGTAATTCTACATAATATACACATTATAGATGGCGCGCTCTTCATCCCTGTATAGTAATTCTACATAATATACACATTATAGATGGCACGCTCTTCATCCCTGTATAGTAATCCTACATAATATACACATTATAGATGGAGCGCTCTTCATCCCTGTATAGTAATTCTACATAATATACACATTATAGATGGAGCGCTCTTCATTCCTGTATAGTAATTCTACATAATATACACATTATAGATGGCACACTCTTCATCCCTGTATAGTAATTCTACATAATATACACATTATAGATGGCGCGCTCTTCATCCCTGTATAGTAATTCTACATAATATACACATTATAGATGGCACGCTCTTCATCCCTGTATAGTAATCCTACATAATATACACATTTTAGATGGCGCGCTCTTCATCCCTGTATAGTAATTCTACATAATATACACATTATAGATGGCGCGCTCTTCATCCCTGTATAGTAATCCTACATAATATACACATTATAGATGGCGCGCTCTTCATCCCTGTATAGTAATTCTACATAATATACACATTATAGATGGCACGCTCTTCATCCCTGTATAGTAATTCTACATAATATACACATTATAGATGGCGGGCTCTTCATCCCTGTATAGTAATCCTACATAATATACACATTATAGATGGAGCGCTCTTCATCCCTGTATAGTAATTCTACATAATATACACATTATAGATGGCGCGCTCTTCATCCCTGTATAGTAATTCTACATAATATACACATTATAGATGGAGCGCTCTTCATCCCTGTATAGTAATTCTACATAATATACACATTATAGATGGCACGCTCTTCATCCCTGTATAGTAATTCTCCATAATATACACATTATAGATGGCGCGCTCTTCATCCCTGTATAGTAATCCTACATAATATACACATTATAGATGGCACGCTCTTCATCCCTGTATAGTAATTCTACATAATATACACATTATAGATGGCACGCTCTTCATCCCTGTATAGTAATTCTACATAATATACACATTATAGATGGCACGCTCTTCATCCCTGTATAGTAATTCTACATAATATACACATTATAGATGGCACGCTCTTCATCCCTGTATAGTAATCCTACATAATATACACATTATAGATGGCGCGCTCTTCATCCCTGTATAGTAATTCTACATAATATACACATTATAGATGGCGCGCTCTTCATCCCTGTATAGTAATTCTACATAATATACACATTATAGATGGCACGCTCCTCATTCCTGTATAGTAATTCTACATAATATACACATTATAGATGGCACGCTCTTCATTCCTGTATAGTAATCCTACATAATATACACATTATTGATGGCGCGCTCTTCATCCCTGTATAGTAATTCTACATAATATACACATTATAGATGGCGCGCTCCTCATTCCTGTATAGTAATTCTACATAATATACACATTATAGATGGCGCGCTCTTCATCCCTGTATAGTAATCCTACATAATATACACATTATAGATGGCGCGCTCTTCATCCCTGTATAGTAATTCTACATAATATACACATTATAGATGGAGCGCTCTTCATTCCTGTATAGTAATTCTACATAATATACACATTATAGATGGCACGCTCCTCATTCCTGTATAGTAATTCTACATAATATACACATTATAGATGGCACGCTCTTCATTCCTGTATAGTAATCCTACATAATATACACATTATTGATGGCGCGCTCTTCATCCCTGTATAGTAATTCTACATAATATACACATTATAGATGGCGCGCTCCTCATTCCTGTATAGTAATTCTACATAATATACACATTATAGATGGCGCGCTCTTCATCCCTCTATAGTAATTCTACATAATATACACATTATAGATGGCGCGCTCTTCATCCCTGTATAGTAATTCTACATAATATACACATTATAGATGGCGCGCTCTTCATCCCTGTATAGTAATCCTACATAATATACACATTATAGATGGCGCGCTCTTCATCCCTGTATAGTAATTCTACATAATATACACATTATAGATGGCGCGCTCTTCATTCCTGTATAGTAATTCTACATAATATACACATTATAGATGGCGCGCTCTTCATTCCTGTATAGTAATTCTACATAATATACACATTATAGATGGCGCGCTCTTCATTCCTGTATAGTAATCCTACATAATATACACATTATAGATGGCGCGCTCCTCATTCCTGTATAGTAATTCTACATAATATACACATTATAGATGGCGCGCTCTTCATTCCTGTATAGTAATTCTACATAATATACACATTATAGATGGCGCGCTCTTCATCACTGTATAGTAATCCTACATAATATACACATTATAGATGGCGCGCTCTTCATCCCTGTATAGTAATTCTACATAATATACACATTATAGATGGCGCGGTCTTCATCCCTGTATAGTAATTCTACATAATATACACATTATAGATGGCGCGCTCTTCAGCCCTGTATAGTAATCCTACATAATATACACATTATAGATGGCGCGCTCTTCATCCCTGTATAGTAATCCTACATAATATACACATTATAGATGGCGCGGTCTTCATCCCTGTATAGTAATTCTACATAATATACACATTATAGATGGCGCGCTCTTCATCCCTGTATAGTAATTCTACATAATATACACATTATAGATGGCGCGCTCTTCATCCCTGTATAGTAATTCTACATAATATACACATTATAGATGGCGCGCTCTTCATCCCTGTATAGTAATTCTACATAATATACAAATTATAGATGGGGCGCTCTTCATTCCTGTATAGTAATCCTACATAATATACACATTATAGATGGCACGCTCTTCATCCCTGTATAGTAATGTTGCTCTTCATCCCTGTATAGTAATTCTACATAATATATACATTATAGATGGCGCGCTCTTCATCCCTGTATAGTAATTCTACATAATATATACATTATAGATGGCGCGCTCTTCATTCATTTATAGTAATCCTACATAATATATACATTATAGATGGCGCGCTCTTCATTCCTGTTTAGTAATTCTACATAATATACACATTACAGATCGCGCGCTCTTCATCCCTGTATAGTAATTCTACATAATATACACATTATAGATGGCGCGCTCTTCATTCCTGTATAGTAATCCTACATAATATATACATTATAGATGGCACGCTCTTCATTCCTGTATAGTAATTCTACATAATATACACATTATAGATGGCGCGCACTTCATCCCTGTATAGTAATTCTACACAATATACACATTATACATGGCTCACTCTTCTTCCCTGCACAGTAATTCTACATAATATACACATTATAGATGGCGCGCTCCTCATTCCTGTATAGTAATCCTACATAATATACACATTATAGATGGCGCGCTCTTCATCCCTGTATAGTAATTCTACATAATATACACATTATAGATGGCGCGCTCTTCATCCCTGTATAGTAATTCTACATAATATACACATTATAGATGGCGCGCTCTTCATCCCTGTATAGTAATTCTACATAATATACACATTATAGATGGCGCGCTCTTCATCCCTGTATAGTAATTCTACATAATATACAAATTATAGATGGGGCGCTCTTCATTCCTGTATAGTAATCCTACATAATATACACATTATAGATGGCACGCTCTTCATCCCTGTATAGTAATGGTGCTCTTCATCCCTGTATAGTAATTCTACATAATATATACAGTACATTATAGATGGCGCGCTCTTCATCCCTGTATAGTAATTCTACATAATATATACATTATAGATGGCGCGCTCTTCATTCATTTATAGTAATCCTACATAATATACACATTATAGATGGCACGCTCTTCATCCCTGTATAGTAATGGTGCTCTTCATCCCTGTATAGTAATTCTACATAATATATACATTATAGATGGCACGCTCTTCATCCCTGTATAGTAATTCTACATAATATATACATTATAGATGGCGCGCTCTTCATCCCTGTATAGTAATTCTACATAATATACACATTATAGATGGCGCGCTCTTCATTCCTGTTTAGTAATTCTACATAATATACACATTATAGATGGCGCGCTCTTCATTCCTGTTTAGTAATTCTACATAATATACACATTATAGATGGCACGCTCTTCATCCCTGTATAGTAATTCTACATAATATATACATTATAGATGGCGCGCTCTTCATCCCTGTATAGTAATTCTACATAATATACACATTATAGATGGCGCGCTCTTCATTCCTGTTTAGTAATTCTACATAATATACACATTATAGATGGCGCGCTCTTCATTCCTGTTTAGTAATTCTACATAATATACACATTACAGATCGCGCGCTCTTCATCCCTGTATAGTAATTCTACATAATATACACATTATAGATGGCGCGCTCTTCATTCATGTATAGTAATCCTACATAATATATACATTATAGATGGCACGCTCTTCATTCATTTATAGTAATCCTACATAATATATACATTATAGATGGCGCGCTGTTCATTCCTGTTTAGTGATTCTACATAATATACACATTACAGATCGCGCGCTCTTCATTCCTGTATAGTAATCCTACATAATATACACATTATAGATGGCACGCTCTTCATTCCTGTATAGTAATCCTACATAATATATACATTATAGATGGCACGTTCTTCATTCCTGTATAGTAATTCTACATAATATATACATTACAGATCGCGCGCTCTTCATTCCTGTATAGTAATCCTACATAATATACACATTATAGATGGCACGCTCTTCATTCCTGTATAGTAATCCTACATAATATATACATTATAGATGGCGCGCTCTTCATCCCTGTATAGTAATCCTACATAATATATACATTATAGATGGCGCGCTCTTCATCCCTGTATAGTAATCCTACATAATATATACATTATAGATGGCGCGCTCTTCATTCCTGTATAGTAATCCTACATAATATATACATTATAGATGGCACGTTCTTCATTCCTGTATAGTAATTCTACAAAATATATACATTACAGATCGCGCGCTCTTCATTCCTGTATAGTAATCCTACATAATATACACATTATAGATGGCACGCTCTTCATTCCTGTATAGTAATCCTACATAATATATACATTATAGATGGCGCGCTCTTCATCCCTGTATAGTAATCCTACATAATATACACATTATAGATGGCACGCTCTTCATCCCTGTATAGTAATCCTACATAATATACACATTATTGATGGCGCGCTCTTCATTCCTGTATAGTAATTCTACATAATATACACATTACAGATCGCGCGCTCTTCATTCCTGTATAGTAATCCTACATAATATACACATTATAGATGGCACGCTCTTCATTCCTGTATAGTAATCCTACATAATATATACATTATAGATGGCACGCTCTTCATTCCTGTATAGTAATTCTACATAATATACACATTATAGATGGCGCGCTCTTCATCCCTGTATAGTAATTCTACATAATATACACATTATAGATGGCGCGCTCTTCATCCCTGTATAGTAATTCTACATAATATACACATTATAGATGATGCGCTCTTCATCCCTGTATAGTAATTCTACATAATATACACATTATAGATGGCGCGCTCTTCATCCCTGTATAGTAATCCTACATAATATATACATTATAGATGGCACGCTCTTCATTCCTGTATAGTAATTCTACATAATATACACATTATAGATGGCGCGCTCTTCATCCCTGTATAGTAATTCTACATAATATACACATTATAGATGGCGCGCTCTTCATCCCTGTATAGTAATTCTACATAATATACACATTATAGATGATGCGCTCTTCATCCCTGTATAGTAATTCTACATAATATACACATTATAGATGGCGCGCTCTTCATTCCTGTATAGTAATCCTACATAATATACACATTATAGATGGCACGCTCTTCATTCCTGTATAGTAATCCTACATAATATACACATTATAGATGGTGCACACTTCATTCTTGTATGGCACGTATGCTTTCTGTTGTGGACTTATGATCGTCCATAGGGGTAATTTAGACATATCGCACATGTGCATTTGTGGCTGAGGGTTTCCTCTGTGCATTAGACACTGTGATGTGTATAAGACGCAGGTTACTGGTTATTTATTATCACATGGAGAAGAACTGAACACAAATACCAGGCCAAAATATTTTATACTGCTATCCCCAGGATGTTCTGCTTTTTAGTCTTTCTTAGATTTTAATTTGGATTTTTCAATAAAAGTTTCTTTTTTATTCACTCTTGTCAGGAACAGCCCACCGCTGCCACCAAATTGTGACGAACGGCGCGGCCAGTGCCACCAATAGGTCATGATCACTGACACGGGTTTGTCAGCGGACGGAGGGACGTGACGCACTGCCGGCACACGGCTATCACAGGCACAGTGGGGGCTTATCTCAGTTATCCCACCACGGGCACCATGTGACAAAAACACAGCAAGCTAATCTTGCTCTAACAATTTATCGCAGGGGGGTATTTTGGATGCCCCACCACTGCTAACCACCTTCCAAGAACTGCGGGGATTTATGTATATCCAACTTTCTCAGTTCCACTTTGGAACTCGCAGCTCTCCGGCGCTCCCCTTACCCTCAGGTCAGTCAGGGAACTGCACCTAGGATAATTAGTCGCCGGGCGGGCTACTTGCTGTGCATGGGCCGCTAGACTACTGCAGTAAGGGAACTATCAATGCTGTGGCCGCAGCCCCTCATTCAGCAATATAAGACCCTTCTGTACTGCCAGCTAGTCTCGCCAGCTGCGCACACCACGCTGCCACCAGCCACGCTTTACTTAATCACAGAGTTAATTAAGAGGGTCCGTGACTAACCCCAAATGAGTAGCGATTATCTAAAAAAGGCGCATAGTTTGTTTCTTAGAGCATGGAGTCAAACTGATAATTTTACAATTTATTGCCCAAAATCGGGCAGTGATTACAAATAAAAGTTGCTATAAAGTTGAGACATTAAATATGTACAATACAAATATAACATAAAGGGATTAAAATACAGAAAGAAATTACACTTACAGTTGCATATTGTTCTTTAGGCAACCCATGTGGCTTGGGGGAGGGGCCAGACGTCCCAAGACATCCGCACGTCTTGTCAGCATGAAAACACAGCTCCAACTGACTGGAATTTGCTAGGGAATACCTATAGACTAGGGTCTGTGACCTCACGAAATGGGCGGTCTGGAGAGGTCCAACCTCCCTCTCTCCAACTTATGATTTGGCTACAAAACTTAGAATAACTATATCGAAACGAGAAAAGCCCATACCAACACCCATAGGGCATCATTGTTTGTGATTTACCGAATAGAATCCGAAGACACCAAGCATGCCATACTTAGGACACTCCGTTTGGGAGCAATCCATATATCAGTTTCTGGAGAGGTTATAACTGAAAATTAGAAATTAGTAAGCTGGTTTCGTTGCCTACGCAGTGATATGGTTTTTATATCTCTGAGGTGTATGGTTTTTACAATATAACTTGTTTTAATACTTCCCATATAGTGGCATCCAGCCTCGGCCAGAACAAAGATATTTTCCCCCTAGCTGTGCTTCGAGAGGAAATGCCCGGTATCAGGTTTCAGATGCCGGCAGAAAGCACACACACAGACAGCTGTTAAGGGGGGCAAAAGGAGGGGGCTGTAAGGGAAGTGCTGCCAGCTGACAGTGTTAGGGTGAGTGGAACGCACCAGATATAAATAATAGAAGGTGCGTTCGCCTCCCGAGGTCCGCTGTGCGGTAGATAACAAGACCGCTGCTGGACAGTGGCAGATACGCAAGAGGTGCAGTAGGGCGCTTGGGTTAACGTCACCCGAGAGCCTAGGATCGGCTCTGTTCAGACACAGGGACCTCTAAACATAAACAAGAGGCAGACGCTGGCCCTGTTAGCCTTGCAGGATAACCAGTGGGTGGCTTTGCAGCCGCCAATAGATGCTGCTACTGCAGCGCGGCGGTAATGATAGCCTCTGAACGGCGGTGCCGGAAGAGCCAGACACCGTCGGACGCTAGTGCGGTGTGCACTGTGGCGAATAACTTGTCACTATCTTCCGCTGACTAATTACCAACACTCTGTCACCATTCGTATTATCAGAGGGAAGGGGTTTCTTAATAAGTCAGTCACCAGAACATGCATCCATCACCATTCACACATAGCAATCTTAGTCTACACTAGCGCATGGCCGAGCCGCCATGCGGGCTTTTTATAGCCATGCGCTTCCGGGACCTTCCACTACCCTGGAAAGGACCAATCAGATCCGACGCAGGACCTGAGCATGTGACCCCTGCTCTCCAGTGAGAGGTCACGTTACTGGCATGCCCAGTAGCACGGCACGAGGACTTAGCCTCTAGAGCGGTTCCCTGCAGGACAGGTTGCGCTACCAATGCTGCACCAGAGGTGGCAGCAACATCCAGGCTCACAGAATGAGTCTGAGCAGCACGCCTGGCTCGCCGTGATTGCTGAGCAGGGCCCAGAGTGGTCGAAGCGGAATGTGAGACCGCTGAATGTACGGCTCTGGATTCGTGCTGTGCAGAGCCAGAAATCCGGTGCTTAACATTACCCCCCCCTCCTAGGGCCCCCCTCAAAAGCGGCGATCAGGAGCGGTGCGTGGATGTTTTCCTCCGGCTCCCAGGTTCGAGCCTCGGGCCCATGACCCTTCCAATCCACTAAATAAAAGTTTTTGCCATGGACAAACCTGCGCCCTACGATGGCATTAACCTCAAACTCGTCAGACAAGTCTGGCGACCCGGCCGATGACTCAGAAAACCGGGCCATGTGAACTGGTTTGAGGAGGGACACATGAAACATGTCCGAAATGGCTAAATGTGGGGGAAGAGCCAGGCGGTAAACCACCGAGCTAATTCGCTCGAGGACCTTGAAAGGTCCAATGTAATGCGGCGTGAACTTGGGGGACTCGACCAGCAGTTTGATATTTCGGGTGGAGAGCCACACCATGTCACCAGGGGAGAAACTTGGAGCGGGTCGCCGATGCGTGTTGGCGGACGCCCTCATCCTTTCGTTAGAGGCACGGATAGCATCCTGAGTGCTATCCCAAATGTCCCGGGCCTCCACTGCCCAGTCTCCCACCCTGGAATCAGCAGAGGCCACTGGCATCGGGACAGGGACCCGTGGATGTTGGCCGTAATTTAGGAGAAAGGGCGTCTGACCAATGGAATCAGCCACCGCATTGTTTAGGGCAAATTCAGCCCATGGTAGCAAGGATGCCCAGCCGTCCTGCCTGGCAGAGACAAAATGCCACAGGTAGGTAACCAAGGTCTGATTGGCTCTCTCAACCAAGCCGTTCGTCTTGGGATGGTACGCGGAGGACAGATTTAGCTCGATGCTGAGTAGGCTGCAGAGCTCCCTCCAAAACTGAGACGCAAACTGGGGACCTCGGTCACTCACGATTTTGTCCGGCATGCCATGTAAACGGAACACGTGCTTTATGAACAAAGTGGCAAGACCACGAGCGGAAGACAACCGTGCGAGTGGCACCAGGTGCACCATCTTGGAAAAATGGTTGGTGACCACCCAGATGATGTACTGCCACCAGACTTGGGCAGGCCAACCACGAAGTCCATGCCAACCATCTCCCAAGGTCTGTCCGCCACTGGCAGGGGATACAAGAGCCCTGCCGGCCTCTGTCTAGAGGACCTGTTCCGAGCACACGAGACGCATGCTTGCACGTATTCCTTGACGTCTCGAGCCATATGCGGCCACCAATATGACCTTGCCAGGAGTTCAGTGGTCCGTTTATTGCCAAAGTGACCACCCACCCTGGAGGCGTGTGCCCAGGCGAGGACGTCCTGCCGTAGCTGAGGAGGCACCAAGGTCTTGCCTGGTGGCACTGACTCGAGAGCCACTGGAGCCACGGTCGTGAAACTCTCCGGCGGGAGAATTAACCGAGGCTCAGCCTCTCCTTCTTCCGCAGAAACCACCGAGCGTGAGAGAGCATCCGCACGGACTTTCTTCTCTCCTGATAGATAATGCAAGGTGGAGCGGAAGCGGGAGAAGAAGAGCAACCATCTGGCCTGACGAGAATTCAAGCGCTGGGCCGTCTGTAAGTAGACCAGGTTTTTATGGTCCGTATATACTTGATAATAATAATACAGCACAGTACAAAAAGAGGACTTGAAAATCCTCCAATAATGAGAACAGCAAAAGAACAACAAGGTTTACCCATACAGGCCTCCAAACAAATGCACTATCAGGATGCAGTGGATCCATATAATAAAGATGGCAACACAGGTGCAAAAATACCAATCAAGCAACTGCTCCAGCCTACCAATACATGGAGGGGGCGATTGCCTGGTATGTTGATGCACAAAACAACTTGTATGCGGCGCTGTTCACACTATGGCCCGCACAGCATCCAGGCCAGCCTAGTACCAACACCCTTCTATTAGTTCAGGCGGGCTGCCCAGCGCTAAAAAAATGCATGCCGTGTGAACAACAGACACCGCAGTTTACAAGACCAAATGGGCCCAACTGCACCCCGAATAAAAAGCGCAAAAAACACATTTTAAAAAAAATGTGGAGTATTAGCTGATATTTTGGCCAAAATACGTGAGCCCGTAACCTACGTCAAAGATCTCCACGCTTACGGGTACCTAACACTAAATAATAATACAGCACAGTACAAAAAGAGGACTTGAAAATCCTCCAATAATGAGAACAGCAAAAGAACAACAAGGTTTACCCATACAGGCCTCCAAACAAATGCACTATCAGGATGCAGTGGACCCATATAATAAAGATGGCAACACAGGTGCAAAAATACCAATCAAGCAACAGCTCCAGCCTACCAATATATGGAGGGGGCGATTGCCTGGTATGTTGATGCACAAAACAACTTGTATGCGGCGCTGTTCACACTATGGCCCGCACAGCATCCAGGCCAGCCTAGTACCAACACCCTTCTATTAGTTCAGGCGGGCTGCCCAGCGCTAAGCGTGGAGATCTGAGGTAGGTTACGGGCTCACGTATTTTGGCCAAAATATCAGCTAATACTCCACATTTTTTTTAAAATGCGTTTTTTGCACTTTTTATTCGGGGTGCAGTTGGGCCCATTTGGTCTTGTAAACTGCGGTGTCTGTTGTTCACACGGCATGCATTTTTTTAGCGCTGGGCAGCCCGCCTGAACTAATAGAAGGGTGTTGGTACTAGGCTGGCCTGGATGCTGTGCGGGCCATAGTGTGAACAGCGCCGCATACAAGTTGTTTTGTGCATCAACATACCAGGCAATCGCCCCCTCCATGTATTGGTAGGCTGGAGCAGTTGCTTGATTGGTATTTTTGCAACTGTGTTGCCATCTTTATTATATGGGTCCACTGCATCCTGATAGTGCATTTGTTTGGAGGCCTGTATGGGTAAACCTTGTTGTTCTTTTGCTGTTCTCCGTATATACTTGGAAAGGGAACCGAGCTCCCTCTGGGAGATGCCTCCACTCGGAAAAGGCCAACTTCATGGCTAACAACTCCCTGTCACTGATGGAGTAATTCTTTTCTGCCGGTGAGAAGGTCTTTGAGAAAAAGAAGCAAGGATGCTTCCGACCTTGAGCATCCTTCTGGAAAAGGACTGCTCCTGCACCGACGGACGAGGCATCTACCTCCAGAATAAACGGTTTATTCACATCGGGACGATGTAAAATGGGAGCGCCAGCAAAATGAGATTTTATAGCCGAGAAGGCCTTGGAGACCTGTTCAGTCCAAGCGTTGGGGTTAGCTCCTTTGTTAGTGAGAGCAACCAGAGGAGCAACCAGTGTGGAAAAGTGTGGTATAAACTGGCGGTAATAATTGACGAACCCCAAAAAGCGCTGCACCGCTTTGAGTGATTGGGGTTCTTGCAAGTCCATCACCGCTTGCAGTTTGGCTGGATCCATAGCCAATCCCTGGGCCGAGATGATGTAGCCCAAGAGCGGCAAGGACTCCTGCTCAAACTGACACTTTTCCAGCTTGGCAAAAAGAGAATTCGCCCGTAAACGGTCGAATACCCTGCAGACGTCTCTCCGGTGGGTGGTCAGATATGGCGAGAAGATGAGTATGTCATCCAGATAGACCACCACCGAGGTAGAGAGCATGTCGCGGAAGACGTCATTGACAAAATCTTGGAAGACAGCAGGCGCATTACACAGGCCGAAGGGCATGACCAGATATTCATAGTGGCCATCCCTGGTATTAAAGGCTGTCTTCCACTCGTCTCCCTCGTGAATGCGGATCAGGTTGTATGCCCCCCGTAGATCTAGTTTCGTAAAGATCTGGGCCCCTCACAACCTGTCAAACAATTCAGAGATCAGCGGAAGAGGGTATTTATTTTTTACTGTTATGGCATTGAGACCTCTGTAGTCAATGCAGGGACGTAACTCTCTGCTCTTCCTCTGAACGAAGAAGAACCCTGCGCCAGCCGGCGACACCGACTTTCTGATAAAACCTCTCGCCAGGTTCTCCCGGATATATTGAGACATGGCCTCCGTCTCGGGGAGAGATAACGGGTACATACAACCCCTAGGAGGTTCTGTGCCTGGCATAAGGTCTATTGGGCAGTCGTAAGGACGGTGTGGCGGAAGCGTCTCCGCAGACTTCTTAGAGAAGACGTCTGCGTACTGGTGGTAGGGTTTAGGGAGCGCGGAGAGATCCACAGGCACTTCAGTGGAAGCTACTTGAACCGTGCCCCTCAGACACCTTTCCTCACAGTCCTTGCTCCAACCCAGTATACTCCCCGAAGCCTAATCAATATGAGGAGAGTGGCAACGAAGCCAGGGAACGCCGAGAAGCACCTGGTTGATGCCATCTGGCAATATGAGCAGGGACAGAATCTCACGATGAGAGGGTGAGATAGAGAGACCAAGTGGGGCTGTCTGGTGGGTCACCTGAGATGATAAAGGTGCCCCATTTACCACCCTAATGGTCAGAAGTTGTGGTAGTAACACCAAAGGGATGGCATGTTTCTGGGCGAAGGTCGAGGACATAAAGTTCCCTTCGGCCCCGGAATCCACGGTAACCTCTGCCTCCCAGGTGGAGGACCCTGTTAGCACCACCGCGACTGGTCCCGCAGCCGCCTCCGCACTCACCGCTGGCCCTGCCGCTTCTGCTTCCGGCCTGGGTTCCTCCTGCCTCTGCTCCAGCGTGCACCCCCGGTCTTCCTGGCGTACCCCTCCTCTACCCTCAGCCGTGCGCACTGTGCCTCTGCGCACGCACCAGAGTGTCAGACCGCGCGTCCCTGCAGTACGGACACCCGCCAGCGTGACCTGACCCGGATCCACCTCCTGGCCAATCAGGAGCTACCACCAGGTATTTCAGGCCGCCCTCCCTTAGGGGAGGCGCCTGACTATCGAGTTAGTTCTCGCTGCGTCCAGGCCCTGCTCGCTTCTGCTAATCCCTTGCTCCAGCTCGCTCTCCCAGCTCCTGCTTCCCTTCCACTTGTTTCTCTGCTAACCCTTCTGTGTGTTTTCCTTTTGCAGTCCGGTTTACCGCTGCCTACGCCGGGTTCCCGCTGTCCTCCCTCGTCCGTCAGCAACCCTCTCTCCATTCCCTGGACCCTGGTTACCCCGGACGCCTCTCTGGGTTCCCCACTGCCCATCTGCTGCTCACCCTCTCGAGCCGACCCCTGGTCCTGGCTGCTGTGACGTTTGAACTCCTTGAGCCTGCTCCCAAACGGTCCCTGTATAGGGGTCGGTCCACCTGGTGCGCTCGCTCGGGGAGGGTTCGACGTCACGGCCTGGTGGGTCCACTCTTGCTCCCGTCACCAGTAGCGTAACAGAACCACTGTCTAAGGTACCCCGGAATACCAGTTTGGGTGAGAAGGGTTTCATATAGGACTGCCCACCGCCTACAACCACTGGACGTGGACGTTTTTTCGCCCGCAGAGGACA
Source organism: Dendrobates tinctorius (assembly GCF_039654945.1). NCBI lineage: Eukaryota > Metazoa > Chordata > Amphibia > Anura > Dendrobatidae > Dendrobates > Dendrobates tinctorius. The sequence continues at coordinate 1,184,226 of NW_027361847.1, forward strand.
CGTGCTAGCCGGGTGACCAAACTGTCGGCACCGATAGCAACGTACGGAGCCTCGCATCGGATGTGGCTTTGGGCCTGTGCGAGACACCTCCATAGGATCGGAGGTTGCAGGCTCCTGTGCGGGATATATTAGCGGCTCGGTGAAGGTGGGAGCCAGATTAACCCTTCGTCTGGATTGTGCACGTTCCAGCCCGCGCTCCGTAAACCGGAGGTCAATACGGGTGGAAACTGCAATCAGTTCCTCCAGACTTGTGGGAACCTCTCTAGTAGCTAGAGCATCTTTAACGTGCTCAGCTAACCCTCTCCAAAACACCGGGACTAGAGCTTTGTCCGGCCACTCTAATTCGGAAGCCAATGTCCGGAACCGGACGGCATAATGGCTGACCAAGAGCGACCCCTGTGTTAGGGATAGCAATTGGAGAGAAGTATCGTGCGTGATCCGTGGTCCCAAAAAAGCCTGCTTCAGGGCCGTGAGGAACTGAGCAGCACCCTGAACCACAGGATCATCACGTTCCCACAATGGCGTGGCCCACTGTAATGCCCTGCCAGACAGTAAAGAGACAATGAATCCCACCTTAGCCTGCTCTGTAGGGAACCGTGCAGCCAGTAACTCGAGCTGAATTGAGCACTGGCTGATGAATCCCCTACAGGTGGCGCAGTCACCTGAAAACTTGTCGGGGAGCGGGAGGCGAGAAATTGTCGGCGTGGGAATAGTGTGGGCACACGTGAGACAGCCTCAGCGACTGTCTGAGCAGCAGCTAGCGCAGCATTCGCAGCTGAGTTGGTGCTCTCAATAGCCGCCAACCTGCTCTCCAGCTACCGAACGTAGAGCTGCAGCTGCTGTACGTCTGCCATTACCAGCCAGACCCTGGCGCTAGTGTAATGTTAGGGTCGGCGGAACGCACCGGATCTAAATAATAGGAGGTGCGTTCGCCGCCCGGGGTCCTCCGTGCGGTAGATGACAAGACCGCTGCTGGACAATGGCAGATACGCAAGAGGTGCAGTACGGCGCTCGGGTTAACGTCACCCGAGAGCCTAGGATCGGCTCTGTTCAGACACACGGACCTCTAAACATAAAGAAGAGGCAGACGCTGGCCCTGTTAGCCTCGCAGGATAACCAGCTGGTGGCGTTGCAGCTGCAAACGCCAATAGACACTGCTACTGCAGCGCGGCGGTAATGATAGCCGCTGAACGGCGGTGCCGGAAGAGCCGGACACCGTCGGACGCTAGCGCTAAGTGCGGTGTGCACTGTGGCGAATAACTTGCCACTATCTGGCGCTGACTATGTACCAACACTCTGTCACCAATCGTATTATCAGAGGGAAGAGGTTTCTTAATAAGTCAGTCACCAGAAAATGCATCCATCACCATTCACACATAGCAATCTTAGTCTACACTAGCGCATAGCCGAGCTGCCATGTGGGCTTTTTATAGCCATGCGCTTCCGGGACCTTCCAGTAGCCTGGAAAGGACCAATCAGATCCGATGCAGGACCTGAGCATGTGACCCCCTGCTCTCCAGTGAGAGATCACGTTACGGGCATGCCCAGTAGCACAGCACGAGGACTTAGCCTCTAGAGCGGTTCCCTGCAGGACAGGTTGCGCTACCATTGCTGCACCAGAGGTGGCAGAAACATCCAGGCTCACAGAACGAGTCTGAGCAGCACGCCTGGCTCACCGTGATTGCTGAGCAGGGTCCAGAGCAGTCGGAGTGGAATGGGAGACCGCTGAATGTACGGCTCTGGATTCCTGCTGTGCAGAGCCAGAAATCCGGCGCCTAACACAGTGGACAATGTCCTCAGTAGTGTGAAATGGGAGATTTCTAGAAGGTTCCAACAGAAAACATCATACTTTATAGACATTTTACATTACACCTCCCTCTTTTAGAGGGCGCTATGGAGGCATTACCTCTCAGCAATCGGCCATGCGCACCTCAGCGGGTTCACCCCGGCGGGACAACCCATCGGCATTTCCATGTTCGCTGCTCTTTTTGTGTTGTACTGTAAAGTCATACTGTTGAAGGGCAAGGCTCCAGCGGAGCAACCTTCCATTGGTTCCGGACACTGTGTGCAACCATCTCAGAGGGTTGTGGTCGGTTACCACCGTGAAGGTGCGCCCATACAGGTAAGGCTGCAAACGTTGCAGTGCCCACACCATGGCCAGACACTCCTTCTCAATGGTGAAGTATGCCACTTCCCTCGGGAAAAGTTTCCGGCTCAGGTACAACACGGGGTGCTCTTGGTTCCCCGAGTCGACCTGGCTGAGCACAGCACCGAGGTCAAACTCGCTGGCGTCGGTCTGTACCAGAAACGGGCGACTGCTATGGACTGCTCTCAACACTGGAGAGCTGCACAGGGCTGCTTTCAAAGCTTGAAAGGCCGCCTCACAGTCATCTGTCCAATTGACTGTTTGGGGTAGCCTCTGCTTGGTGAGGTCAGTCAAGGGATTTCCAAGGGTGCTATAGTCTTGAACAAACCGCCTATAGTACCCTGCGATGCCCAAGAAGGACTCCACCTGTTTCTTGGTCCTGGGGGTGGGCCAGGACGCGATAGTGTCCACCTTGTCTGGCTCCGGACTCATGGAACCCCCGCCTACCCGGTGCCCCAGGTAGTGGACCTTGCTCATGCCCATCTGACACTTTCCCGGCTTGATAGTCAGGCCTGCCTAGTGAAGACGCTTGAGCACCTCCTGGAGATGCTGAAGGTGTTCCTCCCAGGTGGAACTGAAGATGGTGATGTCCCCGGAGCAGGTGGTTGACCATCCGCTGGAAAATGGCAGGGGCAATCTTCATGCCGAAGGCATGACCGTGGACTTGTACAGTCCAGAGGGGGTGATAAAGGCGGATTTCTCCTGCGCCTCAGGGCTCAGGGGAATCTGCCAGTATCCCCGACTCAAATCCATGATGGATATGTACCTTGCTTTTGCCAACCGCTCAAGCAGGTCCTCGATGCGCGGCATCGAGTGGGCATCAGAGGTTGTGATGGCGTTGAGCCCCCTGTAGTCCACGCAGAACCGGGTGGTTCGATCCTTTTTTTTTTTTTTAATCAGATTGTTATAATGAAAATGTGAATAAAAACTAACAAGTGAAAAACAACTGTATCACCATCCATCCCACCCTCCCCCCAACACCCCACACCCCCAGCCCGGTCCACAAAAGAAATAAGAAAATTATACACAAAAAGCACAAACCTTATGAAAATATAAAATACATGCACATAGACACAGTGGATAACAATGTCGACCAAAATCAGCTATTAGACGAATAGGTTCGCTGCCGGCAGACCCGGGGTGTCCAGCCAACCAGCCCAAATTTGCTCAAAAGTATTCGGTCGTCCCCTCTTAAGGTATATGGCTTTTTCTCTATAGAGTATATAGTTTAATTTATTGATATATTCTGTCCGAGATGGCACCTTATCTAAAATCCAATGGTATGCTATCAGCTTCCTAGCAGCATAAAGTATTCTGGCAACTGCGGTTTGAAGGTATTCATCTCCCCCCACATCCTGCACATAACCCAAGAAACAGACAACGGGATCTCTCGGGATATCCTGTCCTGTAGTCACATGGATCAAATTAAGGACCAGAATCCAAAATACCTGCAGGCAGGGGCACATCCACAACATATGTAAGATATAAGCATTCTCGAGCATACATTTAGGGCACTGCGAATCCATCCTCATCCCCATATCAAATAACCATTTAGGGGTTCTATAAACTCTATAAAGAATATACAATTGGGACAAACGATTGGGTTCGCTAAGAGACAGCCTGGGGACCATCTGCAGAATAGATTCCCATTGATCCCCTGAAATGGCGCCCAACTGTTGCTCCCACTTCGCCAGCGCTCCTATCGGATGCTTCACCAAAACCATTGAAAGAAGTCCACCGTACACAAACGAGATTAAACCCCTAGTGGATGCCTGCAGCCCAAGCCTGCTGACAATAGCATCCTGGTGTATATATATATACTATTCATTTGGTCCAGCACTGTGTAGGCATGCCGCAACTGCAGATACTGGAAGAACATAGAGTGTTGGAGCGGAAAATCCCGTCTCAGTGTGTCAAAGGACTTAAAAACCCCATCCTCCACTAATTGCGACAGCCACCAGATACCTATTCGCCTCCATTGCGCAAAACCTTTAAGCGACCTCATTTGCGGCAAATACAGGTTATCCCAAATAGGGGAGTATTTTGTGAAACCCGTGATTCCTCTTAACTGTTTAATTTTATCCCACACTTTAATCATGAGAAGGACCGTAGGATATCTAGACGCCCAAGGGCTAAATCTGCCCGCCTCTAAGTTGGATAACAGCGACCCCTGACCCACAAGAGACCGGAAAATCAACTGGCCCCCCGCTGTCTCCGCTGGGAAGCCCTCCATTCCACCCGCCATGTGCTGACATTGAGAGGAGAGAAAGTAGAGCCACGGATTGGGCAGCGCCAGCCCCCCCTCCTCTTTAGATTTTTGTAAGTGTTCCAATTTGATCCTTGCACCCTTTTTTAACCAAATAAGTTCTCTAAATATCGCATTAATTTTGTGAAACCTATTTTGAGGGAGCCAGACTGGGGAGTTGTGAAGAACATACAGAAGCTGCGGCATGATCACCATTTTCAGTAAGTTCACTCTCCCCACCACAGAAAGATGCAACTTAGCCCAGGCCTTAACCTTCCCCTTAATCCTGGCCATCAGTGGCGAGAGATTCAAATATTCAAAATCCATTAGTTTATTAGATATCATAATACCCAGATATTTGAAAGTTGTTACAACCGGCACCTGTGTGACGTTGATTGGGATCGGATCTAAAGGGAGAATCGCAGATTTTTCCCAGTTAATAACTAGTCCCGAGACAGCGCCAAAAGAATTAAGGAGCAGCATCACGTTATGTAATGATCTATCAGGGTCAGCCAAGAACATAAGCAAGTCATCAGCATAGAGTGCTACCTTCTCCTCCTGTCCTCCGTATCTGAACCCCTCGATGCCCTTATCATATCTTATTCTGGAGGCCAGAGGCTCTATTGCTAAAGCAAAGAGTAGCGGGGACAGAGGGCAGCCCTGCCTCGTACCTCTATAAAGAGGAAAAGGGTCAGACAGTGATCCATTTGCTCGTATTCTTGCTTTTGGTTTGGAATATAGGAGCCTGATCCAGCTAATAAAACCCGGACCAAACCCCATACAGCGAAGTGTAGCCCAGAGGTAGGTCCACTCTACACTGTCAAATGCCTTGGCGGCATCCAGAGACAGGACCACCCTCCCCCCCGCATTATCCGCCCTCACCTGCATGTTCAAATACAGTCGCCTAATATTTATGGCTGTAGACTTACGAGGCATGAAACCCGTCTGATCCGAATGTACTAACGATTCCACCACCTTCGAAAGTCGAGTGGCCAAAACCTTCGCCAGGAGCTTAATGTCCACCGTCAGGAGGGAAATGGGTCTATATGACGCCGGGAGTGTCGGGTCTTTGTCCTTTTTTGGCAGCACAGTAATAATAGCTTCACGCATAGAAGATGGGAGAGCTCCAGAACTGAGACTATCATTGAATACAGCCAGCAAGGTAGGGAGTAGTACAGATTTATACTTTTTGTACACCTCAACCGGTAAGCCATCCACCCCGGCGCCTTACCATTGGACATAGATCCCAAAGCCTCTTCAAGCTCCCCCAAGTCCAGCGGCTCATCAAGCATACGTCTCGCCTCGTCAGTTAGACGTGGGAGTATAGCGGGCCCAAAAAAGTTGTCAAGGTCTTCAGTCGAGGCCCTGGTGTGTGAGGAGTATAACTCGGTATAAAAAGTCTCCAAAATTCTCAAAATACCCGGTGTGTCATTGAAAAGTTGCCCACCCACATCCCAAAGGCCGGCTATAAACGAGGACCCCCGCTGTGCTGAAGTTATAACCGAGAGCAAATGACCAACACTCTCCGCATTTTCAAAATATTGAACTGACTGAAACATACGTTTTCGTTTCGCAGTTTCTAGCGTCATTTTAGTCACCTTCAACTGTGCCTCTTTTAGCCTTTTCTGACTGGCGGAAGTGAATTGCATGGAGAGAGCCTTTTCCGCATCCTCCAGCTCATGAAGTATAATCTGAGATTCTGCTCTGGAATTAGATTTAAGCTTTGAAATCTCACGTATATACATGCCCCGCAGGTATGCCTTCAGAGTCTCCCAAACAGTCAAACTAGATGCTGAACCCAAATTAAACCTGAGATGTTCCTGTATCTCAAAGCTAGAGCTATCATTCTTATCCACTAGCTGCATCCAAAACGGATTAAGTCGCCATAACGGTTTAGTTTTCAATCTATTATCCCCCCCCTTGATTGTAATGGACATGGGCGAGTGATCTGACACTGTTCTCGGCAAATAATTAATGTCTAAAATTTTTCTCAGCATCAAATCATCACCCATAGCCAAATCAATGCGTGACACTGAGACAAAGGTAGAGGAGAAGCATGAATATTGGTAGACATCAGGATTACGACTTCTCCATAAGTCAGTCAGGGCTAGCTCATGTAACAAAACTCCGAAAGGCGTACGATTACCTCCCGGTTTCAGGGGTGCATGATTAACTCTATCCCAGTGGGAGTCCAAAACATTATTAAAGTCCCCCACCACCATATAAGGGACCCCCGGAAAGTCCCTCAACATGGTATGAATTTTATATATAACTTTGCTACTATATGGCGGGGGGATGTATATAGAAATGAGTATCATTATCTCAGCAAAGAGTATGCAGAATAGAAAGACGAATTGCCCCTCCGTGTCCACCACCACCTGATTGCATGTAAACTGGGCACCTGAACAGACCAGTATGCTAACTCCCCGGGAGTATTGAGAGTACATGGAATGATACCCATGTTGTATCCACCTCTTATTTAATATACCAAGTGTCTCAGGAGTAAGATGCGTCTCTTGTAAACATACAACAGTTGGCTTCTGATCCATTATAAAGGAAAATATGGCCTGTCTTTTTACTGGGGACTTTAGCCCTCTAATATTCCAGCTAAGTATTTTAACGTCACCCATTCTCAAGTCGATATACAGTCGGTGCCAATATCCACCGTGTCATAGTAGAGCTTACATTGTTGTGCACAAAAGTTACATAGGACCCGACAAACCCCTAGAACCCCCCCTCCCCCCCCAGAACTCTCCCCAACATGTCCCCCGGCAGCGCCAAGGGTATTTCAAACAAGGGTGATGTTATTCCCTTCCACATCAGTCAACGGGCGTTTCACTTCCTAACTGCTGCCCACACATAACAGAATGAGTCCCCACAGCACATGGCAACCATCTATAGCAAAACGACAACATGTCGAGCAGTTTCCTGCAACAGAACCGAAAGTCAAGACACCAGACAGCGCAGAAGTGTCCAAAGTAGCAAATACATCATCAGCCGCATTCCCGGTCTTCCTCATCCTTCCTCAGCTGCTGTTCATTCAGATCCAGCCAGTCCATAGCATCTTTAGCATCCAGAAAAAAGTGAATTTTGCTCCGGGCCTCGACCCGCAGCTTGGCCCGGAATATCATAGAATATCGGATACCTATGGCCCTTAGACGTTTTTTGAAGTCCATAAATTTAGCTCTCATTCTTTGGACTTCTGGCGAGAAGTCAGGGTGAAAAGAAACTCTGGAGCCATCAATAGAAAGGTCAGGATGTTCCCTTGAATATCTAAGGATATTATCCCTGTCCCTGTAGTGGAGAATTTTAGCCAAGATAGGCCTCGGTTGGTAACCAGGAGGAGGGCGGGTAGGAAGCCTGTGAGCACGTTCCACAGCATATAAATGAGTTAGATTATCAGTTCCTATTTTCTCCTTAATCCAGGCTTCGATAAAAACAGTAGGATTTTTGCCTTCATAACGTTCAGGCATGCCAACAATGTGGACGTTGTTCCGTCTAGACCTGTTCTCTAGGTCATAAGTTTTGGCCCACACAGCAACCATATCTCTTTTAAGTTCTTTATGATGCTGCGCTGACTTAGACATAGTACCCTCCACAACTCCGACTCGTTTCTCAAGTTGCCCGGTTCTGTCTTTAACGGTGTGTTCATGCCTCACATTTTGCATGGATTCTTGTAAATAACCCAGCTGAGTGAGCACAGAAGAAATAGCAGACCCACACTGCATAACTGCCATCAGCACATCTTTGATAGTAGGTTCAGTTGGCATTTGCAGCTGCAGTGCTTGGAGCTGACTTTTGTTTTGTTCCACTAGTTCTCCCCAGCTGGTTGCAGCGTCCTGCTTCTCCCAACCACCAGAGCCTGTGGCCTCCTCCTCTCCCCTCTCTCCCACCTCCGGATCCATACCTCCACCTGCAGACTCCAGCTCTTCATCTGTCTCCTGGAGGGACTCGCGCTCTGCATCCTCCACTCTGGCAAAGCGTCTCAGTCGGGCTGCCACCTCCCTGTTCCTGGCCTCACTGTCTGCAGCTGCTTCCTCCAGAGCACGCACTGTGGTAGCAGCGCCATCTTGGGACCCAGGCCCCAGCTCATTAGTCACTCTTCTCTGACCTTTTTTTGGCATGATTTAGGGCTAGAGGCTGAATGTCTCTGTCCAGTGGCACCCGCAGGTCTCAGGAATGCACACAGATTAGTTACTGACTGTGCTGTGGGGATATAATGGCAGTAATCAGTAGCTGTGTGTGGGAGCTCAGCAGACCCACGTCCTCCTCACATGCTGCTAGGCCACGCCCCTGGTTCGATCCTTTTTAGGCACGAGGACTACAGGTGAGGCCCACGCGCTTTTTGACCGTCGAATTACCCCCAGCCTTAACATCTCGATCTTTTGGCACATGACTTGTTGCACCTCCTCAGAGATCCAATAAGGTGTTCGCCGTAGTGGGGCGTGATTCTCGGTGTCCACCTCATGAACCGCTAACTCTGTTCTCCCAGGTCGGTTGGTGAACATGGCCCGGAAGGGTTCCAGGGCTTCCACCAACTGCGACCGCTGGGATACGGTTAGCAAACCACTTATCTCCATGTCATCAATGGACCCATCGGCAGTGGCGTAGCAACTGTTTGTGGCGCCCGGGGCGGTCAAAAAATTTGCCGCCCCTTTGGGCGTTGATAATCCGGATGCATCCGAAAAGACCACACTACACTCAAAGATGTCTGCTGTTATTATTTCTAAATTTATAGACTTTCATCTTCTTGATGATGCTGGATGAAGACCTAATGGCTTTTTTTTATAATAATTTGTAATAATGTGACAGAAAAAAAACAGAAAGTACAAATTATTTTCGAAACTTGGGTTTTGTTTTAAAAATAAAACATTCTAAGTATATAATAATATGCAATCATGTGTCCTTTTGTGAATACACTTAAAAACAGATAAAAAAAATTAGAAGGCTGGCACAAAAATGGGCATCAAAGTGGGCTATGAGGTATGGTATTGAAGGGGTTAAATGGCTTTGTGCCGCTGATCTGACACGTGATTTACATACCTTGTGATGCCACACATCAAGTTCATGTCAATCCAGCCTGGCACAAATGGGTTATGGGCATCAAAACTGCCATCAAAGTGGGCAGAGAACCAATTTTCACACATGTGAATAAGTAACAGCTAAATTTAAGGGGTTAAATGGCTTTGGGCCACTGATCTAACACCTGATATACATACCTAGTGATGCCCCACATGAAATCCATGTCACTCCAGCCTGGCACAAATGGGTTCTGGGCATCAGAACTTTGATGCCAGTTCAGGTGTTAGATCAGTGGCCCAAAGCCATTTAAGCCCTTCAATACCATACCTCATAGCCCACTTTGATGCCCATTTTTGTGCCAGCCTTCTAATTTTTTTTATCTGTTTTTAAGTGTATTCACAAAAGGACACATGATTGCATATTTATTATGTACTTTTATTTTTATTGAAAAACCTGAAAAAAACAAAATAAAAAATAGACGAATAAGAAACTGCCGAATAAGAAACCAACTTCAGCATCGTCAATCTCCAGGACTCAAGGCCTGAGGCTGTCAGGGATCAGGTTGACCGGGCGGTGTGTGGCAGGCCGCAGGCAGGTCACGTGTCTCCCTCGTCCTCCCCTCACAGATATCACGGACAACCCGGCAGCGCTTCCCGCCGTCCCCCTCACTCACCGTCTCCTGTGTCCCTCCCGGGATCCGCTCTGAGTCCTGCTGCGCCGGCTCAGCGCGAACACCTCCTCCAGGAGCGGACGGGTCTCTGAGTGCGCCCGCCGCCCAGCACCGGCTCAGGAGCGGACAGCAGCCAAGGCTCCAGTCCAGCAAGCCAGGTAGTAGAAGAATTTGAAAGCGCCTGCACTGTGCGCCTCCGCGGAGTCCGCGCTGTTCTCCCACAGGCCACAGTGACAGAGGAGAGGAATTGAATTGCTGCCGCGCCGCCCCCACACACGTGCCGCCTGGGGCGGACCGCCCCCCCCGCCACGCCACTGCCCATCAGTCTTGGCTTGGGCCAGCATGTCCAGGAGGGGGTCTTCCTACCCATCCTCGGGCAGGTTGCAGACCGGTAGGACGCAAGCTTCACGTTCGTGGTGCGCCTTCAGCATGTTGACGTGAAAGGCCTTGCACCTACCCCGAGCATGGTCAAGCGTGACCACGTAGGTGACCGGGTTGAGCTGTTGGTGGACGACGTATGGGCCTTCCCAGGCTGCCTGAAGCTTATCCGTTGGTACGGGGACCAGCACCCACACCTTTTGACCCACCTGGTAGGTCCGCTCCCGGGCGTTCTGGTCGTACCAGTGCTTTTGGTCAGCCTGAGCCTGCGTCATGTTGTCATGCACCAACTGCGTCAAGGTCTGCATCTTGTCACGGAAGCGCATGACATAATCCACGATGGACACTTCTGTGGGGTTTGGCTCATCTTCCCAGGATTCTCATCAACCCAAGGGGTCCCCGGACTCACCTGCCATACAGGAGCTCGAAGGGAGAGAACCCGGTCGAGGCCTGCAGAACTTCTCTATAAGCGAACAGCAGGTGTGGGAGGTACCGCTCCCAGTCGCGCCCTTGGGTCTCAACCAGCATGCGGAGAATCTGGTTGAGGGTACCGTTGAAGCGTTCAAACAAACCATTAGTCTGTGGGTGATACGCACTGGATACCAGGTGCTTCACCTGCATTTTCTTACAGAGAGCCTCCATTAGGCGAGACATGAATTGGGTCCCTTGATTGGTAAGCATCTCTCTGGGAACTCCTACCCTTGAAAAGATGGTCACCAGTGCGTCAGCCACCTTATCTGCCCTGGTTGAAGACAGAGCTACTGTCTCTGAGTACCGGGTAGCGTAGTCTACCACGGTGAGAATGTATCGCTTCCAGAGCTGCTGGGGACGGCCAGCAGGCCTACAATGTCCACCGTGATTCTCTGGAAAGGCTCCTCTATCACCGGCAAAGGAATAAGGAGAGCCTTAAGAGCAGGCCCCGCCTTACCCACTTTTTGACAGATGTTACAGGAGCGGCAGTAGGTCGTGACATCTGTCCCCATCTTGGGCCAATAGAAGCGTTGAGACAGCCGTGCCTTTGTTTTGCTGATCCCCAAGTGTCCAGCGAGTGGAATCTCATGGGCAATCCGCAACAACTCAGTTCTGAACTGTAGGGGGACGACTAGCTGTCTTTCCCTCAACCACTCCTTTTGGGGATCTCCGGGTACTGTCTCATGGTACAACCTTCCTCATTCCCAGAACACCCTCTCCTTATCAGGCTCGGATGTGGGTGTCTCGGCGAGGTGTCTCAATTTCTCCGGGCTGGCATCTGAGAGCAGAGCAGCCTGGAACTCCTTGCTGGAGGCTGCCAGAAGTGACGTCAGGGTTCCTTCCTTACTGAGACCCTGAGAACCGGCTCTGGGGTCACCTCTGGTTCAGTCTCTCCTGTAGCAGAAGAGGGTCCAGAAGACAGGGCGCTACCTGCGATCTGGGCACTCTGACTGCGTGTGACAGCTACTACGTATGCTGTCTCCCTGGGGATTTCTACAGACCCACCAGTTGGTGCTGCTATGGGCTCTACCTCCCCATCCACCCCCAACACTTCAGGAGCAGTGCTACTTATGGGCCAGTTACCTTCCTCGGTGGCACTGGTCAGTTGCATGGCATTACCTTCCTCATGGTCCCCCATGCACCTCCCCATTTCCTTGAGCACCATTGCTTGCTCCTACCAGGGGTTCCTCAGCTGTCTCACTCCGCAGAGTGATGGGGCTGAGCACTTCGGTACCTGTGGACACATCTATCGTTTCAAAGAAATGGTTAACAGGTTCAGTCGGCAGAGATACATCATCATCATGATTCCCAGGAAAAGAATGGTTATCAAATTTCTTTGGTACATTTACATCACCATCAGCATCATTCCTGGGGAGAGAATGATTGTTAGTTGCATCATTACTCATCACGTCATTAGCAGGTAACACATTCAGTTTCCCGTCATCATCAACACCAGGGTTAACGTTACCCTTATTATCAGACTGGGGAGGGGTGTCAGGGACGTAGTATGCAACCATCCTCCCTAAGTCAGTCCCCAATAAAACATCAGTGGGCAGGTTTTCAGACACTCCCATTTCCATCAACCCGCTCCCAGCAACCTATTCAAGGAATACCCGGGCCACTAGCAAGGGACAGCGGGTTCCCCCGATCCCGGTGACAGTCAGGATTTTCCCCTCAACAAACTCTTCAGGGGCCGCCAGTCCAGGACGGATGAGGGTTCGTTCAGCCCCGGTGTCCTTGAGGCCTGTAGCAAGACGGGCCCCCACCTGAACAGGTTGAACATTGTCGTCAATCCTCCCAACCACACCTCCCACCAAAAGAACAGAGGCGTTGGGCCCAGAGGCCTTGGCTGGGGGGTTCTTTGGCTTTTCCGGACAGGCTTGACGGAAGTGACCAGTCCGATTGCAGTTGAAACACAGGCGACTGTCAGTAGTAGGCCTGGTGTTGGCAACAGGGACAGGGCCTCCGGAGAGACGGCTAGCTGGGGGCACTGGGGTTGGTTGCAGGCTTACCCCCTCTCCAGCTGGTGGTGACTGGCCTCCGCGCCTCTGGCTTCCAGTTGGCCTCATAGTTGTCGGTGATCTGCGCCGCTTTATCCGCATTCGTTGATTTGCGGTCCAGGATGAACTGTCGGATCTCAGCTGGGCAGAGATGCAGGAACTGGTCTTTGATCATCAGGTCCCGTAGCAGCTCAAAGGAATCAACGGACCGTCCATGGATCCACTGGTCAAAGTGGGTCCTGAGTCCTTGCACCATATCACTGTAGATATCATGTGGGCCACATTGGAGGTTCCGGAACTTCTTTCGGTATACCTCAGGTGTCAGCCGGTATTTGGCGATCAGGGCCTGCTTTATGGCATCATAGTCGTCGTCGTCTTCTGACGGAAGAGAAGCAAACGCCTCCAGAGCTTTGCCTTTTAGCCCTGGGGTCAAGTACCTTGCCCCTTGGTCTCTAGGCAGCTGGTACTGTCTGCAGGCTTTTTCAAAGGCTCGCAGAAATGTGTCCAAGTCCCCATCCTTTTCCATCACGGGAAAATGCTCTGGCCGGGGTTTAGGAGTCTGGACGCTGCTGGGCTCACTGCTTTGGGCTGTGGGGGCATTCCCCCCTCCGCTGGAGCACCTCCAGTTCATGGGCTGTTGTGAGTTCATTCTCCCCTTCACCTTTAATGTCTGATGAACTCCCTCTGCTGGTGAAGACAGGTAGTGAAATTGATTGGGATGGGAAGAACTTGCCATCTGAACAGGCGGAGTGTGATTGGACATCTGGAATTTCTGAGTGGATATAAGGCAGCCGACGCCCTGCAGGGCTGCTGGTGATCCATTCTGCTCTGATCTCTTGTGTCCAGTTTAGTTCCTGTTTACTAAAAGCTAAGTTTTTGCCCTGCTATTATTCCATGAGATTTTGTCTGGTTTCCTTAGTGTTTGTATTCAGCCAGTCCTGGTTGGGACTGGCTGAATTCCATTTTTGTCTCTGATCAGTTGATCTCTTTGCTCTGTTTTCAGAATATACCTGAGTGCTGTTATAGTGATTTTGAAGTCTAGCGATTTCAGGGCCTTTTTCCCTATCAGATGGTTGGGACATTTTTGGTAGGGTTTTTTGCGGATTGCAGCCAGCATCTTTTCTGTCCTGTCCTATCTAGTTAGTTGGGCCCCATCGTTTGCTCAGCCTGTCTTTCTGTTTGTTTTTATGTTTTTCACTGACAATACATGTTGGGGGCTGTCTATTGCTTTGGGGTCTGCTCTGGGGCAGTTTAGATTTCCCCTTTCTTTCTTTAGGCTTATGTAGTTCTCCGGCTGTGACGAGGGGTTTAGGGCACCGTAGCAACCCCCCACGGCTACTGTTAGTTGTTGTGAATAGGATCACGGGTCTGCAATCCGATAGCTACCAACCTCTCCGGTTTTCTGGACTTTGCTTGTATTTTTGTTTTCTCCTCCTCCGGTGACTCATTTATAAAAATGGGCCCTCTGCACCTCGCGCTCGCTGCTCCGCCTCTGCTCGGCACTCAGCTCCCTCCGCCTCCCGCTCGGCTCGCTGCTCCGCTCTCTCCCGAACTTGCTGGATCAGCGTCAGACATCCATCACGGTATTTTGCAGGGAGTGCGTCCAAGGCCGCTTGCAGGTAGGGGACCAGCCCGCTCTGGTTGAATGTGGGGCCAGCGCTCAGGAGTGGAGTCTCTGCTGCAGCCCCATAGTCACTTGGGCCAGCTTCTGCGTCTGCTGGGCTCTGGTCGTTGTCCAGCTGCAACAGAGCCGCGATCAGTTGATCTCTGGTTTTGTTTGTGGCGTCAATGCCTTGGTACGTGCATACTGCAGCAAGGTTTTCCTTTTTCTGCTGTCTGTACCAGTGTTATCCTTTTGCCCATGGTTGCCAAATAAAAGATAGGAAAGAAAAACGAAGGGAGGGAATACTTGCAAGTACACAAAAATGTCTCAGGACTAGTAATCACTGAGTCTATTCTCCAAAACCTATGATGCAGGATTCCCGCAGGAACCGTGCAGGTCTTTAGTGAGAGGAATGATTGCTCAAACCAAATCACTAATGCTCTAGGATTATCCCACCAAATGTCAGGAACAGCCCACCACTGCCACCAATATGGGACGAACAGCAAGGAGGCACGCCGCTGCCAAATTGTGACGAGCAGCGTGGCCTGTGCCACCAATAGGTCACGATCCCACCATTGACACGGGTTTGTCAGCGGACGGAGGGACGTGATGCACTGCCGGCACACGGCTATCACAGGCACAGTGGGGGCTTATCTTAGTTATCCCACCACGGGCACCATGTGACAAAAACAAAGCAAGCTAATCTTGTTCTAACAATTTATCGCAGGGGGGTATTTTGGATGCCCCACTACTGCTAACCACCTTCCGAGAACTGCGGGGATTTATGTATATCCCACTTTCTCAGTTCCACTTTGGAACTCGCAGCTCTCCGGCGCCCCCTTACCCTCAGGTCAGTCAGGGAACTGCACCTAGGATAATTAGTCGCCGGACGGGCTGCTTGTTGTGCACGGGCCGCTAGACTACTGCAGTAAGGGAATTATCAATGCTGTGGCCACAACCCCTCATTCAGCAATATAAGACCCTTCTGTACTGCCAGCTAGTCTCGCCAGCCGCGCACACCACGCTGCCACCAGCCACGCTTTACTTAATCACAGTTAATTAAGAGGGTCCGTGACTAACCGCAAATTAGTAGCGATTATCTAAAAAAGGCGCATAGTTTGTTTCTTAGAGCATGGAGTCAAACTGATAATTTTACGATTTATTCCCCAAAGTCGGGCAGTGATTACAAATAAAAGTTGCTATAAAGTTGAGACATTAAATATGTACAATACAAATATAACATAAAGGGATTAAAATACAGAAATAAATTACACTTACAGTTGCATATTGTTCTTTAAGCAACCCATGTGGCTTGGGGGAGAGACCAGACGTCCCAAGACATCCGCACGTCTTGTCAGCATGAAAACACAGCTCCAACTGACTGGAATTTGCTAGGGAATACCTATAGACTAGGGTCTGTGACCTCACGAAATGGGCGGTCTGGAGAGGTCCAACCTCCTCTCCAAGTTATGATTTGGCTACAAAACTTAGAATAACTATATCTAAACGAGAAAAGCCCGTACCAACACACATAGGGCATCATTGTTTGTGATTTACCGAATAGAATCCGAAGACACCAAGCATGCCATACTTAGGACACTCCGTTTGGGAGCAATCCATTTATCAGTTTCTGGAGGTTATAACTGTGAAAATTAGGAATTAGTAAGCTGGTTTCATTGCCTATGCAGTGATATGGTTATTATATCTCTCAGGTGTATGGTTTTTACAATATGACTTGTTTTAATACTTCCCATATAGTGGCATCCAGCCTCGGCCAGAACAAAGAGATATTTTCCCTCTAGCTGTGCTTCGAGAGGAAATGCCCGGTATCAGATGCCGGCAGAAAGCACACACACAGACAGCTGCTAAGGGGGGCAAAAGGAGGGGGGGGGAAGTGCTGCCAGTGGACAATGTCCTCAGTAGTGTGAAAGGGGAGATTTCTAGAAGGTTCCAACAGAAAACGTCATACTTTATAGACATTTTACATTACACTAGAAACAAGTGCTGGATTATCACTAACTTCCTAAGTCCCATCCATTCCTTCCCAACCGGGATTTCTCATCCGAGCACTTCCCATAAATCTCACCAAGCATTGAGGTGAGCTGAAAGCAATTTTTTTCAATAGATTAATGGTAGGCATGGGTGATGTCTACATAAAAATTCTTTCCTGAAGTCATGTAAAAAAAAGCCGGCCTGCAATTTGCCAGGACACATGCTGAAAAATATGAAGATTCCTGGGATTCTGGAGTTTTTTTTGGAACTGATGGATTCAAAACTGTGACATTGCAAAGGTCAGGAATACAATGAAAATGCATGGTGCCTGCAGTGAAACATGGTGGTGGCAGTGTCCTTATGTGGGACTACATGAGCACTGCTGGTGTCGAGGTCTATATGTTATTGATGGTATCATGAATTCACAAATGTTCTGCTTTATAGTGAAAGAGAAGCTGCCATCACTCCGTGCTCTTGGTAGACCTGCACTTTTCCATCATGACAATGGTTCAAGCACACATGTATGGCCAATATTGCATATTAACGAGCATCATAAAAGTGATTCCATGGCCAAGTGTTTTCTGATCTGAACCCCAAACACCTATGGTGAATTCTGAAGAGACAAGTTGCCATCACTTTTCATCCAGCATCCAGGCGCTAAGAAAGCTCGTTATTGAAAAAGAGAAAGAAGATAGATGATGTATTATGTAACCAACTTATGTAAAAAGGCCTAGAAGACTTGGTGCTGTCATTAAAAAATCATGGAAAACATACAAAATGATAGATGTAGTAGCTTTTGATGTGGGGTGTACTCATTTTTTATCAACTAATTTGTGTAACCCTAAAGATTTGGTAATGAAAACTATATTAACCTATCTTACATGTTTTGATTACAATAAAAGTTCCATGAAGTGTTGGCAACATTTTAGAAATTGTTCTTGTGTTCAGTGAGATATTAATAAAAATCTTACCGAACAAAGGGGGTGTACTCATTTATACTAAGCAATGTTTATTAACATTTATAAAACACAGAACATTAGTTTCTTTCCTGCATGCCTTCTCTCCTGTTTTACAAGATACGATTTATGTATGAAAGATTTCCACCATTCTGAATATGCTTCTATGTGTGACTTCTCTCGTGGCTCACAAGACTTGATTTTTTTGTGAAGCATTTCTCACAGACTTAACATGAATACGGTTTCTCTCCTGTGTGAATTCTCTCGTGTAGAATAAGACTCGTTTTAACCGTGAAAGACTTCCCACATAGTGAACATGAATACGGCTTCTCTCCTGTATGAATTCTCTGATGTTTAATAAGATTCCTTTTAACCGTGAAAGACTTCCCACATTCTGAACATAAATACGGCTTCTCTCCTGTGTGAATTCTCTCGTGTAGAATAAGACTCGTTTTAACCGTGAAAGACTTCCCACATAGTGAACATGAATACGGCTTCTCTCCTGTATGAATTCTCTGATGTCTAATAAGATCCCCTTTATATCTGAAGGACTTCCCACATTCTGAACATGAATACGGCTTCTCTCCTGTGTGAATTCTCTGATGTCTAATAAGATTCCTTTTATTTGTGAAAGACTTCCAACATAGTGAACATGAATACAGCTTCTCTCCTATGTGAATTCTCTTGTGTATAATAAGACTCATTTTAACCGTGAAAGACTTCCCACATAGTGAACATGAATACAGCTTCTCTCCTGCATGAATTCTCTGATGTGTATTAAGATTTGCTTTAAGCGTGAAAGACTTCCCACATTCCGAACATGAAAATGGCTTTTCTCCTGTGTGAATTCTCTCATGTAGAGCAAGCTTTGATTTCAATAAAAAACATTTCCCACATTCAGAGCATGAATATGACTTCTCTCCTGTGTGATTTCTCTGATGTTTAACAAGAGTCCCTTTATTTGTGAAGGACTTACCGCATTCCGAACATGAAAATGGTTTTTCTCCTGTGTGAATTCTCTCATGTACAATAAATTGTGATTTATTTGTAAAGCATTTCTCACATTCTGAACATGAATACTGCTTCTCTCCTGTATGAATTTTCTGATGTGTAATAAAATTACATTTTTGTGAGAATGTCTTCCCACATTCCAAACAAGAAAATGGTTTTTCTCCTTTGTGAATTGTCTCATGTGTAGCAAGATCTGATTTATATAAAAAACATTTCCCACATTCTGAACATGAATATGGCTTCTCTCCTGTATGAATTCTCTGATGTGTATTAAGACTTGCTTTAACCGTGAAAGACTTCCCACATTCCAAACATGAAAATGGCTTTTCTCCTGTGTGAATTCTCTCATGTGTAGCAAGACCTGATTTACATGAAAAACATTTCCCACATTCTGAACATGAATATGGCTTCTCTCCTGTATGAATTCTCTGATGTGTATTAAGACTTGCTTTAACCGTGAAAGACTTCCCACATTCTGAACATGAAAATGGCTTTTCTCCTGTGTGAATTCTCTCATGTATAATAAGTTTTGATTTAGTTATTAAGCATTTCCCACATTCTGAACATGAAAATGGCTTTTCTCCTGTGTGTATTCTCTGATGTGAAACAACTTGTGATTTATAGGTAAAGCATTTCCCACATTCTGAACAGGAGTATCTCTTTTTTCCTTTGTGTTTTCTTTGTGCTAACAAATCTGAGCTTGTAGTAAGTTGCTTGTCACACTGAAATCTTGTATCCACGTTGTCACCTGGAATTGTGGTAACAATGTGAGATTGCTCAGGAGAGGGTTCCTCAGGATTAGGAGTATAAGAAAGTGAAGTGCTGTGAAGTCCAGGAGCTCCATGAAGGGTATTGAGGTTTTCTCCATTAGACTGCTTCCTGATATCTTCTTTACAGTTTAGTGATAACCAGTTATTCTCACAAGGATTTCCTATAGGGATGAAAGATAGATTGGATGTGATTTTTTTGACAACACAAAAGGGATTTCTAATTTTTTTTATGGCACTCAAAATGAAAACCCTCGTAAGTACCGGTAATAAGAAAGACAACTACATGGCATAACATTAAACATGACGACGGGTAAAATGAATAACACTTATAAACTGGTGACATTGGCACAAGTCAGGGGTGGCAGAGACTACACAGCAATAGACAGTTCTTAAAGGAAACCAGTCATCAGGAATTACCCCACTAATGTATCACCAGTGCCATTCACTCTCTTAGCAAGCTTCCTATCATGCCCTTAGTGTAGAAAAGTGTCCACGCAATTAAAAATGGAGCTTTAATATTCAGTACCGTACGCAAATGAGATCGACTATTCACAAAAGTGGCTGTACATCCAGGAGCCGTCCAGCTCCAGCCACTGTAATCACGTCCTCAGTTTGCCTAAGGCAGTGTTTCTCAACTCCGGTCAAGACCCACCAACAGGGCAAGTGTCTCAAACCCGCCGCTGACATGGGACGCCAGCGGACAGAGGGACGTAACGTACTGCCGACACACGGCTATCACAGGCACAGTGGGGGCTTATCTTAGTTATCCCACCACTGGCACCATGTGACAAAAATACAGCAAGCTAGTCTGTTGTGAGTTCATTTTCCCCTTCGCCACTGAGGTCTGGTGAACTCCCTCTTCTGATAAAGGAAGGTAGTGAGCCTGATTATCAAGCACCTGAGCCTAATGATGATGACTGGCTGCGTGGAGTCACGGACTGGATATAAGGCTGTCGACGCCCTTCTGTCCTGCGGGTGATTTCTCTGTGGAATTCTAGGAGACCAGTCTGATTCCTGCTCCTCAAAAGCTAAGTTTTCTGCTTTGCCTTTTAGTATTTGTGTTTTGATTTGCCTTGCTTTTTTGGATTCTGCCATTCCCTGCTGGGGTGAGCTGAATTCCTTTTTGCCTGTTGCTCTGTCTTCAGAAAATTCCTGAGTGCTGACAGTCCTTTTGAAGCCTAGCTTCTTCAGGGCCTTTTTCTCTGTCAGTCTGTTGGCTCTTATTTTCATAGGGTTTTTCACGGATTGCAGACAGCAGCCTTCCTATCCTGTCCTGTCTAGTTGGCTTGGGCCCCATCTTTTGCTCAGTCTATCTTTCTGTCTGTGTTAGTGTTTTTTCTTCTTGCTTCACCGTCATTATATGTTGGGGGCTGCCTATTGCTTTGGGGTCTGCTCTGGGGCAGTTTAGATTTCCCTTTCTGTCTTTAGGCTATGTAGTTCTCTGGCTGTGATCGAGGGGTCTAGGGCATCATAGGAACCCCCCACGGCTACTGCTAGTTGTGTTGATAGGTTCAGGGATCTGCAATCCGATAGCTGCCAACTTCTCTGGTTTTCTGGACTTAGCTAGCATTTCTGTTTTTGCCTCCTACGGTGACTCATTCATAACGCTAGTCTTGCCCTAACAATTTATCGCAGGGGGGTTATTTTGGATGCCCCACCACTGATAACAACCTTTCACGAACTGCGGGGATTATGTATATCCCACTTTCTCAGTTCCACTTTGGAACTCGCAGCTCTCCGGCGCCCAACTTATCCTCAGGACAGTCAGGGAACTACACCTGGGATAATTGGTCCCCGGGCAGCTGCTTCAATGAGGTCTGGCCACCCGGCACGCTGTAGTGAGGGAATTATCAATGCTCTGGCCGCAGCCACCCAATTAGCTTATCAAATCCCTTTCCGTCACAGCCAGCAATACCCGGGGCCCAAATCACATTTCGCCGCCACCAGCTATGATTCACTTAATCAATGAGTTAAGAGGGTCCGTAGCAAACCCCCAAATTAGTAGCAATTATCTTAAAGGCGCATAAGTTCCTTTCTTAGAGCATGAAGACAGACTGATAATTTTAGGATTTATTCCCCAAAAGGAGGACAGTGATTACATAGATAAAACGATTTTACAAAGTTGAGACATTAGATATGTACATTGCAAATATAAAACAGATGAAAAGCAGAAATCAAACTTACAGTTGCTTAATGGTCTTTAGGCAAGCCATGTGGCAGGGGGATGGGCAGCAGCCATACATCCCCGTTCATCTGCGAACCTCTTGGCATGACGCCTCTGGCAGACTTGACTGGTTTGTTCAAAGGAATGCCTTATGGCCTCTGCTGTGTGACATCACAGAAGGGGTTGCCTGGAGAGGTTGAGCCCCCTACTCTGGAAGTTACAATCTACTTACAAACTTATAATAATTATATCTAGCCGAGGAAAGCTCGTATAAAGACGCACATGGTATCATTTGTTGTAGTTCGTTGAATACAATAAAACAAAACCAGACACGCTGTAGTTATGACACACCATTTGGGAGTAATCCATATCTCAGTTCCTGGGGGTGTTAGAACCGTGAAAATTAGGGATCAGAACGTCGGTCCTACGCAGGGATGTGATTATTATATCTCTGCCGCGAGCGAGGTGCACGCTAGAGCTTCTTTTAATATCTCTCATTGCTGAATTGGCCTCATGGCTTCAAACAAAAGAAATCCTTTCCCTTAGCTAATCAACATTCCTTGCAGGGGAGAGGGGACAAATGCTTGCAGAGGAAGTGTCCTATTACCAATGCAGACACAGCTGTGGGTGAATAAGGGGGGGGGGTTTCAGCGGTGACAGGCAGATTTTCTCATCAGTAAAGTAGCAAAGGGAGATTCTAGAATGTACCAACAAAATCATATCTCACTTAAACATTACAGCAAGTTTTCAGGATTTCCTTAGTATTGCACAGGTGAAAATTTCATCACCTATGCAATAATGAAATCCTGAAAACTTGACCTGTTGGTGGGTCTTGTGGACTGGAGTTGAGAAACACTGGCCTAAGGGCATGATAGGAAACCTTAGAAGCCTGCAACAGCACTGAAGGCACATTAACCCCTTAAGGACCAAGACACTTTGTACACTAATGGCCAAGCCTCATTTTACAGTTCTGACCAGTGTCACTTTAAGAGGCAATAACTCTGGAGCTTCCACACATCCCAGTGATAGTAAGAAGACTGTTTTTTTGTGACATCGTACTTCATGTCAGTGGTAAATTTTGGTCATTTGTGTTTATTTATGGAAATTTCAAAAATTTGACAAAAAATGTGAGTATTTTGCAGTTTGCAAACTTTGAATTTATATGTCTTTATACCAGATAAGTAATTAATGACATTTACCACTTGTCTAGTTTACAGCAGCATCATTTTTAACTCCTTTCCGGCATCTGGTGTACTAGTACGCCAATGTCGGACACCCTCCATTTGATGTGAGCTCCGGCATTGAGCCCTCATCTTCTCCGGCACATGTCAGCTGTTTAAAAACATCAGCTCGGCACGCAAAAATTAAGCCCTCACCCAACCCGAGATCACGAAAACTGGAGACGCTACGGGTATCGGAAAATGGCGCAAGTTTTTTATTTTTCAATTTGAAATTTTTTTCCTGTTATCCAGTACACAATATCATAGAATCATAGAATCGTAGAGTTGGAAGGGACCTCCTGGGCCATCTGGTCCAACCCCCTGCTCAAAGCAGGATTCGCTAAATGGTAAAACCAACGGTGTCGATCACAAGTACAACTTGTCCCGCAAAAAACAAGCCCTCACATGGCCATTTTGACCAAAAAATAAAAGTTATGGCTCTCTCTATCTCTAAAAGTGACTCAATTTTAAAAACTGCACCCCTCAAGGTGCTCACAACCACATTCAAGAAGTTTATTAACCCAACATGTGCTTCACAGAAATTAAAGCAACATGGAAGGAAAAAATTAAATTTTACTTTTTCCTACAAAAATGTTATTTAGCCCCAAATTTTGCATTTTTACAAGGATAACAGGAGAAAATGGACCACATAATTTGTTGTGTACTTTCCCCTGAGTATGCCGATACCCCATATGTGGGGGAAAACTACTGTTTTGGCGCATGGCAGGGTTCGGAAAGGAAGGAGCGCAATTTGATTTTTGGAGTGCAAAATCGGCAAAAATAGATAGTGGATGCCATGTTGTGTTGGAGAGCCCCTGATGTACCTAAACAGTGGAAACGCCCACAACTGACCCAAATTTAGAAAATACACCCATCAAGGAATGTAAAGGTATGGTGAGCATTTTGAAATCACAGGTGCTTCATAAAATTTTAAGACTGTGAGAATGTATCATTTTAACAAAGAAATCATCCAGAGGTGCAGCGAGCAAATTGACTCCATTTGTGGTTCACAAAATGTTATACCAATGAACGGTGAAGAAAAAAAAAATTATATTTTTACCACTGTAATGTTTTAGCCCCAGATTTTACATTTTCACAAGAGAAAATGGGTAAAGATGACCACATAAATTATTACACAATTTTTGCTGAACGTGGCAATACCCCATATGTGTCTGTACAGTACTGCTTAGCAACATGGCGAGACTCAGGAGGGAAGAAGCGCTATTTGACTCTTGGAGAACAAATTTTCTAGAGGCATTTTGGGGTAAACAACATTTTGGATCACATTTATCCTTTGCTCCACGCTGAGCACTTACATCAAGGTTTCCATCTAAATCTACAAAATACGTGATTCAGATGACATTTCCGAGGGATCCATTCCCTATAATGAGGCAGTAGTTACTCTGGACTCTGTCTGGCCTCTGTTCAGTGGTGTCCTTTTATGTGCTGCACAAAACTGTGGTCGATCGCTCTTTAATGCACGCTTAAAAAGACGGTCACTGCCGAACCATAGGACAGAGTGCGTCCACAGTGCCTCCATCTTCCTTATTGTAGAGAATCTTCCGCCAGAGGTTCTGTCTGAATCAAAAGCTCAGACATGTATATGGCAGCATGGGACTTATGTAACAAAAATATTAAAGTAAAGGATGGAATATTAAAAAATGTATAATTAGAAAAATTAAATATGTGCTTCCTAAATCATTATAAAGAGGTGGGAAGGCGGCTCCGATATTCATCGGTGCACCGCCAGACTCTGTACAGGAGCAGTCACGCCATCACCGGACACTTCTGTAGTGAGCAGTGAATAAAGCTCTGCTGCACTGGAGACTTCACACGAAATCACACACCGGTCATCATTGTCACACGCCAATCACTATTACAGACTAGACATTATGACATGAAAAAACCTCAAAAGTCCAATATCCGGGGTTCAAGAATCAATTGTCAAACCAGAAAGCACCAGAACAAAAAAAACCTTTAAAATTTAACTTTTGATAGAGTCATTAAAACAACCCATATAAGGATAACTAAATATACCAGGGGGTAAAAGGTCAGCTATTTATATAGAAGAAATGTTTTTTTTACCATATATATATACAGGGGCAAAAAGGCTAAATTGTCCTATTAGGCCTTATAGTGACCCTTCCTGACCACGGAGGTTGGCACCCTAGTTGCAGACGATATGGCGCCCCCGCTCAACGTCGGCGTCCCTAGTTACGCCCTAGACCACCCTGCGTATACAAAAAAGGACACAAAAAAGAAAATACACACACACACACCTACGGTACCAAAAAAACACAAACAAAAGTGAAGAGACAATAAGTCTCAATTAAAAGTGCTATAGCGCTGTAAACCTTATCTCGTAGTATAATCTTCTCTCAAAATTTTTTGAGAGATTGCAGCTTTAATGGGACTTATCTCGTAGTCAAAAATACGAGCTGCAGTAGATGAAAATACTTGGGCTTAATACCCTATTCAATAATTTATAAAAAACGTCTACCAAGGGGTTAAACCACAATTCACAATAAATGCAGCTTCCAATAGAACTTATCTCGTAGTAGAAAACAACATAAGCTGCTACCAAATCATACCTGGGTTTAATCCCCCATCATCTATAGGGAGACTGAGAAAATTCAACAGCACAAATAGAACAATTATATAAGGACGCACATTTAAACTTAAGCACACTGCATATATTAGGTGCCAGAAAAAATGCTGACATAAATGTGCTCTCTGCACCATGTGAAATGTTGGAAAAGCAGAGATATATAATCGCCCAGTCTTCTATGCAACAAAAAAAGGGTAACAATGGACAATAACCCCATCAAATGCCAGATAAATGCTCTCTCCGTCAAATGATACCAGACGCAGAGACAGACATAATGTTATGCATAGACTATGCAGTGTTGCTTATAGAAAAGGACAGATTTCTTAATATATCTGTTCCATCATGAGGTACACAATTTTCCCCCAGCGTCCATTAATCATCAGTCTGCAAGGTATAGTGTACAAAAAAGGTACTTATCAGCCATTCATGGAAACGAAACCCAATTTTTTTCTTCTATATAAATAGCTGACCTTTTACCCCCTGGTATATTTAGTTATCCTTATATGGGTTGTTTTAATGACTCTATTAAAAGTTAAATTTTAAGAGTTTTTTTTTTGTTCTGGTGCTTTCTGGTTTGACACTAGACATCATCACATACCTGTGGAAACATCTACCGGAATCTCCTCCTTCCCGTCACTCACACACGGCTGATCCCCCCTCGTCATCGCTTCTTCTTCTGTCTCATCCTTCACTTTATTCCTAGTTGGATCTTCCTCCTGATATATCAGATGTAACAATCAGCACAATACAAGAAACCACCAAAATCTGTGACACCTATGACCTCTATCAGAAATGTCCCCCATATACAGATCCGGTACAGGGCTCAGCGCCGTCTACCTGATGATCCTCCGGGATGTTGCGATTCTCCTCTGAACAGTCCTGGGAATACAGAGGACGGGGACATCTTTCTGGTGGATTTCTTTCCACGAGTTCATCTGTAGGAAACACACAGTGATGGAATACAGCGGCATGTTAACCCCATTCACCTCGAAGCCTGTGTTCACCTTCCTGACCAGGCCAATTTTTACAATTCCGACCAAAGTCACTTTATGAGGTCAAAACTCTAGAACGCTTCAACGGATCCCTCTGATTCGGAGGCTGTTTTCTCATGACATATTGTACTTTATGATATTGTTAAAATTTCTCTGATATGAATTGCACTTATTTGTTAAAGAAACGGAGATTTGGCAAAAATGTTGAAAATTTTGCAATTTTCAAATTTTACTTTTTATGCCCTTAAATCAGAGTCATATCGCACAAAATGGTTAATAAATAACATTTCCCACATGTCTACTTCACATCACCACAGTTTAGGAAACATTTTTTTTTTGTTAGGACATTATAAGGTTAAAAGTTGACCAGAGATTTTACATTTTTACAACAAAATTTGCAAAACCATTATTTTTTAGGGACCACCTCACATTTGAAGCGACTTTGAGGGGCCTATATGACAAAAATACCCAAAAATGACCCCATTCTAAAAACTGCACCCCTGAAGGTACTCAAAACCACAGTCAAGAAGTTTATTAACCCTTCAGGTTCTTAACAGGAATTTTTGGAATGTGGAAAAAAAAAACATTTACTTTTCTTTCACAAAAATTTTCATGTAGACCTAATTATTTTTACTTTCACAAGGGTAACAGGAGAAAATGGACCATGTATTTTGTTGTGCAATTTCTCCTGAGCATGCCGATACCCCATATGTGGGGGAAATCTACTGTTTGGGCACACGGCAGTGCTCAGACGGGAAGGAGCGCCATTTCACTTTTTGAATGTAAAATTTACTGCCATAATTCGCAGTCGCCATGTCACGTTTGGAGAGCCCCTGATGTGCCTAAACAGTGGAAACCCCCACAAGTGACCAAATTTTAGAAATTATAACCCTTTGGGAATTTATCTACAGATGTAGTGACGATTTTGACTCCATGGGTGTTTTCCAGAAAAAAGCAGCAGTGGATGTTTCTGAGTGAAAATTGCAAATTGCAGTTGTAGTGGCCAGTACGTTGTAGTGACCAGTACATTATGCCCAGCCTGTGCTTCTGGAGACATGCACCTGTAAATCAGGCGGGCTCTCATCACTACAGAAATGCCAAACATGTGGGCGCTAAATGTTGTTTAGGCACACTGGGATTCAGAAGGGAGGGGGGCATTCGGATTTGGGAGAATTTGCAGAATTTCTTTAGGGGAGCGAGAAGCCATTTAGCTTTTCCAGAGCCTTTTGTGCTACCAGTAAGGTGGAAGCACCCTATATT
Organism: Dendrobates tinctorius; assembly: GCF_039654945.1. NCBI lineage: Eukaryota > Metazoa > Chordata > Amphibia > Anura > Dendrobatidae > Dendrobates > Dendrobates tinctorius. The sequence continues at coordinate 1,211,734 of NW_027361847.1, forward strand.
TCCTTTAACAAATGACAGACCTGAGTTGAGACTTTCTTTTTCTGTGGAGTGAGTTGAAGCTTTTATTGGGAACATTGTACATAACTTTTGGGATCACATTTATCCTGTGCTCTACGCTGAGCACTTACTTTGGGGTTTACATCTAAATATCTGAGTGACGTGACAAATGAAACCCGAGGAATCCATTCAATATAACGAGGAAGCAGATTTACTCTGGACTCCGTCTGGCCTCTGTTCAATGGTGTCCTTTTCAGAACTGCACAATACTGTGGCCTTTTATGCAATCCTAAAAAGACGGATACCGCCGGATCACAGGTCCTATGGCGTCCACAGTGCCTCCATCTGTCTCATTATAGGCAATCTTCTGCCGGGGGTTCTGTTTGAATGACATACTTCAGAGATTTACACAGAAACCCCGGGGTAAGCGCTCAGTGCAGAGCGCAGGATAAATGTGCGCCGAGCATTACTGCGATCTTTGGGTGGCAGAATGAAAAAAATTCAACAGCATGTGAAGAATTAGTTTTCTTTATTTTTCGCTCCTCGTGCGGTATAAGTGATTAGACGACTTTATTCTTCGGTTCGGTGCGATTACAGCGATACCAGATTTATATCGGGTTTTTATGTTTGGCAGCTGTCACACACTAAAAGATATTTTTTATTGCGAAAACTAGTTTTTGCATCACCATATTTTGAGAGCTATAATTTTTTCATATTTCGGCTGACAGAGTCATGTGAGGGCTTGTTTTTTTGTGGGACGAGCTGACTTTTTTTTGGTACCAGTTTCGGGCACATGACATTTTTTGATCGCATTCAATTCCAATTTTCAGAAGACAGAATGAACAAAAACCAGCATTTAATTAATTGCTTTTTGCTTTATTTTTTTTTATACCGTTCAGCGTGTGGTAAAATTGGTATGGCAGCTTTATTCTTCGGGTCAGTACGATTACAGCGATACCTCATTTATATTTTTTTATGTTCTGGCGCTTTTACATAACTATTTTATGGAAAAAAATAATTATTTTTACATCGCTTTATTCTGAGAGCTATAACTTTATTTTTCTGCTGTTGGAGCTGTATGGCGGCTTGTTTTTTGCTGGATAAGATGACGTTTTCAGCAGTACCATTTTTATTTACATACGTCTTTTTGATCTCGTTTTATTGCACGTTTTATTAGGCGGTATGATGATAAAGCATTGTTTTTAGCCTCGTTTTTTCACTGAAGGGGTTAACAAGTAGAATAGTATTATAGATCGGGTTGTTACGGACGCGGCAAATATGTGTACTTTTATTGTTTTTTATTTACATAAATAAGTGTATTTATTGGAAATATATATATTTTTTCTTCATTTAGGACATTTTAAAAAAAATATCTTTACACATCACTATATAATGTCTGATCTCTAATCTGACTCTTTGCTTAGTAACAGATCAGCAGCGATCTGACAGGCAGTGAAGGAGGCGTCTCAGGTCCTGCTGTCAGCAGGCGCTCGCAAGACATTTCCCTGCCGGACCCAGAAGGACCCCGTGGCCATCTTGGTGCCGTTGGTCTCCATAGAGACCCTCAGAACATGTCCTGAGGGATGCATGCAGGGAACTGATTCCCTGCGCGATGCTTCTCTATGCCGCAGTCACTATTGACAGCAGCATCATATGGGTTAAATGCCCGAGACTGATGCTAGCCCCGATCGTGGGCATTGCTGCGTGGAGTCAGCTGTCACATACACCTGCACCCGATCGCCGTGGCGCTCAGCGTGAGGCCGTGCGATCAATGCGCCGTACTAGTATTGCTGTTTGCAGGAACGCACCTCACGCAGAGCAGTACGGCACATTTCGGGAAGGGGTTAAAGTTTGGACACCCCTGGACAAAATTACTATTATTGTGAACAGTTAAGCAAGTTGAAGATGAAATTAGCATTTTAGGCAAAAAAAATAAAAGGAAAATGTGCCAATGCAAAAGTTTGGGGACCCTGCAGAGTTAGTACCAAGTAGCATCTCCTTTTACAAGCATCACAGCTTGTAAACATTTTTGTAGCCAGACAAGAGTCTCAAATCTTGTTTGCGGGATTTTCCTCTATTCTTCCTTGGAGAATTCCTCCCGTTCTGTGAGATTCCTGGGGCGTCTTCCATCCTCTGCTATACTGAGGTCTAACCACAGATTTTCAATGATGCTCAGATAAGGGGACTATGAGGGCCATTGTAAAACCTTCAGTTTGCGCCATTTGAGGTAATCTATTGTGGATTTTGACGTGTGTTTAGGACCATCATCCATTTGTAGAAGCCATCCTCTTCCTCTTTTCACCTTCAGCTTTTTTACAGATGGTTTTATGTTTGCATCAAGAATTTGTTGAAATTTTATTGAGTCCATTCTTCCCTCTACCTGTGAAATGTTCCCTGTACCATTGGCTGAAGCACAATCCCAAAGCATGATTGATCCATCCCCATGCTTCATGGTTGGCGAGATGTTCTTTTCCTGAAATTCTGTTCCTTTTTTCTCCATACATACCTTTGATCATTGTGGCCACAGAGTTCTATTTTATCCTCATCGGTCCACAGGACTTGTTTCCAAAATGCATCAGGCTTGGTTAGATGTTCTTTTGCAGACTTCTGACGCTGAATTTTATGGTGAGGAAGCTGGAGAGGTTTTCTCCTTATTACTCTTCCATGAAGGCCATATTTTTGCAGGTGTCTGTGAACAGTAAAACAATGTACAACTCCATTCTGCTAAATCTTTCTGAAGGTCTTTTGCAGTCAAGAGGGGGTTCTAATTTGCCTCTCTAGAAATTCTACAAGCAGCTTTCACTGAGATGTTGCTTGGTCTTCCAGACCTTATCTTGACCTCCACTGTTCCTGTTAACTGATATTTCTTAATTACATTTCTAACTGAGGAAAGGGCAACTTGAAAACACTTTGCTATCTTCTTATAGCCTTGTCCTGCTTTCTGGGCCTCCATTTTCAGAGTGCTAGGCAGCTGCTTAGAAGAAGCCATGGCTGATGTTTTTTGCCAAAAGGTTAGAGGAGGCAAGGTTTTTATGAAGTATGACTGGGCCTTTCCTAACGATGATAGTGAGGAAGCCATAACCACAACAGGCTAATAAAGGTCTGAAACCTTCGTCAAAGTTATCATAGTTCACAAATCTCTGAGGGTGCCCAAATTTTTGAATTGTCCTATTTTCCTTTCTGTAATTTATTAAATTAAAAAAAATGATTAAACATATTTTTTTTTACCTAAAATACAAAGAAAATGTGTCATCTTTAACTTTAAGCCTTTTAGAGATCATTTCATTTTCAACTTGCTTAACTGTTCACAACAGCAATTTTGACCAGGGGTGCCCAAACTTTTACATACCTCTATAGATTGTGTCATGTGATAAGATGATGGGAGTAGTAGTAGGTGACCACAGCACAGACATGACAGTCTCCCCTCCTCACCCTGCTGATCGGCCCATATTGCAATCGTCTCTTGTGCTCCATGTATAACCTCAACCTTAATATCAATCAGATCTTCACCCTAAAAAGAAAAATGTAAGATGAGCTCAGGTCCCATCACTTCATGGTCAGATGTTGTGGGGGCTTCAATGTCATCTACCTGATGATCCTCCGGGATGCTGTGATTCTCCTCTGGACAGTCCTGGGGATACAGAGGACGGGGACATCTCTCTGGTGGATTTCTCCTCCTGGATCCATCTGTGGAGACACACAGACTGAATACATGACCTGCCGTGTATCTGTCTATATATGAGACACGTCTCTCAGAACCGGTAATTCTAGGTTTATGTATCAGGGACTAAATTACATTGTTGTGGTCCTCACCACCGGTACCGAGGTCCCAGTACATTGTGGCCCCAAGTATGAAGTGATAATCAGTGAGGCTAAAGCCTAATGCTCTCTGCTCTGCACCCGGAGGATGAGGACCCTGAGGAAGGGGGACAGAGAAGACCCTCGTCAGATGGAGGAGCCGCACTAAGAAACACAACTTCTCCAAGTTTCCCTCCACCAGGGATGGAACCACAGAGGAGCTGGAGAAAGCTCCACATTTCTATCCAGCGGTTTCTTCTCCCCTAATTCACCGTTATGGAGATTGGCGGAAGGACGGTTACCATTTACCAGTTATTGTTTTTTGAGAGTGTCAGTAACTGGGGGTGTGTGGATGCCCCCAGTTGTTAGGGATTTATTATATGCCACTAATTGTCACGACTTTATTATTTATTTATTGGTCTTGGCTCATATAACCACCTACATCTTTTGTTTCCACTTCAGTTCCGGTTTTGGAACTTGCAGCTCGCTGGCGTCCCCCTTGCCCTTAGGTTAGTCCGGGAACTGCATCCAGGATAAGTAGTCATCAGAAAGGCTGCCTTGCCGTGTACTGGTTATTGGGCACTCTGCAGTGAGGGTGGTATGTATATTCCCAGGCAGGAAATACACACATAAACCTCCGTTCCATCAGTGTCAGGGTCTCCCAAATACCCCAGAACACTTTGCTGCCACCAGCTCCTCGTTTGGCATTTAAAATCAATATCGGGTCAGGAGCCAACCCACACGGTAGTGTAATTAGCGTGGAGGTCGTGGTGGTACGTTTATAGAGCAAGGAAAAACGAAACTAGTAAATTTATAGATTTACTCCAGAAAATATACGTAGTTTACAAAATTAGAAAAAGATGTTACAAAAGAGACAAGATACAGTATATACAGACAATACAAAGTAAAATGGATTAAAATATTAAACTTACACATCTCAGTCACTGGCACGCCGTGTGGAGCTGGGGAAGGGGAGTTCCCAAGGACAAAGATATAGTCCACAGCACAGATGGTAGATCGCCGTCTCCCAAGGTCTGAATAACTGTCATGTCGGACACTGTTCGCACTAGGGTGTCCGGAAGACAGCGGTAATACCCCATCCCACCACTTGGTTCTCAGCGGCGCTGGTTGGTCTTCTGATCCGGCTTGGATTGGGTTAACCAGGTTGTCATTCTGGCTGAGGGCTTAGCCACGCCCTCTGTCTTTAAATTGTCCTGCTTGACTATGGGCGTCGCCGACTATAGCTCTTGCCTTGTGCTAGCGATACCGGTCTGGAGTGGTGGTCTAAGGAGCATACGGTTTCTGGTGTAGTATATTCCGTTGTTGCCATTTTGCCTCCCTGTGTTGTATTTTTTGGTTGCCCTTGCACATTATTGTATTCTCCTGTGTGTACGTGGTGTGGTGTTTCCTTTATCCCTGTCTATACTTATTTGTGGGGTCTGGTGTTTGGTCTCCTCACTGGGTGGAGGGTGGTGGGTTCAGCTTAGGGCTGGACAGGAGACAAGGACAGGGTGGAGGCCCAGGCAGGCACACCTTCAGTGTAAACCCTGGGTTGAGGGACAGACAGGGTTTCCCCTAGTCTGAGGGACACCGCAGGGGCCCCGGGGTTTCAGCCTAAAGTTACCTAGGCTTCCCGCGACATTATAGTCGGCCCAAGAAAAAAAAAAAAGGATTATTTACCATGGATCCTATAGTCTCCATAACCAAGCAGCTGGAGGCTCTGTCCATACAGGTCACTGAACTGAGGGTGGCGGTCCAACAACAAGGCCTGTCAGTTCCTGCTGTGCAAACTGAGGCAGCAGTCAGGGCAGTTGAACCCAAGTTACCTCTTCCTGAATGATTTTCTGGTGATTGCTGTAAGTTCGTTGTATTTCGTGAATCCTGCAAATTGTATTTTCGTATGCGTCCACTCTCCTCAGGAAATGAGGCTCAGCGTGTGGGCTTGGTAATTTCCTTGCTGAGTGATGATCCACAACATGGACGTTTTCACTACCCTCTGATTCACCTGCATTTGAGTCCGTAGACTTTTTTTTTCTGCTCTTGGTTTAATCTATGACGATCCTGACAGACTGGCGTTAGCAGAGTCTAAAATACGCTCTCTACTCCAGGGTGAGCGACTGGCGGAGGATTATTGTACGGAATTTCGTCGCTGGGCTGTGGACACTCAATCGAATGACCCTGCACTAAGGAGTCAATTTTTGCATGGGGTTTCTGGAAGGGTTAAACAAGCTCTGCTAATGTATGAGACTCCCGCCTGTCTGGAGGCTGCTATGGTGCTTGTAGTACGTATTGATCGCCGCTTTCGTCAGAGGTCGCAGGAGACATTGCCTGTGGGGGGGGGGGGGCAGTCTCTCGTGAGGTTGCCTCGGTTGGATCCATGGAACCTATGCAGATCGCTGGTATATCACATACACATAACAAGCATGAATGTCCCTTGCCCAGAAAGCAAGGGGTCTGTTTTTTTTGTGGGGAAAAAAGGACATTTTATTAATGCTTGCCCCCTGGTACCTAAGAAAGACATGCCGGCGGAAAACTGCTAGGCTCAGAGGGTTTGGAGGAGTCTAGTCTGAGCCTTTGCATATCCTCCGTGGTGGTCTCCCAGTGTATGCTCCCTGCCAAGGTAGTAATCGGGGGCCAAGAGCTGTCGATTACGGTATTTGTAGATAGTGGTTCAGCCGCTAATCTCATTGATGAAAAGTTTGCGCGTACAGCGGGATTTAAGGTGGAGACGCTGCCTAATCCTATCCGGGTGGTTACCATCAATGCCTCCCCTCTCTCACAAGGGGAGATTAAAGAGTTTGTGGCTGATGTAAAACTCCACATTGGGGTCCTACACTCTGAGCGGGTAACATGTAAGGTGCTCAGTAATTTACCTGCTCAGGTAGTTCTGGGGTTTCCATGGTTATCTATGCACAATCCGGTGATTGATTGGAAAACCCAGGACATAATCCAGTGGAGCAGATATTGCCAGGAGAGTTGTCTGGCCACGTGTATCTCCGCTGTGACTCCCAGCATCCCGGAGCCACTGCTGGACTTTGCTGATGTATTTTCTGAAAGAGGTTGTTCAGAGCTGCCACCGCACCGACCCTATGACTAGGGGTCAACCAGGTGTCTGGTGCCAAATGGTTTTCCAAGCCTGACCTCAGGGGGGCGTACAATCTCATAAGAGTCCGTCAAGGGGATGAATGGAAGACGGCATTTAATACCCCTGAGGGTCATTTTGAGAATTTGGTGATGCCATTTGGGTTAACGAGCGCGCCAGCAGTATTTCAACATTTCATAAATGATGTCTTTTCTCATCTCTTGGGGAAATTTGTTATTATATAACTTGATGACATTCTTATTTACTCACGCGACCGTGATGCACACATAGAGCATGTTAGGCAGGTATTGCAGTTGCTTAGGGAGAACAAGCTCTATGCCAAGCTTGAGAAATGTGTATTTGTCATCCAAGAATTACCTTTTTTGGGTTATGCAATTTCCGCCTCAGGGTTTAAAATGGACACCGCTAAGGTGCAAGCGGTGCTGCAGTGGGATCGGCCTGATAATCTCAAGGCGCTTCAGCGATTCCTGGGCTTTTCCAACTATTATAGGAAATTTATTAAGAATTTTTCTGATTGCTAAACCGCTCACCGACATGACTAAAAAAGGTACCAATTTTTCTGACTGGTCTGAGGCTGCTGTGCGCGCATTTGAATTCCTCAAAAACAGTCTTGCTTCAGCTACCATCCTGGTTCAGCCTGATGTCTCCCTACCATTTACCGTGGAGATGGATGCATCTGAGGTTGGAGTGGGAGCGGTACTGTCTCAGGGTCCATCCTTGGGCAAATTGCATCCGTGTGCCTACTTCTCCAAGAAGCTGTCGCCTGCCGAGCGTAATTACGATATTGGTAACAGGGAATTGTTGGCCATCAAGTTGGCATTTGAGGAATGGCGACACTTCTTGGAGGGGGCTGTCCATCAGATTAGTTATAACAGACCATAAAAATCTGCTTTAGAGTCTGCTAAACGCCTGTCCCCCAGACAGGCTCGCTGGGCGTTATTCTTCACCCGGTTCAATTTTTTTGTGACATACCTGTGATGTACAATGCCCGAAGATATGTTTTCTGTTGCAATGTGCTAACAAATCCTCCATCCTAGGACATTGTAAACTGTCAGTAGTAGGAATTCTTTCCCCCCAGGTTTTATCAACCCTGCCACTTCCTCTGGAAGAGCAGGAATGTTAATTAGCTAGACCATCTTCCTCACACCATTTGGCTTCTCTCAGCTGAAAGAGAAAAAAAGTGCGGGAACTAAACTCTTTGTTTGAAACCAGGAGTTTGAATAAAACAATAAGGGATTGTCCCGCGAAAACCATACCCAGCAGAAATATAAAAATCATATTTCTGCGATCCGAGCAGACCCAGCTTCGCTGTGGTGCCTGTTGCAAAACTCTCGGATGTCCAGAACCTGAGATATGATTTGCGCCCAAA